>NC_063181.1:3982635-4285665 GCF_023159225.1 Perognathus longimembris pacificus | reverse complement strand
CACACGGGATGAATAGAAACCCAGGGCAGAAGATGATGGTAACTTCACTATAAGGGAACATTAGAAACCCAGAATGTTTGAAGAGAATCTAACTGACATTCCAATTGCTAACAGGAAAATACTCTGTTATTTTGGTTTTGGTGCAAGTCCTGGGGCTTGAACTAAGGGCCTGGGCATAGTCCCTGAGCTTTTTTGCTCAAGTTTAATGCTCTACCACTTGAGCCACAGATCCACTTCTGGCTTTTTGGTAGCTGACTGGATCATAAGAGTCTCCTGGACTTTCCTACCTGGGTTGCCTCGGAATCAAGATCCTCACATCTCAGCCTGCTGAGTAGCTGGGATTGCAGGTGTGAGTCACTGGCACCAGCAATACTGGTATTTTTAAAAATCCTAAAATGGTACTACTTGATGTTTGAATGTCTAAAGAATTAGAAGAGTTGTAGAATAAGGCTCTTCACTACCAGCCAACTGTAAGAGGAGCCAGGCATGCTAGCTGTCAATCACCTGGAACATGTTGGTAGATGGTGTCCTTATTTAAGTTGCATATAAAATATCACTGGCTGTCACAAGTTCGTGTAAATTACCACAATGAAATGCAGTAGACTAGCACAGCATATGTAACCTACCATCCAGTGACTGTACTCAGAGGGGAGAGCAGTGCTTTCCTGACAACCTCGCACCATATAGACTTTTTAAAAAAATGCCTTCACAAACACTTTCCTCTCTGCAAATGTGGCCTTACATTAGAGTTGTTTTAAACAAATATGAATAACTTTTAATTAACTACTTCAAATCAAAATTATAAATTATGATTACTAAAATGATATGGTCCATAATTAGATGTTAGTAAGTTTTACAGTAATTAGATGTAAGTTTTACCTTACCCTGATAGGGTAAGGTAACACTTTGTTCATGCACTTCTGTCTTCATTGGACCACAGATGGAGTTACAACGTGAATCATGCTCTAAATCTGTAGCCTTCATCAGGAGCATTAAAAGCCCTATTGTGGGGCTGGGAGTATGGCCTAGTGGCAAGAGTGCTTGCCTCCTACACACGAAGCTCTCGGTTCGATTCCCCAGCACCACATATTTGGAAAACGGCCAGAAGTGGCGCTGTGGCTCAAGTAGCAGAGTGCTAGCCTTGAGCAAGAAGAGGCCAGGGGCAGTGCTCGGGCCCTGAGTCCAAGGCCCAGGACTGGCCAAAAAAAAAAAAAAGCCCTATTGTGCACAATGCTGAAAAAGTTTAAGTTGCACAAAAAGGATCATCTCACACAAACTGTAAAACAGAACCTCCTTTAGAGATTCATGGTGACTTACAAAAAAGGAAATTGAGCCTGAAAGAAGGGAAATGGTTCGGGGACTTGTCTGGGAGAGCAATGGCCAGATGTCAGGCCCATTTGGACCTAAGAGAGGCTTCCTAAAGGGAACACAGGGCTTACCATCGACATACAGTAAAACACCGCCCTTCAATATGTAACCCCCATTGTAAGAGAGAAAATGAAAGCACAACACACCAAACAATTTGACAGGGTCACCCAGAAAGGGAGTGGCTTAACTAGAAATAGAAAGCAGATCCTGCCAGCAGCCAGTAGATTAAAGCAGATTAGTGAGGTTTATCCTAGCTTCTGCAAGTGCTTCAGATGAAATCAAGCATACAGTCAGGTACTAAAGGACAATTAGAAGCCTTTGCTAGCAGAGCAAAAGCATAGTGGCTGCTATACCATCCACTTTCAACTTCATTTGTGCACTCTGCCACGGCATCTTTGTACCATGTCTCTATTATTCCTGTAGTATCTAATAAAGACATAAGAACTGCTAAAGAAATTGGGAATTAAGGAATTGCTATTAACCTCTCCTCAAAAGGACCAGGGGCCAACCAAGCATGTGTTCTATGCTGCAGCAGACTGGTAAAGCCAGGCAGGCTAACAACAAAGCAGACCATGTATGGGAAAAGAGAATGACAAAGATGCATGTGAAACACACTTTCTGGGAGGTAGAGGAAAGGACCAGTCTATGTGCCCAATCCTGAGGTTAGTCAGCTCCTGAATGCCTTCAGCTCTGCCTTTGCCTGGCAATTGAACCAAACCCATTTCTATCTTTTTGGGTCTTGGCCCCAAATAAGAAATGCCATCAACAGTTTAAAAATAGCAAGAATTCCACCTCTACTCTATTCAGGCAGGTTGTGGGAGGTTCAGGCTTCCACAGTCATTAGACTAAGACTAATAATAAAGTTAAAGCAAAGAGATTCCTTTCCCATGCCTACTGAGGCTGAAAAATGCATCCAATCTCCTGGAAAGAACCGGCAGACAGCGGCGGGTTATCATAGCACCTCACCATCATGCCTAGTGCACTTTAAGTACAAAACGTCCTAAGTAGGCAGTGCGGCTACACTGTGGAGAACATCTGGAGAACTCACTGCGCCAAGTTCTATGGCTTCTCATCAGAACAGGGCCACCACCTAGTGGTTGAAGTACAGAGCTGCACTTGCAAATAATTCCATTTACTTGGAAGGAAGGAAGCAGCCTGGAGGAGGTGACAAAGACAGATCTACTGCCCAACACTTAGACATGTTTTCCGACATTACCTTGGCAATAACCCGGGGATGCCTACATAAACACTCCTGTGTGGAACATCCTAAGATCAACATGGAATGAGACTAATTGTTACAGATTTCAATACAGACCATGGTCATCTAAACTGTCACATCAAGCACCATCCAATACCAACATTCAGCTCTGGAAAACAGGAAGGTGTAACCAAAACATCTGAATACTAGATATAAATTATCTTCTCACCTAATCACATAATGTCCTTTCCTCCTCTGAAGAGCATGCTGACTTCAATTTTCATCTATGTCTCAGGACCTGTTTGGTCTGAGACCTCACTGGGTGCCTTTCCCTCATCAGAGCCCGTCTGCATTTTAATGAAATCACCAAGTGACTTGCAGCAGGGCTGCATGCGACTCCAATCTGCTCCACACAAGTCACTACAGCCAAGGGCCAGCAAGACTTCAACCAACCAGTGCAAACATACAGATCTCAGCAACAAGAAAAAATGCTTGGTCATACCTTTCGTAAACTTCTTATAATGAACCCGGTTTTTGGAGATTTTGGACTTTTCCTCAAGGCTAAAAGACTTTTTTTCCTTGTGTTCTGAGGAGTCTTTTTAAAAGAGAGGAAAAACATTGCATTAAACCCTATGTAGTACACTCTCATTTATTCTGTTACAATGAAATGTCTTTAGACTTAAGATTTTCAGGAGCCCATCATATATTGTTAAACTCCTATCAAATGCCTAGGATTTTAAAACTGTATGACGGATCATGCTAGGTTACATTGCAGACATTTATAAAATCTTGGAGAATAGAAAATGAAAACATCTTCAGACATGAACATTCATTACTGGCCTTACTCATAACAGGAAAGTATGGATGGATCCCAAGTGCTCTCAATGGGTGAGAGAGTGGCTGAGCCCCTCTGGCAGAGCTTCACACTGGAATATTATCCAGTTCTCTACACCAAAGAGGACTGAGCAGCTGAGAGACACCACACCCGGAACCACCTCAGAGCATCTACCTGCTTAGTAAGAAAGCTCAATCCAAAAGGAGTACAGCCTGCACAACTCCATTTTTAATAGGGAGGTGACACAACCCTGGAGATGGAGAATAGACTCGTTTCCAAGAGACGAGGATGGCAGTGGGCCTCAAAGGATCACAGGGGTGGACCGTGGCAGAGGCCTCCTGATGACTTGTGGGGCAGTGTGCCCCGTCACGTAGTCACTGACCACTGGAATTGTTCGTAAAATGCCCGTGATGGACTTGGGCTTGGCAGGGCATGGTCCAACCACCTGAGAGGCTGGGGAGGAAGGACAGCATACCCAGGGGTTCAAAGTGGAGAAGCCGACTACACTTGAGAAACGTGAACCACTTACAAGGTGAAACAAACCACCAGGAAGAATTAGCATAGAAAAGGCCTCTCTCTCTACTGAGCCTCTGCTATTCTACATAGCCCCATTTGCTATTTCTCATTTGTATTTTTAAAATATCTTTTCAGCTATATTCCTGAATTCCTGTAAAGATAACTTTATTATTTATGTGAGGTATAGGCCGGGTGAATTTATCTTGTCATTCTTTTTTTTTTTTTTTTTGGTGGGGTGGGGGGGTCAGTTGTGGGGCTTGAACTCAGAGCCTGAGCACTGTCCCTGAGCCTCTTTGTGCTCAAGACTAGCGCTCTACTTCGAGCTACTACACCACTTCTGATTTTTGAGTGGTTATTTGGAGATGTCTCACCAGAACTTCTCTGCCCAGTTTGGCTTCAAACTGCGATCCTCAGATCTCAGCCTCCTGAGTAGCTAGGATTACAGGCGCGAGCCACTAGCACCCAGTTTATCTTGCCATTCTCAAACCTTGAATGGGGAAAAATGTACTTGCAGATAGCTAAAGGTTCATTCAATAAATGCATCATTAAAATGTAAAAAGAACAGAATTTTTGTAATTGTTTCACTCAATTGACTTCTGGATGCATAATGCTTATAGTAGAAATTTGGCTCTAATAGTAGAGTTGGATGGATTTCCCCTCTGTATATCCAAGGACTCACGATGCTGGGGGTTTCCTACCTGCTGTTTCTTGACCATGGTGAGTACTCAGCTCAGCCAGAAGCTGGTTAAAGTCATCCTGATGTGCAATCCAGTTGTCCTGGAAACACCAGAGAGTGATTGAGGTACACGTCTGCAGCTTTCCCATTGATCAAGAGAAGGTGTACTTCAATACTGAGGAATCTGGCAGTTAGTATGAAATTTCAGATGTCTCATTAAAATATTCTTTGATAAACTTAAACGAAGCCAAGAAGTACAAATGTGAAACGTCATCTATGCAGGTTAACTACAAAAGGGGGATTTATGGGTATAGCTCACTGATAGAGTACTTTGCTGGCATAGGCCTAAAGGGTTTGGTCTCCACCACTGCAAAAAAAAAACCTTTTTTTTTCAAAGGAGCTTCTTGGAAGCCCAGGCATTGACTTCAAATGTGGATGATTTATCAGGTTATATTGAAAAAAATTAGCAGGTAACTTGTGCACTAAATATGAAAATAAGGCAAAATAAAATTACTTTTTTCTCGGTAGGAGAAATTAGGTAGCACAAAAAAAAGCAGAAAGAAACAGCTCTCCTCTTTATTCAGCTGAAATTGAAACACTTTGCCAAATTCTGACTATATGCTTAAATTCTACTTAACTCTGGAAAAGGAAGAAGAATCCTAAGAGCCTTGGATTACTGAGTCCCCACTGGGTAGCAGTTAGCTAATAAGAGGTTAAAGCTCTCCTAACAACATTACCAGTGCGAAGCAGGTTTCAGGGCAGGACTCAGCATCTGCCCTTAAGCACTCCGACCTAGAAATGCTTAACTGAGACACACGTAACAGGTGTTCTGGATACTACGTCTCCTAAGAAAGTTCATATACTCTCGTATCTGCCTCCAAAACCGCATTCAAAATCAACTATATATTACCTTAGTGACTGAAAATTTTAGTTAGAAATTTTAGTCGAAATCAACTAAACTAATCAAATAACCCTGTTTACACAGACAAATTCTCCCAGCTTTCTACTAAATTGTATTGGCTGCAAAAAATTTAGAAACCAAGAGTCAGCTTAGACACTGTGTCAAAAGAAACAATGACAGAGAAAGGTCTATAGTAGAGGCACTAACTTTTTCTTTGATTGGTTTCTGGTTTTAATGGCTTCTGGGGACAGAGGCAATGCTGGAGATTAAATCCAGGCCCTGGCACATTCAACTACTCAGGAACATCTCCAGCTAGTAGTGGGCCACTAATTTTTAAATATAAGTTAACAAATTTATATAACAATTTATGTAATCCAAACAAATAGTTATCAATAAACAAGAGAAAAGAGTGCTACCTTGTTGAAATATTGTCCTTGGTTTTTTGGGGGGGTTAAACTCAGAGCCTCTACTCACTCAGCCTTATAGGCTCAGCTGGCACTCTACCACTGGAGCCATACCTCCAGCCCAGCTTTGTGCTAGTTATTTTGGAAACAGAATCTATCTCATGGACTTTTCTACCTAGACTGGAATCTCAGTCTGAGTTGCTAGGATTATAGACATGAGCTACTCATCCCAACCTGAAGTATTATCTTGCAATACTTTTTTTTAAATTAAATGCCACTGGCTTTTAATAATATAAACTAATATGAAAACATGGGGAAAGACTTTCCTTGCTGTCTTGAAATGAACATGTTTATAAAGAGACTTTCTGCAAAGCTTGGCAACAACAGTTTGGATCTCTTAGGCATAGGCAAGTAAAGGACCCCACCAGGACAGCAGGCCAGGCAAGAGGTGACATGTTTCTGGGAGGAGCCAAGGTCACAACTGTCCCGTCTATGTGACTGCATCAGAAATTTGACATTTACAAGACTGACGCCAATTATGCAAAGAGAACACTCAGATCGTGCACCATTGCTCACTTCATTATTGTTGGTGGCTCCAAGTCCCAGATGGTTATTTTTAACTTGAACTTTAATATGGTCTGTGGCTCCTTGCTCCTGGGCTCCCAAACCCTGTGGATATTAAACGCAGAATTAGCACGTTTATCAGAAATAAAGAGATACCTCTGCCTTCCGTTACTGTTAAATTAATTACTAAACATCTAGAGTAAGACACTATCCTTGCCTTCAAAGAGGACACAACCCAGCAGATTCTTAGAATGTCTGTAGAAACAGAATGAATGATAATTATTAAACCCAAGAACAAATGAAAGGCCCAGATATACACTGAGGAGAATGGACCTCTTGCTGATGCTTAGGAGCAATGGTGTTACAAAAGAATAGAAGCCCGTGGAAGTATTCTGAGTACCTGGCTCTATCCTTTACTTAATGATACAACAGGACCAGATAATCCTTTAAGTTCCCCGCCTGGGAAAGGGCCTGGGCTACTAGAAGACATGGAGGGCACAAAGGGTGGCCTCAAAGGGAGAGAAGAGGGAACAAGAGGACAAGAAGGGACTCGACTTACAGCGACTGAAGAAATCTTGGAAACCATGGAATCTTAAGCAAAGGAATGACATGATCTAATTCCCACCTGCTTTGAAAAGTCTTTCTGGCTGCTGTATGGCAAAACAGGCCAGAGGAAAAGGAGGCAGGGAAGGAGGAATGGGAGGTGCAGACAAAGATAATGGCAGGACAAGGGCAGTAGTCTAGAAAGGCAGGAATAGTGACTGGGGTGACAGAAACAGAGAGGCTGAGGAGACTAACATGAGTCCAAGGTGTCTTGTTGGAATATGTAGGTAGACAGTACCATTTCTAAGACTTGGGAAAAGCTGG
Source organism: Perognathus longimembris pacificus (assembly GCF_023159225.1). Classification (NCBI taxonomy): domain Eukaryota; kingdom Metazoa; phylum Chordata; class Mammalia; order Rodentia; family Heteromyidae; genus Perognathus; species Perognathus longimembris. The sequence goes on along the minus strand of NC_063181.1, from coordinate 4,278,336 downwards.
AAAGGAAGGCATGGGAGATCAAGAGTTTTATAATGAAAACAGATTTTCACTCCATTCACAGCCAAAGCTAATGAACTTACAATTCTGGGGCTTAGAGGACAGAACTGGAGTAGAAATGGGCAAAAGCTTCCAGATTTAACAGAATCTAAAGCATCACACAGCAATAAGCACAGTATAGAAAAGAGTCTGGGGCTGGACCCCAAGAATCTCCAGAGCTCAAAAGTCTGGAGAAGGAAGAGACAGCAAATAAAACAGCAGCAGATGCTGAGATCAAAGAGAAAGGGTTCATGTCACAGAAGTCAAGACACAACAATTCCATGGAGAGAGTAGTCAATGACATCTGCTGTTGCTAAGGGGCTGTACAATGTGGGAATGAAACAGGGTCCACTGAGGTGGACCACAGAGCACTGGAGACAGTGAGCCATGAGGAACAGAGAGGACTGTAGCCCTACTGGGTCAGAGACCAGTGAAATGCAAATGAATGGGGAAACACGTGCAGTCTGGTGACACAGGGGAACAAGCCTGACCCTCAGCAACACCAAACTGATGGCTGCATGTGATTCCATGTTTACGTGATTCCATAACAATGTCTGAGAAAGTCATTAATCACAGTTTAAAGGATGAGCTAAAAGAGCTGGCATTTATGCTCAGCTCTAATTTTCTCACCAACTAGCCACTACAATTTATTTCTTCCAACTCATCGAATGATCCAAAACATCAATTCCTCTCAGACTTCTCAGACAACTTTTCTCAATCTAAAATCTACTGACAAGAGGGTTTTTTGGATTTTTTTTTTCTTCTAAAATACCTTTCCTTTAGACCAGCCCATCTTCTCTAGCATTCTCTGGCCAAACTTAGAGTCATCATTACTCCAGGCAGTGTTTCTTGGGTCCACAGCCCATTTCTGCTTCCTCCGACCTATAAATGAAAAAGTACCCCATCAGGAATTTATCTTTCAAACCTGGGTGACACATACATACCTGCAAACAATGACATATCCAATGGATTGCTAGCAGATTGGCCCATTTATCCTTTTATCAATAACTATGTACTCTTAACACAGAAATTGACATTAAACATTAAAGTGAGGGCTGGGGATATGGCCTAGTGGCAAGAGCGCTTGCCTTGTATACATGAAGCCCTGGGTTCAATTCCCCAGCACCACATATACAGAAAATGGCCAGAAGTGGCGCTGTGGCTCAAGTGCCAGGGTGCTAAGTCTTGAGCAAAAAGAAGCCAGGGACAGTGCTCAGGCCCTGAGTCCAAGGCCCAGGACTGGCCAAAAAAAAAAAAAAATTTTAAGTGAAAATGTCCCTTCTAAAGTGACAAGAACAATGCTCACTACACCATCATTTGGGCCTTCCACATTCCACTACGGGCATCCACACGCACTTGTCGATGTCAGCAGCAGCGTCACCTGTGCAATCACCACAGCTCTCACGGCTCCACATTACGCGCCAAATGTTAAACATACATTAGATCTGCTTTCACAGAAGCCCAAAGAAGGCAGGTGTTCCTATCTCTACCTAGCCTGTGAGAAAGTCTCAGGCTTAAAGAACTCTGCCTAACATCCCCAAATCCATACCTTTTATAGAGACTAAGGTCTTCCTAACTTCACAGCTTACATTCACCCTCTGTACTCTGTAACAGTCATTATGATCTTGGGGAGTCAACTGTGCCTCCCTTCATGATCTACAGATAAGAATGGCACCATCCCCACTCACTGACATGTCCTAGACACTGTAATCTAGTAACTAAACTCCACTACAGACTAGATGTTTCTCTTCATTAACATTCTGCTGCACGGTGGCTATTTATATCCATCTTCTAAGTGTCATAGTCATCCCCTACTCACACTTTGCCCATTTTTTCAGAGCAAGCACTCGATAAACATGTTAATTAAGGTATGAATAAATGAGAAAAGGAGGTAGGAAAAAGGAGGAAAAAGAGAAGGGATATAATTGAATTAAAAGAACTGCTTCAAGTCAATCAAAGTATTTTTATAAGCCAGGTATGGTAGTAAATACCTGTTATTCATGCACTCAAGAGGTGGAGGAAGGAAAATCTAGTTTGAGGCCAGCTTGGACTATACAGCAAAGACTATCTCAAAAAAAAAAAAGTATCTAAAGTGTAAAGAAATAACTGACCATTAGGATGCCAAGCTTATTGTTGAAGTTTTAATAACTATCACAAAGAGTGAATCCAAAAGTTTATAGAACAAGAATTTGGAGCCAGCACACCTCTTGGCTGTAATATCATGGGTTGAAACCATGAGCTAAGATAAATCCTTCTTCCTTTAAAGTTGTCTTAACTATACTTCCCTTAAGTATTCTGCCACAACAATGGAGAGCTAGCACACCTGTCCTTTGCTTTTCTTATGTCCTAGAACATTCTGTGACCAAATTTCGGGCTCACCAATCAGTGATAATAGCAAGCAGAGATGAGCTAATAGCAAGCCCAATTGCTACTCTTTCAAAGACTTGCTGACAAGGCTGGCCTTTGGCTGGGAACTTGCGCTTCAGGAGGGTTCCCACTGTTTTCAGAACTGGGTTGAGTGGCTCACTGTGTCTGTTCATGCAAACAATATGGTCTGTGCTGCAGATGTGAACACCTGCTTTCCTTGAGTCTCCCTTGTTGAAGGATTATGAATGTCACATATAAGCCCTCCACAGGAGGCCTGTGGCATCTGTACCTGGCATTCCCTGGTCTTTGCCTCCTGTATCTTTGCTTACCAACGTGCTCAGTGTCTTTATAGCGAGATAAACGGCTGCAAAGAGCTTCATTTTTCAGTCACTCTAATGGATGCATGACACCCCGTGCCTTATGACAGGACTAAGCTTACTCCAATGGGTATGCTGTGTCCCAGAAGCAACAGAAAAATGTTACAAAAACGTAGTAAAGGCACCGCAATAATATTTTCTTGCTTAATGACTAGAAGCAGATGATTTTCCTCCAGACCTTCATTCCCGCCTCTGTGAAACTGGGATGATGCCCGATTCGTTTCATTTTGTGCTTAATCTAGGCCTTCGACCGTCCCTCGCAGAAAAGGACGTTGATAGCATTTATTCTGCGGAATCCCTGTAAAGTCCTTGCTGATCTGTTAAATACGCGACTTTTATTTACTGGTCACGCACGACACAACTTGCAAAGTAAACGACCAACTCTATTACCGGGGCACGACTGCCATCTGGTGGCTAGCAACTTTACCTCTGGGTCTCATTCATAAGTAAAACCACCTCCCCGGGAAGAATTAACGGGGGCAGTAAATGTCAAAGGCAAACAGACAGCGGAGGGGACGTTGTGGTCAACGATCTCGTCATGGAGGGACTCCAACTAAGTTCCTTCCAGATTCCATCAGCTTGCGATGCCCACCCCACCCCCACCGCGCGCAACCACGGCTAACTTCCTGGGTTTGCCGCTTCTAAACTTTTCCTTTTTCTCCGCGGGCCCCGGGCGTGCGTCCTCAACAATCGGATCCGGCAGCCTAAAGCGACCCCTCTTCGGAGCCTGAGGAAAGGGCGACCCGGGGGGGGGGGGGCGCGTCTGCGGCCGGAGAGTGGGGACGAGCCTCGAGGGCACTCGCTCTCACTCGGGACAGCGGCCACCTTCGGTGGGGTGGGGGGAGGGGGAGGCCCGCCGCGGGCGCGCGGGTCCGCCGTCGCCGCGGCCCCAGGCCCGGCCCCCGACCCCGACCCCGACCCCGACCCCGACGCACCGCCCCCACCAGCCCCGGGGAGCGTCGCTGGCCCGCGTCACCCGGCACGTGCCCCTCCGTGCCCGGCTCCCCCGGCCTCCGCGCCCGACACTCACGCTCGGCCAGCATGGACATGGTGTGGACCCTGCGGCGCTCGGGCCCCGCGAGGCGGCCGGAGAGGAAGAACCGGGAGCCGCCCGGCGTGCTCGCAGACCCGAGGAGGCCGCTGGGGCGCCCGCTGAGGACGTCAGCGGCGCGCGACGGGCTCCGGACCACGTGGCGGAGGGGGGCGGGCGGGCCCCACGCGGGAGGGGCGGGGCTTCCAGGCCGGGCGGAAGGAGACGTTTCCATTCATTGGCTTACGCGCGTGGCACTCGGCGCTTGGCCCCGCCCTCCCGGGGCGGCCTCAGAGCCGGGAGGCGTGGCCCTGGGGTGCACGCCCTCCCCGCCTGTTCCCTCCGAGAGACAGAGGGGGAGAGGGAAGGAAAGAGGGAGGAAGGGCCCCTGAGGAGGAAACTTGTGCCTTCAGGCTCACAGCCGGCTTGCAAAACGAACCTCTTTGTGCACCGAGGGCGGGAAGGCCTTTCCTCTGCTCTAGTCTTGTTGGCAGGACTGATCCTGTGATCCCCTCCAGCCCTGAGGTCTTCTCCACACCCTTTTCACTCCCTGCCCGCCACCCCCGGCATGCCTGCCCCCCCTCTTCGCCTCCCCCAGACATCCAGCTTCAGCTATCACCCCGGGTGCTTGTTTGCTCTCTCCTCCTTACAGCCCCACTCATCCCCTTCCAGGGCTCCATCTTTATTGTGCCTTCACTGATTCCCTGCTTCCAGGTGCTTTCCTGGAGCAAATCTGGATTTGGACCTCAGCTTCTTCCACATTTCGACAGTGGTACCCATGCCACCCCCAGCACCCACTCGGGCCCAATCTGCCTCAGGGAGGCTTCTTCCTTGTCTCCTGTTCCTACGACTAGATCCGGCAGGGTTCCCTTACATTCCAGGTATTCCTTTTTGGTCCTAGGAAGGGGCCTGCTGTAAGATAGTAGAGGTATGAATGTCTGACACAGTCCTTTGGCCATGGTGGGGGAAGAGCTGCAACCCCCGGTTTGCCCCTCCTTTGTTCCCAGAGTGAGAATTAGGCCCCACTCTGCTGGAAGTTCAGCTGGCTTTGTGGAGGCTTCAATGCCTATGAATAAGATGAGAGGTTGATAACAATTGGCTATGGGACCATATACCTGATGCCAATTATAAAGGACAAAGAAGAGGGAGCAAATAGGACAGTTGTGACTGTGAGTCTAGATCTAACCAAGGTATCCTCCAAATGCCTTTCATCTTTCCTTTCCCTGAGCCGAGATCATGAAGCCCAGATGAATGGGGAGTTGTGAGAGCAATCCCTTTCAGTGTTCTGGGCTAAAATGAGAGTACACAGTGAGGGGGGAGGGTCCCCCGACAAAGTCATTAGAGAACAGTGACCATGTGGTTACACTCATTGATGAATCTTGGATTACAACAGCATCTCCCCTTGTCTCTCTTCACTTGAAAACATCCTTGACATGGGCATTCAGGTGTTTTTAGCCTTTTGCCTCTGTTTATAGATAATCGTGGAATACATTTGGGGGCAGGAACATAGAAGAAAATATGAAATCAGTGCACGTCTTCAGTTTCAAAGGCCTTAGCCAAGATGGTTAGGACACTGCAGGAAACGTGTATATACCATTGTTTTGCCTGGAGTAGAAACTAGGTTTGGTGATAAAAGGCAAACTGATAAAAGGTAAATTAATCTTTGTGAAAATAAGGGCAACTGAAAGAGATCCTGAGACCAGCAGTGTCAATTTCCGCTCACATTATGTGACAATATTATGTACGATTCAAAACACAACTCAGGGCTGGGGATATAGCCTAGTGGCAAGAGTGCCTGCCTCGGATACACGAGGCCCTAGGTTCGATTCCTCAGCACCACATATACAGAAAACGGCCAGAAGCGGCGCTGTGGCTCAACTGGCAGAGTGCTAGCCTTGAGCGGGAAGAAGCCAGGGACAGTGCTTAGGCCCTGAGTCCAAGGCCCAGGACTGTCCAAAAACAAAAACAAAAACAAAAACAAAACACAACTCAGTCTCAGGGGAAATCCTGATTAACTCTCAGGTTGAGAACATCTGTCAACATTATTCATTTTACCTTGCCCAGTAGTCTCTCTTCCACTTTAATGTTGGTCGATGGTCATCTGAGCCTGGAATTGGTGAGCAAAAGAAAACTTCCTCCAAGGAGCCATGCTGGGCTGTTCTTTAGGAGGAGACAGGGCCAGGAGGGCAGAGCCTCCGGGTGAGTTCTGTGCCATTATAGAAGGAAACTAGGAGTTTGCTTCGCTTTCTGTTCCACGACATGAGAAAGCAGCGACCTGTCGGCCCCCTGTAGGCTAGGCAGCAGCCCCTGAATCTGGCAGCAGTTCCATGTTGAGTTCTCAGCTCCAGAACTACGAGGCATAAATGCCTATTGTTCATAAGCCACGTGGTCTTTTGTTATAACAGCTCAAATGGACTAAGACAGGTATAGGTAAGAACCTTAAATTCCAGGAAATGCTCATCTGTCATTGCCCCAGCCTCTTTCCTTTTGCCAGTCCTGGAGCTTGGACTTGGGGCCTGTGCGCACTGTCCCTGGCTTCGTTTTGCTCAGGGCTAGCACTCTACCTCTTGAGCCACAGCGCCACTTACACCCTTTTCTGTTTGTATGGTGCAGAGGAATCAAACCCAGGGCTTTACGCTTGTTAGGCAAGCACTCTGCCGCTAAGCCACATTCCCAGCTCCCTGTCATTGCCTTTGAGGAGAATTGGGGTTCTTCTGTTTTGTTTTGTTTTTGTCAGTCATGGGGCTTAAACTCTGGGCCTGGGCACTGTCCCTAAGCTCTTCAGTTCAAGGCTAGTGCTCTACCACTTGAGCCACGCTGCCACTTTCAGTTTTCTGGTGGTTTATTGGAGATGAATCTCACAGACTTTCCTACCAGGGCTGGCTTTGATCCTCATATTTCAGCCTCCTGACTAGCTAGGATTACAGGTGTGAGCCATTGGCGCCCAGCAAGGAGAGTATTTGTAAAGTAGATACACTAGATGTAGGAAGAATTCATTTAAGATAATCCATAAGAGTCTCCTAAACCTTTTAGTTTAGTTTTTTAGGGTTCTCTTTAAACAGCTGGCTCCACTGTAAGCTCAAGATCACCCACTAGTTTACTGAGTTTTGGGAAAGAGACTTGGGAATGAGCGACATCAAGGTTTTCCGTTTCTTCCTAGATTTGCTACTTAATAGAAATGAAGAGCCTTTTATGTCATTGGCAACCGGTTCTTCTCTAAAATACTGACTTACAACTTGAAATAATTGGATGTTCAGTCCTTTGGCCAGGGTCATGTGCTCCAGGAAGGGAAGTCTGAGGCCAAGTAGACGATTCTGGGAGTGGAGGCAGTCTTCCTTTGCTACATTCCTCCTGACAAAGACCAGTCTGAATTCCAGGTATCTGTGACCCAAGAGGAGTGTGGGAAGGCAGGGATACAAAGTTAAAAGTCTGCATGTGTGCTAGGGCAGGGAAGAACCGAAACATCGAGGGAAATGGATCAAATGCGTGAGCCACCTCTCCTGGAATTCTAGATTCCTCTACATTGACAAAGGAACCTCGCTTGTTTTCTCGCTCTCTCCCCCTCCTCCCCTTCACCTCCCCTCCCCCAGTCGTTCTACCCTGGGACATCTTCTGCTGAGGAAGACAAGCTGATAGAAAAATGGACCCCTGTAAGCTGTCTTCCTCCTCTTTCCTCCAGAAAAGCAGTTCAAAATGAAAGCGGTCCACACATGCAGAGAAGAGAATAATACCCACAACTCTCTGATCATCTCCTGTGCACCGTGCATGCTCTGGAAACTGTTGAGACAAAGCCTTGTGAACATAGTTCTCCTTGAGCCTTCCTCTCACTCCTCCTCCCCCCTTCCATCTCCACCCCAACACTTCCTACCCCCCGCCCAGCCACATACCTAGAACCTTGCTCCTAACAGCCAAAGACTCCATCCTAATGAAGACAAGCTGCCTGGCGTGGGGTCGTAATCTGAAGGCAATTCACTCCGGGGACTCATTTGACAAATTTTAGCAGAACCAATTAGAGGTAAAGGTATAATATATATATATATATATGTCTATATATATATATATATGTCTATATGACATATCATATGTATGATATGGGTTTAAAATCAGGACATTGAGCTTGCTAGGCAGGCATTTTTCCACTTGAGTCCCACTCCGGGCCTTTGGCTTCTAACTTGTTTTCCAGACAGAGTCATGCGCTTTTACCCAGGCGAGCCTCAGACCTTAATCCTCCTACCGCTGCCTCTTGGAGAAAAGTGATTCTAAGTGTGCGGCCCCCCAAAGCTGACCACTCCCGCGTTTTCCTTTCTAGCTCCTCTGGGGTTTGTCTTTGATGGCCGGCCCACACCCAGGCTTCAGGAGTGACGAGTTCTGCTGCCTCCTCCGTGGCGGTGGTGCTGGGCTGGGGGCGGGGGGGGGGGGGGGGTGCCGGGTGTGGCTTGTCAGCTGCTCCTGGCCACAGGCCCCGCCCTTACCTCCTCCTGTCTCCTTCACTGTGTCTTCCTCTCCTGGCTCTAGCTGATTGCAACTCCAAGGCCCAGAAGCCCCAAGGTGGCGGAGATGACCCTCTGCTCTCAATGAGCCACCTCCCCGCCCCCCCCCCCAGGAAAAGGCACACACAGGGGTGTTATTAAAATGAACTGTTTATATTATCTCAGTTGAGTCAATACATTATAATGTATTAAAATGGAAAGGTACAAAATTGAAATAAATACTTTCTGATTCATGTATAAATTTTTTTTGTCAAGATGACTTTTATCGTCAGTACATGTCACAAGAAAACATTTAAAATGACACCGAAAACAATCATTGAAATCATGGTGCAATGGAGGAAAAAGGAAAGAAAACAACGGTTGGCTTGTTTGGCATGAGACCTTTGATACAATTTGGGTTCCCCAAAACCACGTGAAGGGTGGGAAAATAGAAATGCTCAAAACTGACTTAAAAAAATAAACAGGCTTTACAAAAACCCTCTTTTTTTTTTTTAAACCCAGATACTTCTCTATGTGGTCTGCACTTACAATAGATACATTCATTATTGTCCAAGGGAAGACAGCAACTGCCTTTCACTTAAAGAGCTTGGTGGAGAGGCTGAAGGAATATGCTGCAGCTGAAGGTGAGTAGAATGTTCCAGAAAACAAAAAAAAAGAAAGTCTAGATGGTCTTCAGGAACAGCACTGAGCGCGATGCGGGGTGGAGGGTCTCTGGGGGAGGGGTGGAGGTGGGGGAGGGGCGGGAGTCCGCATCTGAAGCATATCGGAGACCAGAGGATGGAGTTGGGTTGGCGGTGGTCCCCGGGGGGACACAGATCTTTCCGTCTGAGCAGTCCTGAGTTTGTCCTTAGCCTGGGAACACTGCTCTGTCAGCAAGAAGCAGACCTTGGGCTTTGGAAATGGTGAGTGGCAATGGGGAGACGGGCAGGCTTCCAGGAAATGCCAAGAGGGACATCTGCCCGGGGTTCTGACCGCTTATTAGGTGGTCATTAAGGCAACAAGGACTTTAGCAAACTAGAAGTTAATGGCAGCTACATCCAGCAAGACTGAAGGTAAACCGAGGGGGAGACGGGGCCCTTCCTCCTCAGCACCCTTTCCCCAAGCTCAGGACCTCCTCCTGAAGCTCAGGATTGACAGAACCCAGCGGCGGAGGGCTTGCGCTTCGGCCCATGGCCACAAGGCCCACCCCTGACCTGGGGAGACGACCCTAGCTTCTACCCCAGAATTCCTCCTGTGACTACTCCGGGGAAGGGGCAGGTGGGAACACCCAGGCTCCCACGGAAGTTAAGCTAGGACCCTTGCTGTCTGTCGTCCCTCTGGCTCATCGCAATGGCCCTGAGGGCCACGTGCTCTGGAGCCGGGGCAGACACCCCGGGCTGCGTTAGTCCCTCCAGCTCTGCTCAGCTGGAGAAGGGAAGTTCAATGAAAGTGCGGGGACACATCCCAGCTGGAGCCGAAAGGATGACTACCAAGCCAAGGGAATGCGAGATCCCAGGTGTCCTCCGCAGCAGAAGGTTCCCCCCGACTTGACGATGATCACAGGGAAACACAGAAGGCAGAGCAGGCCACACAAGAACCGTTCCCTTCCTCTGCGCCCTAGATGGCAGGGATGGGCCGTCCTCACCGAACGCTAGGGGAAGGGCAAGCTCCAGAAGCGGCCTGTGCTTCCGGATCAACCCCCCGTCAGGAGTCTGGGTGCTTCGACCATGGTGGTCCTGGAGTTGAAGATCCTGGCTCTCGGGTCATCGCTGGCCAAGGAAACAGCTCCCTCTCCCTACTCCCACAGAGGAAGCCCGCGTGAAGACCTTGGGAGGGAACAGACCTGCCTGTCCCCAGCGTGAGAGGGCAGGCTAGGAAGAACTCTCAGTGAGAAGCCTGGGACCTGCAGGGACTCAACCCCATCTCAGAGGGAGAGCCCAGCGGGTGCGACCTGTGCTAGGAAAAAGGCTGCCGTGGTGAGCTCCCTGGGCCAGTTCCCTGCCTGGCTTTTCTCAGGCAGAAGCTATCTTACTTTGGTCCTAAGAAAGGTGGGCAACATTTTATCTCAGAGTCTGAGGACTACCGTAACAAATCCATCATAAATGTGATAAGCTGTGGGGACACGTGATGGGCGTGTTAGTAATCGTCACTGAAGTCCACTGCTAGCTTGGTGGGATTTCCTTGTCTTATCTTCCTTTAATGTTTAAATGTTTTCTACATGATACACACCCAAAACAATTCCTCTTGGGTATGACCTCCCTGAATCCCTCATTTTAGAGATGCAACATCCCAAATCACATAAAGGAGTACAGAAGGGACAGAACTAGGAACCAGCCATTTTTTTTTCTGCAAGGATTGGGGTACTGTAGCTGAATTTCCATTCTTCACTCCACGGCCTGTTCTTCAGCTCTGTCCTTACCATGCTGAAAAGCGGGGAACTTTACGAACCTTGTGCTATGTCAGGGGCCAGGGGAGAGCCAGAAAAGCTCGGGGAGACAGCGGTAGCTGTGGGGCTTGGTGTTGCTTCCAGTAAAAAGCTGGTGTGCAGCGGCAGCTGGCTGCCGCTTTGTGCTTACCAGCCATGCTTCCTTTTAGCTGAGTGTAATAATATGGGGAAATAAGAACACGGGAGCTTTTCTGACTAAAACAAATTGCATCAAGCCAAAATGCTCATACATAAGGAGCGTACAATACTTAGGCAACAACTCCTTAGCTACACGATGAGGAGCTCTGTTAGGAGAGTGGGAACCTGAAGTAACACATCTCCAAATGCTATCACGTTCTAGTTTTGGAAAGGATATATATGAGAATCATTATCACCAATATCAAACACACTTTAGCTTCAGGCCCATAAGGCCCCACTCGGGGTTGTTGCTACAGCTCCTTTTCTTTTTTTTTTTTTTTAATTTTTTTTATTATTAATTGAACATAAATTTTTTTTTACAAGGTGTTGTGCAAAGAGGGTGCAGTTACATAGTAGGGCAGTGTGTACATTTCTTGTGATATCTTACAACCTGTTCAGCTCCTTTTCTTGACAGAGCTGATTGGGTACCTGTTGAGCCAGCCTGATGTTCCCTTCCCTGCTGCCCTCAGCATTTCAAAAGGAGGACAGACTTTTGGGGAAAGGGCAGGTCCTATGGGGGGGGGGGCTTCCTCTTCTCAGGGGAATGCCCCCTGAAGGACACTCAAGGTTATTTCTGGATCTCTGACTATAGCACTAACCTCTTCAGAGCCAAATAGAGCCCCCCCCCCCATGAAGGGAGGGAGTGCCATCTTTAGGGGCAAGGGTATAAAAGGCTGGAATAGGAGTCCTCTGAAGGAATAAAGCCCTTCAAAAATCTTAGCTCAGAAATTCTGTCTCTTTTGAGAAATAACTTGTGGTCTATTTGGCGTCAGAACATTCCTCTAGGCAATAAGAAGTAATAAGAAAAAGACTTCTCATAATTGGAGGCTGGGGATAGAGAAGCAGCGTGATGGACCCTCCTCTAAGATGACACAATAGGACATAAAGTCTCAGTAGCAAATACCAGACTCTATTTCAAAAGTGAAAATAAAAATCTTGTAGCTTAGATCTTTGTAAGTTTAGGAGGGCAAAACTCAGAGTCCTCAAGAGGAAAATAGACCAGATAAGCTGCCACCATTGGGAAAATGATACCCACAGAGGTTCCTGGGTCTGTCATGTCACATGGGAAAAAATAGACTTTGGCTTTGTGGCTAAAGGGAGATAAAAGATAGCTGACAGAGGTGCATAAAAATAAGCTGGGCACTGGTGGCTCCTGCCTGTAATCCTAGCCACTTAGGAGGCTGAGATCGGAGGATCACAGAGCGGAGTCAGCTCAGGGAGGAAAGACTGTAAGTCTCTTATCTCCAATAAACTGCCCAAACAAAAAGCTGTGGCTCAGGTGGTTCAAGCAAGAGAAGCTCAGAGATAGCATCCAAGCCCCGAGTTCAAGCCCCAGGACGGGCACATAAAGAACAGAAGGAATCTGTGGTAAGTATGAAAATTCCCTTGGGTTAAAAGAGGACACAGGCCCTGACCACAGCTTGGGGAGGAGAGAGTAGCTGCTTGCAGAGCCATGCCCTGCTCTGCACAAGACCCGAATCTCCGCGACACTCACCAAGAAGTTACTGACAACTGCGTGCGTGGGTTCCTAGCAATGGAGCGTCACCTATGAGAGTTTGGGGTGGGTTATACATGTGCATATATCCTAGCAAGCCCAGGGGATAAACAAGCCCACAGATGCCAACTTGACAGAGAGAAGAGAAGGTTCTAGGACAGGGGCTCAACAACAGTGATCATAGACAGGTCTCTCTTGCTGCCAGGGAGCCATCTTCCTGAAGAGCTGTCTGGGTCTCAGAGAAATCTTCCCTTAGAGGAGTTCCTGCCTTTCAAGGTAAGCCTGGCTCCTGAACTGGTCCAGATGCCAGAGGAAGAGAGGGGAGGCTGGGAGCACTGTCTCCAAACACAGTAGTTCTGTCCCTCAGATGATCTGGACTCACTTCCGCTTTCAGAGCACCAAAGACGCAGGAAAAACACAGCTCACAGTACGGCCCAACCCATCTTACAGATGGTTCAACTGAGGCACGAAACACCCCCTCCTTTTCTGCTGTATGACTCTCACAGCACACCTGCCGGGAAAGCCCAAGGTCTCTTTTTCGGAATCCTTCAATACCATTGCTACTCTTCTGCTTTCATTCTCATTCAAAGTCTGCCTACCTATCAATCTATAATATATTCTATGTGTATAAAATATAAATAATTCTTTAGATTCCTGCTTACCTTCCTGTGCTTTTCTTCTCCTTTTTTGGAATGAGGATTGACAGGGGAAATGTTCTGCAATAAGGCAAAACTACAGTACTGCTCAGAGGGCTAGACCTCTGGGAGGAGAGATGGCAGCCTCTGTCCACCGGCCCAGCATGCTTCAAATCTGGACTGTACAGCAATCAGAGGGAGCATAATTCAACAGAAATCAGCAATGGAGACACCGTGCCAGATGAACTTCCACAACCTGGTTTTAAGGAACAGTAAATACAATAGAGATAGATAGATATACTATGTTGAATCTTGAGTAGTAAAACAAGTTATAAATAGAATTATGCTAAATTAAAGAAGACAGACATCATTGGGAATAGTCTGGTTGACAACCAATCACCATTAGAATCAAAAAGTAAACTGGCCTTTTTTTTTTTTTTTTTTTTACTGAGTACCTCCACGACATTTCTCAATGCACTAAGTACATTTTGACCATGCAAAAAATACACAAACATCTTAACTAGGTTTTTTTTTTTGTAAAAAAAAAATCAAACACCAACATTATGCATTTTTGTTAATTATATTGGTTAAAGTAACAGCCGGCGGCTGCCAAATATCAGATACATCATATACATATTTTTTTTATACAGAATCTGGACAACACAACATTACACATCAGAAAGAGGAAGCGCAGAAAAGAAAGAGAGATTATTTGTTCCTTTGTGGGTTTGCTGTTGTTGTTCCATAAAATAATAAAGTAAAACATGAGAAGCAATGCTAAGAAGGAAAACACTTCAACAGTTAGGAATACATAAGGAGAATTGCTAATCAGGAATACCGGAGGGAAAGAGTTCATATTTAGGTCTGTGTCTAGAATTTTCTTCGCTAAGAAACCAAATTGCACAACAGGTGTGTTGGTTTGGGAAAGCAGAAAGAGCAATAACATCATGCTGTCTGATTCCCAGCATGATCTCAGCAAGAAGAGAAAAAAAAATTCAGAACCACAAATTAATATCACGAGTTTTGTTTTCAAAAATGTCCCCCTTTGCCGAGGAAGCTGGACAATGCGGGAGTAGGGGCAGCTCAGCTCAGAGTCCCTGGCAAAGGTTTGGCCCCAACCATTGGCCTTGATTGAATCAGTTGGAGATGAATGCCGTCCGTGGGCATCCAGGCAATGGCATGTGAAGTCAGCTTGGTCCATCTAGGCAAGATTTCCCGATGCCAGCCAGCGATCCATCCAGCTGGAGACACAGCCCCCATTACAAGTTTTGTTAGCCAGGCCCCAAGTCCTGCCCCTGAAACTCTAGGCATCAACACAATCTGAATACAACCTGGGAAGAAAACGAGACCTTGAGCACAAGCTATGGAAGCACTACTGTGGTCATGGTTAGATACAAAAATGTGAAAATTCAGATGTAATAAAAAATACAAAATCAGTTTCAATAAGATTTGCTCTTTTTTTTAAACCATTACAGTGCAAGGTTGTTGTTGTTGTTGTTTTCAAATTACAGTAAAAGTTATGTGTCTGCTTACAGTAACTAGAATAATAAGTAGCTGATTTTGATCTCCTAGAATCAGAGGTCCCTGATAAGTGAGAATGCACCAATCGAAAATCAACCCCGTACAATAAATGATATCTTAGCAGAAACATTTCACTCCTGCCTTTGCCCCTTTCAACAATAATGAAAGAATGGTGTCATTTGCACAATTCATCAACATGATAATGATGGTAGTAATAATGATAAGTACATGGTATTAAGATTTCAACAAGGAAAGACTAGAGAACCAGTACTGAAGAGTGGAGGATCCCAGTGGAATTTCCTGCCTCACTGAGCTTTGCTTTTTCCCAAGGACTTGTGAAGAAGGATGCTTTGGCCTGAGCCTTGTGGGGTAGCACTGTTTTGTCCTTCAGCCTCTGACCCAAGCTGTTGGGAGAGGGGGCAGCACCACCTATTGCATGGAAACAACAGGTTCGGGTCCATTGCCCCATGAAGAAAAGGAAAATAGAAGTGAATTGGGGGGCCGAGGAGCCTCTGAGACAAATAGATGGTCCTTGCCAAGGCCATGGTACCTCTCAGTCTCATATTCTGGAATGAAAAAAAAAAAAAAAAAAGGAGGGGTGGGGAAGAGTCAAAAAACCAAAAGGGCATCTCTCTGAGAGCCTGGTATGGCCATTTCCCAAGAGTCTTGCCTTGGGGGGCAAGAGGCTGGAGGAGGTGAGCAGGTAACTGACTTCACATCCCCAGGTGCCAAGGAGGAAGAGAAGGAAGGTGGGTGGGAGAGGAATGGCTACTTGAAATGTGCACTGCCAGCCTGTCTGGGGAGAGTGAGGAAGGGCGCTGAGCATCGGAGGACCGCAGGGAGAGCCCAGGGACTCGAGGCACTGCAGTCACAGACGGCAAGCAAGACACCTGCAAGAAGCCACGGGACTTTCTGTTGGCCTTTGACCCTCCCCGTGCAGCTCTCTGCTCGCCTTCGCATGGGGTCCAAGCACAAGAAAAGACCCTCTAGCTTATCTGACAAGCCGTTTCCTATCCCCTGTAAGTCCCTCCTGACTGGAGCAAGCGCTCCTGCGGGTCACTGAAATGTAGAGGGGGCTCTGTGAGACGGCAAGGGGCTGCCTTTGAGGGCATGAGACGGGCTAGCCCATCTCACATCTCCTCTGGGCTGTAGCCAGTGGCTTGATCCACTTGCTTCCCAGAGGTGATTTGTGTGCGCAGGGGTTAGTGAACCATTTGCACCTACAGCCTGAAAGGGGAAGGTAGAGTGGCTCCTCGGTCGCGTTTAGAAAAACCCTCTTCCTTTCAGAATAGGATGTGGGGGAATGGCAGGGACACGGAAGCACTTCACCATGTGGGTGAGGGCTGACTGCGGGGGAAGCTTGGGCTTCTTCTGAAGCCTTTGCTACATTCCTCAGGAAGCAAACCCTGCAGGCTCAGCTCCTACGGGCATCCTCTCGGCGCCGGGTCCTGCTCTCAGAGCACAGGTGGCTCCTGGGTTGTTGTAGAGTCACGAGATCGAGGCGATCCCGGGCGTCTGTCTCTCACTTTTTGCGTCAATGGGCTCACATTTGCTCTTTCCTCTGCCAGGTGGCCATCCTGCTTCCCCAGACTTCTGAACCTCGTCTCTGACTACTCTCGTCCATAACCCATTACTCCGAACTGCTCATCCCGGAAGCAGGCTCTGCGCACCAAGCCCACTCTGGCCCACAACAGAGCCATCGGCCTGGCCCTCTGCGCATGACGCTGGGTGCCTCACCTAGCTCCTCCAGGCCCACTGAGGTTTCCAGAGGCTGATGACCATAGTTCTTCCTTCTAAGAGAAAACTTGGAAACGCCAGGTGCCGGAATAGCCTTCACAGATGCCGGTGCCCTCACCTAAGTCCCTACAGTTCTGCCTCGCTACATCTCCTCTCTCCAAACCATGTATTTCCAACCTAGCCGTCTGTAGTTGGAACAGTGTTTAAGGATGTGTGATCACAGCTGCATTCCGTGAGGAAAGAGACAGAATGAAGTCAGGACATGGGAAACTATGGAGTGAAACGTACAGGATGAAGGAAAACTCCACAAGTCCAAAGCATGCCCCAAGACCAGGCAGGATGGCTCCGCTCTCAACAGCCAGGACTACTTGGCTGCCATTGCTCTTGAGTTCCAGAGCTGCCTCTCGCTTCAACACATCTCCGGGAATGTTGTTTGGAATACAGACATCATTGGGGCAGGTGCTAGTTGGGATAGGAAGCCTACTTTTCTAACTCTCAAGCGACTGTGGCTTGAACATCACTGACCAGAGTATTGGGTTGGGGTGAACTCAGTTGTGCCCATACTTCGTCATAATGTCAACGTCTCTGACCTGTTGAGGATGAGATCCATTAGTCACATTGGTTGAGAAGATGCGATAAAATGCTGAATGAAGAATGTCCACCACAGGCATTTAGGAAATGCAGTGGACAGTTCAGTGACCCCCTACTAAACTCACCCCTGCTTCCCCTGAAACGAGTTTCCCAACTTCATGTATCCAAGACAATGTTCTCCACACGACAGTTAACCTGCTGAAAGTGAACTCTGGAAAGACAGTGGGATTTGTCTGAGGGATGATTGCTATTTCATGACAAGCTACCACTTGGGCTTTCCCCATAGTATACTAAATTGCTTGTCGTCCATCACAAAATAAAAGGAAAAGAAGCAAAGTCATTTTCTCCTTTTAGGATAAACTTTTGGGATCTGTTTATAAGGGTGGTAGGCAGTTGTTTTCATCTTTTCTTTTAAGTCCGGAGAACTGAATTGATTTGGGAGATTAGGAAGGAGAAGTTGAATTTTTTTTCTCCTTTGGTAGGTGAGAGGGTGAGTAAATAATAGAATTCTAGGACAGAAGGGACTTTTGGGAATGTCATCTTCTCTTGCAGAAGAAGAAACTGTACTTGGGCTAGTAAAATAAGCTAGTAGCAACCCAGTCCTTCAGTTTGCTGACCCCTGGACTGCAAAGAGGCAAGACCCTGCATGGAGGAACTGAGGAGCTGGGTGACAGTTCTCTCTAACTCTGGGATACAGAAACAAAGCTTCTTACACTGCCTTTCTTACTCTGCCTTTCTCCTCAGAGAAGTCATTCTCAACCTGTCACCACCCACCGGAGCTTAGAGAAGATCTGGATGTGCTGGTGGGCTTGAGTGGACCCGAATGTTGTTTCTTATTACTGCTAAACAAGACTTTAAAAAAATTATTTGTTATTGCCACAACCTGTAGCTTTAAAATGGACCTACCTGGAAATGAATTCACAATATTTTGGAAGTGGCTATATAGTCGGAGATGAGCTATGTTTTAACTTCAGAACTCTTTTGATAAAGTAACCTCAAGATAGAGATCTTCCTTCCTTCCTTCCTTCCTTCCTTCCTTCCTTCCTTCCTTCCTTCCTTCCTTCCTTCTTTCCTTCTTTCCTTCCTTCCTTCTTCCCTTCTTTCCTTCCTTCATTTCTCCCTTCTTCTCCTCTTCTTCCTCTTCTTCTTCTTCTCCTCCTTCTCCTTCTTCCCCTTCCCCTCTCTGTCTCAGCAAGTGGGCAAGTGCTCTGCCACTTGCTCCATGCCTGCTTCTTTTGCTTTTCCAAATAGGGTCTTATGCTTTTGCCTGGGATGAACCTCAGACCTTGACCCTCCTACCGCTGCCTCCTGAGTCACTAAAGTTATATAGAGATCTACACCTGGCACACCATACATTCCTATACCACCACACCAGGCAAAAACAATGCATATGAGAAACTGATGAAAACAATTTGTTATTGGCCTAAAGGGACATTGTAGGATTAGCCAAGGAACTTGTGTGTGTGTGTGTGTGTGTGTGTGTGTGTGTGTGTGTGTGTGTGTTTGTGTGTGTGTGTACTTCGGCTTGAACTCAGGGGTGAGGAACAATAGATTTGTTATCTGTTGCCTTGTTCTCTCAAGCAAGATCAGTGCTTGGCAAACTCAGGGACTAGAAAAATGCAAACAGTCTCTGCCACGGCTGTACAGCTGGAATTCAGAGTAAAAGCACCACTTGCACCTACATCCCATTGAAATGCCCTTGCTCTGTGACCCGGGGACTTTGAAGCTCCTTAGGCCTAGAAGTTTTTCTTGTCTAGAAGTAAGCATGAGAGACCCCTGACAGGTCGGAGACACAACGGGGAGAGGGCTTGGCCAGACATGGATTCCTAACAAGAGAGTCCAAGAGCGACCAACAACCAGGTGAGAAGAGAACCCAGTATTCACACTGCAGAAGGGACTCCAGTAAGCAATTCCATCCCGGTGGAAAAGGTTAGAACTGAGGTGTCTGGAAAGGCAAAGTCAAAGGCAAAGTCTGGAAAGGCAAATTGGCCGGGCCAGGTATTTCTGGAGCTAACTTTCCCATGACACCGGCTGGGAGGGAAGGTAAAGAGACAAGAAAGAATCTAACCAATATCCACCAAAAAATAGGCTCCTGTGAATCCACCACAACTACATCTCCAAAAGATTAGGGTATAATAAAAAAAAAATGCACTTTCTAGTGCCAGGAGGAGAGGGAGGGAGGGAGGGGGAAAAAGCAAACAATTTTCAAACATTTAAATATTTTAAAGGAACTCTTAAAGCTCAGTGAGGTGGAAAATTCCTCAGAATCGAAACCAACTTTGGAAGTGTATTGATTATACTCATGTGTATTATTTTTCCTTATGTGTTTGTGTGTGTGAATATATGATATATTCCCACTCACCTTCTTACACGTATGTAATACATATAAATAAGTATTTTTCATTATCCAAATAACACCAGAGTGTTCCACGTTTGGTATACATTTTATCTGCATCTCAATGCATAGACAGACCATTATGCCATAAAAGAGAGAAATAGCCAAGAACAAGCGAAGTATAACCTAGCCAGCATTGTTTTTAAAAGCCAGTTTAGCATTGTTAAAGAACAAAATGAACTTCCCAAAATACAAGTTAAAATGTCAACTATCTATATACACCAGCAATTCCTTATGATCATCAGAAAAAGAAAGGGAGAAACCCAACATGATCCTGAAGTCAACTCTCAGGTGGTTTCATTTTTGTAGCATTGCGTTATCCCATAGGGAGGAAAATCATCATTTGTGGAAATAAAACACAGAAAGGTTTTACAAAAGAAGCATTTTAAAGGCTATTTTACTCTAAATTATGGATCTTTCTTTATCCCATTTAAAACATATTGAACAAATTTGAGAAAAGCCTTACATATTTTGGCCAAAGACACAATCAAAAAGAAAAAGGATAATTGAACCACCCAAATCATGCAGGGGCCAAAACCTACATGAACTTATTGAAAGGAAAATAATTTTACCCAAACCATAGATAAAGGGAATCAACTTCAGACAATCCATCTTCTATTATTCAAGATCTCACAAACCTGCCCTGTGAAAAACTCGAGTCTTTATGGCACCGCTGGCTTGTAGACTACAAATGTTTTCAAAGCACCATCCCTCTTAATGCATGGTATGGAAGAGAGTTCTAAAAGTTTTAGAGAAGAGGGGGCTGGGCACAGCATAGTTGACACCAAATACCATGATACATAATTTAAACCTAGAGAAAACAGCAGTCAAAAGGCAGAGAGTAGCCCAATCAGACCCAGAATAGAAGAAGCCAGTGAGTCCCATATTCTCTACCAAGAAATTGAAGTTACAAGAAGAAATCAGGTTGGACATAAAAATAAACAGCAAAAGCATCAAGCAATCAAAGCCAAACCAATGTTGCCTTTTTTCCCCCTACACACAAACCTTTCGTTCTAAACCCAAAAAGCAACGGTGTCGAGATGAACAATTTTTTTTTTCCTGGAAAATTCAAGTCTGCAGAGACACTTTCAATTGAATTACTTAAGTCCACAGAAATAAAGCACCTTTGAAACCAAGAGTTGTTCAAGAATCCTCGTGTCTTATTCAATGTGTCCCAAAAAAAAAAAGAGTACAGACAAGATAATTAGAATAATCCATCAAATGACAAACACAATAATATTGACTCTAGTGAAGAGACGGAAGGGCTCCCGGGACAATTCACAACTAAGGAGATAGAGCACAATAAAAGGCTATGACATTTCATGAATATTCTGTGTTATAGCTTTGAACTTTATTGCAAAGCAAAAATATATATTTTTATATATATATATTTTTATCTACATTTCACCTCTGACATTGTACACAACACGAAAGCACAGGAAACCGAAAAATAAAATCATAATGAGGTAGATACATAACACTTACAGATGGAGGAGACTAAAGATTTTAAATTTGGCTTAATACTGTGGTCCTCATGATCTGCGTTTCTAACACAGCAGCAAGCACTGATCCACAGGGCAGGAGGCCCAGGGTTCTCCCATCCAAAAATAAGCCCCATAGAAACTTCCTGCTTCAAAATGGAAAGGAAAAAAAAAAATCAGGGTGTCAGATACGGCCAATTGTAAACCCTGATGAAACTAAGAAAAAGTATTGTTTTGTTTGTGCGCCACACCCCTCTCCCCCCAAAAAAGGAATTTTAACTTATCTAATTAGGAGTAACCTGTCCCCTTGGGTGGTGGGCATTCCTGCCCGGCAGGGCAGGGGCCCTGGGGAGCCAGCAGCTGGGTGTGGACGGGAGGGGGGGTGTTGTTCTCTGGAGTGACCCATGTGCAGCAGCTATGGAGACGAGGACAGTGCCTTTGACACTCGCTAGAAATCAACCTGGCTGTGAGGTCCTGGGATGGCTTCCGAGTGGCTGCCGTGGGGCTGTCCTGGGAAACCCTCTCTGGTGGTCCCTCACAGCCCTGCCGACAGAACTCGCAGGCCACGAGGGCACGCTGCAGCCGCGGGAGCCGCCACGGAGACCGCCCTGCCGCCGCCGGTGGCCCTGCTGCTGTGCTGACTGAAGGGGAGGAGAGGGAGGGTGCGTGGGGAGAGGAGGCTCCTCCCTGGCCCAGGGGAGCCATGAGACAGCCACCCACAGGAGATCCGACCTGACGCGGGCAGGGGGCAGACAGAGTTCCGGGAGGCTCCCACCGGACAGCCACCGACTCCTGACCCTGCCGTGTCGGGGAGGCTCCACGCACCTTGCGGGACGCGGGGCGTCCCTCCGGCTCTAGGGCCCAGATGGAATCAAACTTCGTTACGGGGTCGAATGGCTATTTTGGAGAGCTGGCTCTCCTGAGCAATCGCAGTGCGCGGCTGCAGATCTGAGGGGAGGTTGGGGGGTCCTGGCAGAATGTGTGGATCTTTGTGAAGGATGGGAGGAGGCGAGAGGTCACTTGGCAGGGCAGGGGGCTTGGGGAGACGCAAAGTCACCTCCTGTCCCGTGGGGCAGAGGCCCCTGGGATATCCTTTGTCTTTGTGTTTCATCTCCCCAGGGGCAGTCAATACCCTGGGAGACAGGCTTTCCTCGCATTCTCCCCCAAACCAAGAGCATCATCCAGGTTGCGCTGTGTGTTTAGAAAATGCAACAGGGAGGACTGATTCTGGTACGAAGGAAGTACGTCGGTGGGCTTCTCGGTGCTCTGGAGGCCCCGGGAGATCTGGCTTTATCTAGCAACCCCTCGAGTTCCTTCCTCCTTTCCTCAGCCCATCCCAGGGAAGATCCACATTTAAACTGTGGGCCCAGTGGGGAAGGGGCTCAAAGCAATTGCCCGGGGCGTGTGCGACCGCAGGTCGGGGTGAGCCCGGCAGCTGCCTCCAGCCTGCTTGAGCGGAAATGTCATGGCAGAGATGCTGCTTTAGGCAATTAACTTGTGAGTCTACTCCTTGACTTCAGGGGCTCCGGCACAAGGCACGGCCTAGGTAGGGCAGCTCTGAGAAACTGGGCTTCTGTCCCCTTGTAGGCCCAAAGCAAAGGAAACCCACTGGGATCGTAGTGGGTGACCTGGAAGGGGGGGGGGGTCTGGGAGAAGAAGGCTGTCAGACTTCAAGGCACCCCGGGGGGGATAAAGGAGAGCGGCAGATGCCGTTAGGAGCCTTGGAGGAGAAGTTGGTCTGTGACGAGGTGGATGAGGAACACGGAGGTGAATTTCCCTTGTGCCCTGGGATCACACTGCCCGGGGCTCTTTAGACACCCAGTTTTGCCCAAGGACTGAGGGCCCTTCTGGCGATCCCCACGGTGACAGCAGTGTTAGGAGCGTTCTGTGAGGCACGGGATGGGGTAGGGGAACCGGGAGTCGATACGCTGAGATCACGGCAATGAGCAAATTTGTAAAACAGGAGATTGACAGTGGGAAAAGAGAGTGGCGGTCTTATCACTCCTGCTCCTTTCATCTGCCCTCTCTATCCATCGTTCCCTCTCTCCCCCCTCCTCTTCCCGGCCATCTGTGCTTTTTCCCCTCCTTTTAGCCAGTGCACCGGGCTGGAGACACCAGTCACTCAGAGTGGTCACCGGGCACACTCTTGTTTTAGAAATGAGGAAAGGGCAGAACTGCCAGCCATCACCTCCAGGAATGTGGGACAGCAACAGAGCCCAGCGCTCAGCCAGGCCTCAGTTTACCTTCATTCTCAG
The DNA here is from genome assembly GCF_023159225.1 of Perognathus longimembris pacificus. NCBI lineage: Eukaryota > Metazoa > Chordata > Mammalia > Rodentia > Heteromyidae > Perognathus > Perognathus longimembris. The sequence goes on along the minus strand of NC_063181.1, from coordinate 4,255,324 downwards.
CCCAGGACCGGATGCTTCTGGCGAGGCCTTTCCTGATGCCACGCTAAAGCCCTTGTCTGCTCTAACCTAACTCAATGACCTTCTCGCCACTGACCCAGAAAAGATTAAATTTCCTAACTTGCTCCAGCCCCAACTGTCAGCTCCTCTAATGGATCCTTAAAGAATCCTTTCATCTGGAAGTCATCTCTTCCGATCATGGGAAACAGGGCAGAGAGAACAGACAACAGTTCTCGGGAATAAGTAAAACGGATCCCTCATCGGGCTCCTAGGAGGACCGCAGCTCCATGGGGCTTCCCAAGCACCTGTCAGGAAAGCCATGTTCAAATAACCTGTGCCAAGTACCCCATTCCAAAAGTTGTCCCCACATGGTTCCACTCTTCTCCTAGCCTATTGGCCATTGGATGGAAACGTAATGCCAGACCTCCTGAGGTTCACCTCCAACAGGCCCCGCTGGGCACTAGGAGCTAGCTGGTTCCCATGAGCCCCCGGGAGAAGGGATGAGGCAGGGCGGCCTTGCGGAGGAATAGCCACCCCCCCCCCAAGGTGGACTGAAGCCAGACTATCTATGTCCATCGCCCAGGGTACCTTGTGCAAGTCTCTTTGAGCCCTGGTTTCCTAATGTGTCAGATGAGGTGGGATTTTTGGCGCGTGGAGAAGTCGGGTGCACTCTGGGCACCCTTTTACCCCGTGTCTCCTTTTCATCTTGAGTCCTGTGGAAGACCTGACACTTTGGATCTCTAAGGCCATCCCTAGGCTAGAGCACCGAGCCAGAGAAGCGGGGGTTCACAACGCAGAACCCCAGCCACATGGGAGAACAGGGAATATCATCCCTCCCCCCTCCCCCACCCCAGCAACTGATCCCCTGGGGATTTCCTGAGACTCACAGACAGGTTGACTTCTGGGAAAGCCTTGGGGGGAGGGGGCGGAGAGTGGGGGGGAGGGGGGCCCAGATGGAACTTGTGCAAGGCTGACCTCCCTCTCCCTCAGTAGCAGGCCAAAGGTCTCCTTAAAGGATCAAAGGGACTCTGCGGAAGAAAAAAAAAGAAAAAGTAAGACAACCCTGGGACGGGTCTCCGCAGACGCTATCTGTGGCTAAAACCAACGTGAAGGAAGCTCGATGCGGTGTGTGGTTTAGATCCCCTGAGTCGCTAAGAGAATGGGAGGGCCAGGGGGCTGTGCTCACTGGAGGGCTGGCTTCCCCGCGATCCTGAAGGAACCCCACCTCGCTCCCACCAGCCTGGCAGTGGGTGCGTGTTGTGCTACCGCAGTGAGGCAGTGTCTGAAGTGACCTCTTGAAACCTGTCTCGGATGGCTCAGCCACCTTGTGCGAGATTTGTAAACCATGAGCAAAACTCAGGCTTGTGTGCAGTGTCAGCTGAGAACGCGGAGAAGCTGCTGGCCGTGCGCAGGGCTGCCCCTGCCTACTTTGTGCTTTGTGTAACCCGGAGGCTCCTCTTCTCTCTCTCTCTAATGACTTCCTACAACTTGGCTAGGCGAAGCCAGTTCAGCCAAGCCGGCTGCACGACGGTCTGCGAGTGCGCTGGGATCTACCGCAATCCCGCGGCCCTTGGTGCCTCTGGATGTGTGCGGGTGTGCAGTCTGCTTTCCTGAGCACCTTTGACAGCCAGCCCCTTGTGATGTAACGCTTCTAAATGAAAGCCGCCACAGGAACCCACTGGGGCCAGTGTGCCACCCATGGCTGGCAGGGCAGGGCGGGAGGGGGGTTGGCAAGCAGGATTGGGCACTGAGGGCGGCGTGCTGACTGGGAGACGAGCTGGCCAGAAGCCAAGGTGGGAGATGCTACTGGACCGTTGAGGACAGGTTACTCCATACGGATGACCATAAACAAGGCAAGAAAAACATCCAACAAGTTACATCCTTCCCAGAACACACCAGCTCCCGGTCAGGGTCCTTATTCAGGACCAGGAGGGGTGTGCTATAGTGGCTGCAGGTGTATGCTACCCCTACTCTACCCTACCCCAACCCCAACCCCAGAGGCTACAATGCTTATTGTTCCACTTAAGCCAAATTTTGTTTTGTTACCTTAAGTCAACACATCCCCAAAACTTATACTGGGGTGGGGGTGGGGCAAATCTATAAAGAAAATCTTTCAAGGCAAGAAGGGGTGAAAACAAATTGTAAACACAGAACTGAAACACGAAAGACATCAGTTCACTTTTATAGAACCAAACAGGGTCATATCAAATCATTGCAAAGGAAAGAAAAGGAAATCTTTCATTGTCATTGTTATTTTGTTGTTGTTGGCTCTTAAATTTAGGAAAGAATTGCTGTAGCATGCTCACCTTGAACCAGGGATCGGATATTTGTGGTTCTTGGACAAAAGGAAAAAAAAAACAATCTGTGGGGGCGGGTATGGGAAACAGTTTGGAATCCGAGGTGAAGGAGGGAGGGAAGGGGAACTGGAAGATTGCATAGTTGTGAAACGGTGGCTTCTCATCAAGGTGAACACGTGCATCATCTGATAAAATAGCATCTGATATATTTGTTTCTGTTCATTTCTGTTTGCAATATTTTTCTCTCTATTCACCAGACACTTCATACATGGGAACATATATACAGGAAACACACACACACACACACACACACACACACACACGAGCACTGACAACTGGCTCGCACAGCCATCCCTTGAAACAACCCCCGCCCCCGCCCCGCCCACCCCGCCGCTTGCTTGTTCCAGCAAAGTTTGGATTCACCAACACACTTTTCCGACATCCTCACCCCACTTCTTTGTCAAAAGTCACCGCTCAGATGTTTGCTTCCCGTGACAACTAAAGAAGGAGGAAGCAGGGAGAAAAGCACCAGAGATGCTTTGATCCCATGACTCAGCTTCCATGGAAACACCTCCTATTTTGACTGGGAAGAGGGGACAGGAGTTGGTCATTATATTTTCAATGATAGGAGAAAAAGCAACTGCCTTTTTTTTTTTTTTTAAGCTTTCTTGAGGTAAATGTTATTTGTTGATGCCCTAGACAGGAGCCTTATTTTTTTTTTTACAGTGGTGTTGAGAAATGTTCAAATAAGGAAGAAACAACACCCAAGTGTAATATGAACACTCAGACAGTAACAAGTACATCTACATTTGCATTTATTACCCTTTCCTTTCATTCAGCTGTTCCTTTGAATAACATATGGAACGGAACGGAAAAATGAATGATTTCTTCTATCATACCAGGCATTTCCTCTCCAATCCCCATCATACACCTCTCTTACGTACGTACTCAAAGTTGCAAACCAAGTGAAAGCTTAAATAAAAATGAGTATACTGTACATTTTCCCATTCTTTCTATCTGCCTCAAACATATACATATATATGTATATATACACATATACATATATATAGTAGTTTACATTAATGTAGGAAATAGCAAAGGTCGTTTAGTTACATTTTATACAGAATCTCTGCATCTTATCTTTATTTTCTATTCTCTCACCTTTTTTTTGGATAAACAATTGGCTGTAACAATCGATAGTAAGGCTTCACAGAAAGAATTCTGCATGTTTTTTTTTTTCTCTAAGAACCAAAGTATATAAAATGAGGTTTGATTCTAGCACCTTATACAGTATGAATGATGTTGTTCCCTTGGGAGAAGTTAGCACTAGCCAACGCCCTAGGAATCTCAGTCAATGACACCATATCCAAAGCTATTGCAAAAGGAAAGACATAGAATACGGTGGAGCCGGAGGGAAGGGGAACAAAGCAAAGCCCTGGGTTAAAGTCTTAGTGACATACAAACAAAATATGACATGAAAACATGCCAAGTTGCTGTCTCCAGATCAATCCTTTAGCGACTCAGCCCCACCAATCAGTTCTTCGAATCATTCTTCCCTGTGAGGTAAGGAAACAGTCTGGTGCCCCCTTTGGATGGGACCGCAGAGTCTGGGAGGTCACAGAGGATTGGGAGCGCCCAACCTCTGGCTTCTGGCTCCCAAAGTGTTTCTGGCCACCTTGGATTGGCGAGTGGAGATCTTGAACATGCAGCTAGTACTGGCCACATGCAGGAAAGCAAAATTAACAAAAAGAAAAACAAATTATCAGCACCAAAGGAAGTTCCAAAGAAGCTGCTGCTCTCTGCACCCTTCACAAGCACGGCATGTTATGGAGACAGCAACTTTCACAGGAGAATAACACCCCCTCTCCCATGTTGGTGCCCCTCCCCAAGGCGCACCCACCCTCTCCAGACAGCCAGAGCTCTGGTCAGGCGAAGAGTATGGAATGGTTGCGGGGGGAATAATCGATCCCACCGCAGCCGCATCAGAACCTAGGTTACAGAATACAGAATCCCTGTGACACGCCTTATCCGAATCTGTTTCTACCTGGACAAGCCCACTTCTGACGCCGTTGGCACAGGCCGCCAAGGAGAAGCGCTGGTACAGCTGTTTGCTTCGAGTATAGTCACACGACAGAGAAGCACCGGGGGGAAAGGCACCACAAGGTCCCTGGAAGTGAACTTGTGTGCGTTGTCACTGCCCCGATCTGGTTGTGCTGGGGAAATGGAAAGTCCTTCGTCTTAGCAAGGCCCCGGAAGCCATTGATTTCAAAACTTCTCAGCCCATGTACCTCTGTCCATCCCTGCTCAACAAGGGGCCAGGGAGGGGCGGGGAGGGGAGGAGGGGGTGGCTGACACACTCTCCTTTGCAATGCAATTTCATTTTTGGCTAATGGAAAAGGAAAATAAAATCGCTGTTTCTAAAAAGAAATGAGGGGGCTCAGATAGCAGGGGAGGGGAGACAAAAAAAATTGTGTACTACATGTACTACATTCCTACATGGGAACTTTCTGATGTAATTCCTTGGTTGTAATGCCTTTAGGAGAAAGAAAGGAAAGAGGGAGGGAGGAAGAGAAGAGAAAAATGAGAAGAGAAGAGAGGACAGGGGAGGGGAGGGGAAGAGAGGAGCCTGGAAGAGGGTGAGGAAGGGGAGGATAAGGAAGGGGAGAGGAGGGAAGGGGAGGGGAGGAGAGAGGAGAGGGGGGTATAATGTCCGTAGGCACAGTTTGCCACAAATAGCACCAGATGTAGATGAAGAGGCTGGACAATGCCCACATCTGTCCACACCGCTGCGCGTGTAGACGTGGAGCCACTATTATTCCATCCTCGTCTGGCCAAGAAAGCAGAAGCGATTGGCCACCGGGAGCACCAAGGATTCTCTGTGCCATTGGCAAGCGAGGGAAGCCATCTGGCATGGCACCCGTCTGTGCGTCAGCCCTGACGGCTGTCCCGTCTCCCTGTCAGCGGCCAGGGAGCCTGCGCGGCTGTGCCGCGGTGACCGCGCGCTCGGGACACTTGCTGTCCTCCAACGCCGTGGGAACGTCTGGGGCTAGGCTGCGGAGATGGCTCCTGGCACAGGGACCTCTCTCCCCCCCTCACCCGAGTCTCCTGAAGATGGACGGCTGCTAGCGTGGGAGTTTGGCAGGAACGTGACGTGGCCATCTCTGCTAGCACCCGTACTTAGAGTGGACTTGCTTTTCCTTCTGGCTCCGGGAGCTGGGGGTTCTAATCTTACAACAGACAGACAGATGCCCGTCTATACCAAAAGTGACACTCTCGTTTCAGTAGGAAGAAAACAAATGACTTCTATCACCTTCTATATTCTGAGTTGAGCTGATCCTGGAAACACAAGACTTCTGCCAGAAGATTCCTTTGGTTGGCAGGGAACCTCCTGTAGCTCCTTCCTGGGATGGAACCGCCCTCCCCCCCCCCCCCCGCTCCCTGGGCCTCCTCTCGCATCCTCTGCCTGGCCGCAGGCCCCTCCGTGGACGGCACTGGGCGCCTGGGAGTCTCTGCACATCTGCCCTGAGTTTTAGGGGAGTGATCGGTACCCATTCCCACCTCCTTCCCGAGGCTCCCAGAACTTTCTCCTGGACAGGAAATACATCATCGGCCTCAGGTACTGCCTTTCTTCTGACCTAAGGCCCCGAGTGGCCTTGACCATAGCCCGGGTCACAGGAAGTGGACTCTCAAAGGGGAGGCTCAGCCGGGAGCCGCAGGAGACAGAGGCCAGGGCACCTTTGTCAACACAGCTGCTCCCCACGTGGGAGGAAGGCGGAATCCACGGCCCCTGGGAATGCTAGGCTGGGGCCCTGGAGATGGGGGGGGGGGGGGGCTCTGCCCTGGTGCGGTCCCTTCCAAATCTCACGGGCAAGGGCCACGTTTGGCACAATGATAGGTGTTTAGTCAAACGACACTTGCAGAATCAGGGTTCTTTCTAGGAGTTGATGAAATGGGAACCTGCGTCACAGGCCACACACAGCCACTATGAGACCAAGGACGAGGTCATTGCCTGGCCCTCCTGAAACCACGGCCCAGCTACTTCCACACGGACCTGCTCCAGAGAGATGGGCGGGAAATGAGTATGTTCATGCTTCCTCACTCGGAGAATTTTGATCAGCAGCGGTGGGCATGACTCGCTCTACGCTGACTGTACATCCTCGTCAGCATCAGAGTTGAGGGGAAAGGGAGGCATAGGCGAAGCCTGGGAGCCGCGTTCTACTCAGTCAGATCCATGGAAGAATCGAGAAGGAGGAGACTCCAGGCTGGACACAAGAGTGAGAGGTTGTGTCTGCAGAAAGCGCTTCTCCTTGTGGCATCTGGAGGGGAGGGGCCTGGGTGCCTTCAGCCTGGCCTTCGCCTCCGTGGATACGTGTCTGATCTCTGGTCAGCGGAGGAAATACTTGGAGTCTAGGAATTAATGATACTTAGGACTCCTTCCTCGCAACCCGAGACGCCCCAGATGATTCCATTCCTCAGCCAGCCACTGCTCAGAGCAGAGGAGCAGCTGGGAAAGTGTGTTAGCCCTTTGGGAAATTTACACATGGTTTGCACTCAAGGCTTCAAATTACCTGAGAAGTTCAAATCATTTTTTGCTCTACAAGGAGTCACCTAGCAAAGTCATCAGCACTACTGGGTGGGAATGAAATGGATGGCTGGGAGAAGAGGAGCCAAGGACAGCCAAACCAGTGTAAGAAAAATGGCCCCCAGTAACCCTTGCCGATTCTAAGTCCTAGTGTTCTGGCAGATGGGTCAGAGAGCAGATGGCTCAGGAGAAGTCAGAATGTAACGTTGGACGTGTCGGTGAGGCAGGGCCACCATGCCAGGGCACACACGGAAGCCACTCTAGCAGCAGGGAGGAAAACATTTGCTTTGAATAGCACCACAATGGCACCAGAGGAAGTCAGATCTCAGGAATGGTCCTTCCTTCCTTCCTTCCTTCCTTCCTTCCTTCCTTCCTTCCTTCCTTCCTTCCTTCCTTCCTGTCTTCCTTCTTCCCTTCCTTTTTTCCTTCCCAACTTTTTCCCTTCCTTCCTTCTTTCCTTCCTCCTTTCTGCTTGTGTATAATTTTCTATAGCAAACGTGCCATTTTGAATATAAAAGAACAAAGCTACATCCGTGGGCAAGGCAGGGCTTCCCAGTGCTGGTTCACAATGACGCGCTCATCTTCCTGCATGCACTCTCCAAATTCCTTTCCTCTTAAACCCGAGGAGATGCTTTTCTGGGGTACCAACAGAAAAATGGGTTTCCTAAAACACATGTTTGATCACAGCAGCGCCCACAACGGTGGGAATATTCCGCACTGAGGGCCGGGACTCAGGGTCTGGACCCTGCAGGTGCTTCAGGGTCCAAAGCTTGGACCGTATTTGGGTGCTGTAGGAAAAGTGGAGTCATTTTACTTCCCACTTGGCTCCGGGAGCACTGTGGGATAACCAGAAACGACACCAAGGAGGAAAGGGGACGGGCGGACTCCGTGGGTCGGCAGGCCGGGCTGTGGCAACGGGCCGCTTAGAGGGTGGACCTACACACCGCTCCTGGAGACCTGGGCTGCAAAGGCTTCTGGGACAGACTCTGTGTTCTCCTCACCCACCGGGTCAGGCCTTCCCGAGGGCCGGTGGCGATTTTAATGAGCACCTGACCGGTTCAGAGCCTCCCTTAAACACGGACCGGGTTGCTGTAGGTGACCATCGTGAGCCCAAGGCGCCTTAGAATCGTTCTTAAACTCAAGGAAAGGCTGGTGGCTCAGTGCCCCCTGCTGCCTGAGCGCCTTTCCTCTGCGACACAGAGGCCCTTACCCTTCTAAGGAAGCCCTCTTCCCAGGAAACCTGCTGTCCGGTGGCCACTGTGGTGCCGACTTTGCCACCTCAGCAGGAGGGGACGAGAACCGTTTTTCCATGCGAGCACCCGTGCTTCTTTTGAAGTCAGTCAGAAATAACTCTGGCTTGCCGTGCCTGGGATGGGAAGTGAGCCCTGCAGGAAAATTGGTTCTGCCTGCCAGAGCAATGGCTTGGAGCTGTCTGCTATCTGTCCAACGTGTCAACGGGGACTTTGTATCTAGGCTGAGCCTTGCCTGTCCCCGCGTCCTTGTGCGGCTTCCTGGACGGGCTTCCGCCTCACCTCAGGTACTGAGGAGATAGGACAGGGCCACCTCGTTATGCAGGCAAGAACTGGCCAAGGTTTGAGCTGCTGGGGACAATTCTGTGCCCCACAATGCACCTCCTTTCCCTGCCCTATGATGTGGGGGGGGGGGAGGTCTGCCAAGTTACCTGGTCAGCTCTACTGGACTGATCAAGATTCCCCTCCCCCAGAACATGGAGCTGCTAGCAATCTGCTGCCAGGAGCTGCCATGCTGCTCTATGAATCTGCTAAGGATCTTCGTAGCAACTCGGGAGTCTGATCAATGCCAGCAGAGCCCTGCCTCTGGCTCTGTCACAGACGGAAGCAAAGCCACTTCCAGTCCCAGAGTTCTTTCATGATCCCATTCCTGGGAGAAATAAAAAGCACACCTAGGCCAGGTCTATTCCTAGCCAAGCAAAGACCCTTGACATCAGGATACTCTCTCAAGCTTGGTAGTCCCTTTAAGAAAAGAGCTACATGTGTATGTGCATGTATGCACATACAAAGATAAATGTATGCACACACACATGCACATGCATGTGCCCAGGATGATATGTTTTCATATCTCGAGTCATAAAGTCATAAGGATGTAGCTTAGTGTGCAGTCATTTGGTCATAGAAATGGCCAGTTCTGCACAATTCAAGATCTGGTCATGATTTCAGATCACTTCCTGGCTCGTGTGCTTTTTAACATGTACCGTCTCTCTGCCTCCAGCAGAAATCTCAGAAATCTCATCCCCAGTATGAGTTCAAGCTAAGCCGTCACCGGGGAGCCGGTGCTGGTGGAGGGGTTGTGTCAGGCATGAGGTGGAGGGCAGGGCGTGTGTCATTGATATTTTAAGAGAACAAAGTCCCAGAAAGGCCAGGGTATGAGAAAACTTTGCAATTTTGCTTGGCCACCCACGCTGGCTTTGAAGGTTATCAGTGAGTGACTCAACTGTGTAAGTAACTCTCTGGACCTCTCTCCTACTCTCTATTCCACCAGGGGCACCGCCCCTAAAGGCATGTGGACAGACACAAAGGAAGAAATGGCACACGTCCTTGGCTTCAGGCAGGCTAGACCAACGTCAGGTGGCAGTCGCGGTGTGACGTAGCAGGTGATGGCCAGGAGGGGTTGCAGTGGCATAAACAGTCCAGACGGAGGCCCGGGGCACACAGGAAGGCCTTTCAGAATCCACAGTTGGGATGAGATGCTTATCCACATAGGCAGAGAGGGCAGAGAAACATCTGGAAGCTCAGGAGGATCTGTGACATGTTGGCAGCATCCCTGTCGAAGCCACCCCTGTCTTGGGCCCTGGTTGATAGCACAGGGGTATGAAGGCTCCCTACTGCTTTGGGACCTAAAGACACTAACTCATCTTGGGCTTCCCCAGTCCCTGTCCGGGTCAGAGGGGACAGATAGAGACCTCTGAGTCCCTTGTCTCTCCTCATAATAACAAGGCCCATTTTTCAAACCAAAGAACTTGCCCTTTCTCTTTGTCCCTTCTTCCTTCTGAAAGGAAAGTCATTCTGTCCTGTCCTCCAAATAGCCAGTGGTTTTGACCCTAGTTTGGGGTAAGAAGGAAGCCCCTGTGAGGTTGGGAGAACATTCTTTCATGGCAAAAGGACTCTGAGGATTCAAGGACACCGCTCAGACAACACTGAAGGGACATCCCAAGGCCACAGGGCCTGCGTGGCATCTCTGGGACGCTTGGATCTGGGGCAGGACCCCACCTGCCCAGCTCAGGCAGTGGTTTGGCCCTTTGGACCTCTGGCATGGCGTTGGGATAACGCTGAGAGCTACTGTAGATAAGAAGATTTTAGCGGGGCTGGGGTGACAAAGCGCTTGTCTAGCAAGTGCAATGTGCTCGCTTCAACCCCCAGCACCAAAAAAGAAAAAGACAGAACCAAAATAAAAACTCTAGAAGATTTTAGAGCCCAGACTTGGTTCACTCCGCGTGTTGGGAAGGGAAGAACTTTATGCACATGGATAAAAGATCGAATGAGAAATTTTACCAAGGCTTTGTTTTAAGCGAGGCAGCTAAGACATTGAAAATTTCCCCTACTCCCCCACCCCCCAAAACATCTAAAAGTCATATGTTTTGTTTTATTTCCTAGTAAAGACCCTCATCTTTGGAAGCCAAGACTTTTCCAGCAAACAGTGTACCAGACTTTCCAAGGAAACAAGCACACCAAAAACGCGGCCGGCGATTGCAGGCTAGCAAGAGCAAACCGCGCTGTGGATCTGAAGAGACAAGGTGCGGGCTGCGGACACGGCCGAACCGAGGAGCCTCCACTGAAATAACAGAACCAGGGCCGTATCTGCTGACCCCAGGGAGTGATCGCCGCCGACGCAGCCTTCGTTTTCCTATCCAGGGAGCTAAGCAACGAGCATTTGTTTGCTTCCCAGAAGAGCATTCACTGATGGAAGCCGAAGAATCGAAAGCCCTTCCTCCCCCCAAATACTCGGGAAGGACAGCTGCCTTTCTGGAGCAGAAAGACAGAGAATACATTTCTGGCCCCACATTGAGACAACTCTTATTCTACCCTCTTGTTCTCTCTTTAAAATATCTTTAATCTACAAAGAGTGGAGGAATTAGGGCGTGGTGTCCTTTCTTCCACTCTTCTTGGCATGGTGCCTCGCACCCAGTAGGTACTCAATTAATGCTGAAAACGATTTTACAGCAGGAAGCAAACATGATAACTATAACACTGTTATACTCAAAGTGATTTACCAGACAGGAGTTACTTTATCCTCACAACACCCCTGTGAGGTAGGTAGATTATATTCTTCTCATCTCACAGAAAGGGAGACTGGCCCCAGAGTGACTTGACTTGGAACAGAGTCCTAGATTTCGTTATTGTTTTTAACTTCTGACGGCATGACTCGTCATGCCTCTCCTTTCTGTAGATTTATTCTCTGACTCTTTTGTTTAAAGGGAAAAAGAAGCTTAGCCATGTCACTCTGTAACACCAGTTTCCTCTGCTCTGTGGTTTGTGCCCCCAGAGACAGGAAGTGCTAGCTAGCTGGTTGCTCCTGTTTCCTTCCCCACACTTCCGGAAGCTTCCCTCTTATCACCTTCCTCCCATCCATCCCCTGAGGCTCACAGCTCCCTGTGCCTCCGCGGGTCCATCTTCTACAGTCTCACTCCCAAGCGCCGCTTGATCCATCCACCAATCAGACCGGGCGTCCGGTGAGAGCAGGGTCGAGGCTGAGGTCTCTGTGTTCCTTCCTTTCGGTGGCCATCAGAAAGACCTTGTGGGAATCAACAACCCCAGCAGCGTTTGGCCTGGCCACGGAAAGTCACACACAAAATCAAACAGGAGCAGCGACTGACTTCCAGACTATGACCTGCAGGCTGACCCGGCTGACCAGAGTCAGAGCAGGTGGGAAAAGGGTCTAGCCAGAGCCCTGTGGTCAAGGCCAGGAGCATTTGGCAACAGCAACTGGAGCCTGCCCTTGTGAGCACTCCGTGCTTCTGGAACAGTCTCAGGAGGTGACTTTCTTTTTTGGCAAGACTTTCCAAATCGGAGTACACCTGGCAGGGCCGAGATGACTGACCCACAAGAGGTGAAGCTTCTAAACCTCCCCCTTCAAAGGAAGTTCTCCGAGCCAATAGAAAATCAAAGTTGTAGCTGGCACTCGCGAGGGTTTGTTCCCTGTGGCTCCCTCCTGCCCCGACCCTGGGTTAAGTCCTAAGAAGAACAAAGAGCTTCTTAGGATAGGTCTATCTTCTTGCTTAAAAGTATATCTTGGTCATTGAAATGATAACAGTCAAACCATAGTTTAAAAAAAGGAAAGAAAACGAAATTGAACTTAACTTTTCCAATTCAAATTATGAGAAAAAAAAAAAAAAGTATGGTGATTTAGAGGGAGGGAAATCCGTGATCTTTCCCCCAGCCTTGTTTATCTCAGACTCTCTGCCTGCAAGCCCCGATCAAAGCACACCAGAGAGCAAGCAAGACCCGCCACAGAGACCTGTGTGTTTAGCTGATAGAATGGTTGTCTAGAAAGCAAAAGTTTTATCCGTACTCTGCAGAGAGGGAAAAAGAAGGTGGACCTCAGGGTTTAAATCAAAGGCAAGGAATATTTCCCAAAGGCTTTGCCCTCCATACACACCACCTACAGACACCCAGCTCTTCCCTGGCTCTTGTCTGCCCAAAGCTCCACATTTCCCTGGTTTCAGATGGGAACTGCCATGCATTCTCCATTCTGTTCGGAAAAATAAACGTAAGGAAATTTGGTTTAAAAGTTACAAGTGGCCAGCTCGAGCCAGGGGCTCGGGGCTCCCTGACCAGGGTGCCATTGTACCGGGTTCACAGTGCTATGAAGAATGTAAGGACTACAGGGCTGGGAGACCTTTCTCCCTTCCGCATACTCTCTCTCCTCTCCTGCGGGCTTCCGGATGCCGGTGTCCCCAGAAACCCCCTCCCTCTCCTTCCATGTGGGTCCACTTCCCAAGGAACGAGGTCAGCCCTCTTCCTAAGAGACGCCGTCACGCCACGCAACACTGCCTGAATCCACGCTGCATCCCTGAGCAGGAAAGCAAGCAATCTCTGCTTCTTCCCCTCCACTTTACAGATGGAGAAACCAAGGCACCAAGAGGTGAAGTGAGTTATCCGTGATCACAGTGGGCCTCCCGAATCCACCTGGGTTGCTTCTGGGATCTTTCTGGGTCAAAGAAGAGTGTGGAAGAAGTCTCCAAGCCCAGTGTAGCCTACGCTGTGCCGTGGACGGAGCGGAGGAGATCCTCTACTGACAGAGGGCAAAGGGGCTTACGGTGTTCACCAGGTTGTGAACTGGCAGGAGCCCAAAGGGGAATCGCAGATGTCTTCGTCCTGCGTAGTGGAGGGTGCCAGGTTAGGACCGTCCTGTCTGGGTTCGGGAACATGGACTTGCCAGCAACTTCCTTGAGGGGTGGGTGGGGGCTTGGGCCATCTCTCCTGTGGGAACAGCATGTGACAAGGCGGCCCTAGCCGGGCGTCCCGCAGTGGCCCTGCCTGCTCCCGTCCACAGAGGTCTATTCTGAGCCCGTGACGCGGGCGCTGGCATGGGAAGGGGATCTCCTGCTGTGTTCCGTCTGCTTCCCTCGGGGGCTGTTATGGATAGCACACGCCACCTTGGGTTCCAGAATGTTCCAGCTAAGCCCTGCCAACCACCGCAAAGAAAGGCACAGGGAGCAAGAAGAAGCAGATGGTACCCAGGAGAGTCGAACAGGCAGAGGAGGGAGCTGCGGCCAGATCAAGGCAGTGTCTTTTGAGATTTGGCCAACAGCACCAAGAGGCAGCGTTTTGAGGGAACAGAACAACAACAAAGACGAAGACAACTTCCAGAACAGCTAAGGATGGGGGGGGCGGGGGGGGGCATTGGTGGACGTCACAAGAGTCTGGAGCACAGGGCCTCTTTTGTCCCCAAGGGCACTGCTTTCTGTGTATGGTCTCCCATGTTTCCGAGTTGGGACAGGCCAGGCCGGTTTAGGACAGCCAGGGGCAGTCCTCGGTCAAGCTCTGAGTTTACAGCTGGACACCACTGTCATGTCCACCAGGATGTGAGTAGGGGTGGAAGATTGTTTCAATGACCAGAAGAAGGGGGCCCGGACTCGAACCTGGGGCCCTTAGTGTTCGTCTCATGACCTTGAGGAGAGGAGCTGATGCTACATGAAGCTGACTTCCTGTTGGCTGCCTGTGCTGGGTTTTCTAAGGCAGGTGCCTTGCCGAGCCCCGCAGGTCCCAGGTGATTGGAGCCTGTCCTTAGTAGGCCGGTCCAGCACCTCCAGGGGCCGGTCACTCGAGGCCCTTCACTAGCCGTGGCCTTTCCCAGACCCCCTCTCCCTGCCCCGGTCTTTTTGGCAGTGTGGCAGCCCGCTTGGATGCGCTTTACATTCGACAAATTTACATCCCATGGCCCCTGCCAACCGAATCTGGCAGTGTTGGTTTAATACCCTCTGAGTTTGGCAAAGAAAATGCTACAATGTGAGCTAGAGAAATGCTAGCTGGCCTTCCCTGGAAGACCTCCTCTGCCACGGGGCGGGAGGTCTGGAAAGCCACGGAACCGGCCTGCTTCCACTTCCGTTTGGGACCCGATGTCCTTTCTCTGTGCAGCACACGAGGCCCTCTTGGTCCGTTCCTAAGAAAGGGAAGTCTGTCTGGGCTCCGAAGCTTCGGGGAAGAGGGAACAGCTGTACTTTCTATGGGGCGATACAAGCGGCGGGGGATTCCAGAGCCATGCGAAGAAGCAAGTCATGACCGTTCAGAGCTGCTCCAAGGAAAGCAGCATCCCGACAGTGGGAGGGGCTGAAGCCGGAGGGAGGGAGAGGAAAAAGTGATGAAATAGGGCACCTTAAAAAAAATCTCATAGAATTTCATCTCTGAGAATCAGGTTCCTATTGATTCACGGTCTGATGCTCATCGCATGAGATGCCCGTCACAGGGTCAGAAGAGCTGCCTTGTGACCAGACAAGATCTGCCCTCTCTGGCCACCGTGAGACATGGTTACTGTGGGATGGAGGGAACTATATGGTATTGGGTGATTCGGGGCCCGAGGGCCCTGGGGTCTTTGTGCCATAGGGAATGATGGCACATGTATCCAGGAGAGATGGGCCTGTCCATCCTTGCCCCTATTTTATACCTGGGATTGAGGTGTTCCTTGCAGCAACCCTGGTCTCCAACTGGTTGGGGCAAGTCTGGGCCTGAACAGGAGGTGACAGCCCCCGTGACAGAGTTGAGGAATGTGTTTGAGATATGAGCAGCTCTGTAGTAAGTGGGGGCGGATGGATCTAGATCTTCTAAGCTTCCCTCCCTCATCATAGCCTTAGGAGACATGAAGTTTCTACTGGGGTGTCACAAGCTGTGACAATGAGTTGAAGAACATCACCCCAAAGTCATCTGAGATGGCTAAGGTTCCCCTTCACACAGAGACTGAGAGAGAGGCAGACCTACCCAGGCCTGGAGAAATGATGCTATCAAAACCACACCACATCACGGTGACAACGTGCCCCTACTTCTCAGCATGAAAAGAAGAGCCACTGTTCCATGTCGTGGGAGGAGTGAAATCTAGCAGGGAAATAAGGAGATGGGGGGCGGGGCATTGTTTTATTTACAGTTCCTGGTGCCAACAGACGCGTCTCCTATCAGATCTAAATAGTGAGTATTTGTCATCAGGATGCCCGGGAAATAAATATATTCAGAGATTTCACGTCCTCTGGGAGGCAGTTGGAGCAAAATGGGCTGGACTTTGCGGGCCCCTAAAAGGGGAGATTTTCAAGGTGCAGGCACATGGCAAACTATAACCAGACGTCTAAGGCCTCAATGGGCTGGCGGACTCGTGGCCCTGAGCAGACATGTACAGGAGCAGAATGACACTCAGTCCATCTCCAAAGGGAAAGAGAGGACGCGGGGGCAGGGTGAGGAGGCCTGCGAAAAGGAGGGGGAAGGTTTCCTGGTGGAGGGAAAGGCTGGAAGGACAAGTCTGACCTGGCCACGCTCTCTGCATCCCCGCTCCCGAGTTCCTTCCTTGCTCCCCGTGGCTTTGCTTGGCTTTCCTCCTCTCCTGCCTTTCCAGTCTTCCTCCGCTGTGGCCCCTGTGCACCTGCACTGGGAAGGAAGGTGCACAACCGCAGGATGGAGGGTTCGAGAGAAAGGGTAGAGATGCCACAGAAGAAAGAACTCAGTCCAAATAAGGCGGGAGGAAAAAGGCCAGAGAAACGCCAGGGGCTGCCTCACTCACCCCCATCCCCCCCAGCGAAGTCCTCCCCGCTTGGGAAGCTGTCCTCCACCTTCCAAAGATCCGGCTCAACACTTGACATTTTCTTCTTAAGTTTCGTGTAAACATGAACACAGGTGCATGCACACACACACACACACACACACGCACGTGTGTATGCTACATGTAGTAAGTAAGCGGTGGTGAATCAACACCCATGACAGAGAAGCAAAGAGGAAATAAAATAGAAACTCATCTAAGAACAGACAAGCAAGCTGGAATGGCCCGAGGTCCCAGGGGCTGCGCAGAGAACGGTTTCGAGGGAGCTATTCTGGGGCGCACAGAGCCCCGACATGGGGCAGACAAGAGCTGGAACCCACCCAGCCCAAGGGGTTCTCCCTCCCCCAAACAGCCTCACCTTCCCCCGGTCTCGGCAGAGTACGGAGCGGCTCCGGGGCAAGGAGTCGCCGGGGTGAGGCCCCCGAGGAGGCCCCCGAGGCCCGGGCCTCTGGTCTTGACCAGGCCTGGCGTGCTCTGCTGGGTCCTGTCCTAGCGTGGAGACGCTGCGTTCGTCAGGGAAGGGGGGCGGGGCTGCACTGCACAGTTGGTAGCTCAGGAGAGGAAGGAGGTCTAGAAATGCATTTAGAAAGCTCTAGATAAACAATGCAGGCGATGGGAAGGAGAAGCCTCTTTGAATAATTAAAAAAAAAAAACCTCCACAAACATAAAAAAAAAGAATTCCTCAGTTTTTGAACTTCTTTTAAGAACAGTTCAATGTGAGGTTTTTGCACCCTTAACAGTTATATCTGGAATTTTTTTTTTAGTTGTAACTACACACAACAAAGACTAACAGTATTTACTTAAAATATTGTGTGTGTGTATATATATATATATACACATATGTATATGTATGTATATATATCCTTTGTGGAGATATTTTTCTTTTTGTGATTTTTTTCTTTTCCTTTTTTTTTTTTTTGTGCCCAAGTAGATATACGATAGTATTGAAACAATGTCCCCAAACAGAAACAGTCCGCAAAGAAACAATATTCTGAGGAACAAAAACTTCACAAATGCTCACGCATCCTCACAACACCTCCCAGAAATTCCACTGGGTACAATGAGAACAGACACAGGAGAGTCAGCCCTCACCCAAACCTCGTGGGCTGGAAAACCCGGCTGCGCCGCTGGTAGCAACTCACTCTCGGGGAGGGAGGCTCCCCGTGGCAGACAAGGGGGTCCCCCTTCCCCTCCCCCCAGCCCCTCTAGCACCCCACCACCAGCCATCACAGCCTCAGAGTCCTTTTGTGTATTTCTGGCAAGACTTCGCAACAGGGACGCACACACATACATGTTCTATGGGTGGGCACACGCACACGCACACGCACACACACACACACACACACACACACAATCCAGATGCACCAAGGGAGCTGAATGAGTCTCAGCCAACCACAATGACAGAAGCACCAAACAGTCTTTGAAATGAGTTAGTTATTACAACTTGACTTTTTATATATGTGTATATATATATTTATATTCTAGCTTTCCTCTTTGTGTTATTTTTTTTTAATTTAAAAAAAAAAGCACAAATGAAAGATGAAGATTCTTTCCAGATCAGTTTAAGGCTTCCCACAAGATGGAAACAGGACCTTCCTTCCACAGACTCACACGTATCCCACACATACCATTCGCAGCCTTAAAGTGATGGAAGAGATTGTTGCCAGTCACAGATTAAGTATTGTGCCTTTAGATAGATGTCTTTCTTTTTGCTACTATGCTGAGTTTTATTATTACTGGTTCTCTTGGATGGCGTGTATGGAAATCTCCTTTGACTCGTTTTCAGAATTTACCAAATTACGAGGGTACCTTTTTGTGTGTGTTCTGTTTCGCCTTTCAAGAGGAATCGAAAGCGATTCTTGCTAGGTAAATGCTAAAATGGCACATAGTCAGCCTTCAAGTAGCTTTTCCAGCCATTTGAGATCCAAACAGCCCTTTAGCTCCTAGAAGGCTCTGTGAAGTGGGGGTAGACCGGGAGAGGAGGAGAGAAATCCAATGGAGGAGGGGTTGCTATGCCTTTGTTTTTAGCAATTGGTTTTCTTCGACACAAATAATCAGATTGGGAGAATGATTGCTTTGTATCGTCTCTGTTGGTTGGTTTGATTTTTGTTTCCTTGGTGGATTTGTTTCATTTGATTATTTAATTTTCTCTCGTCTGGTACAAATGTCACCAGAGAGCTTTGCATGAGAAAATATGACAGTACTTAATGAAACTCAGCACCTAAGGGCGTAAGGCAGTTGAAGGTTTTATTTGTTTGTGTTTGTTTGTTTGTTTTGTTTTGTTTTGTTTTGTTCTTTCAATCAGCACCAATCCCATAAATAATCTACACGTGGTGTAAGGTATAAAATTGTGTTGTTGTTGTTGTTGTTTTCTGATGGGGAGGAGACAATGCTTTCTCCACCCCATGATTCATAGTGTGGGATTTTGTTTTTCAATACTGTTTCTTATGTATAGAAAACAAAAGAAAGGTTTTTGTTCTTAGTTATAAAACATAGAGAATATCTTTGTATACATACAGCGACTGGAAAGAAAGCTTATCTGAAGGGGATGTGAATTATTGATTTGTTTCTCAGTGTTGTTGTTGTGGGTGTTGGTGGTGGTGGTGGTAGTGGTGGGGGAGGTGGCGGTGGAGGTTCTGTGTGTCGGGAAAGGGAGGGTTGTATTTCTTGCAAGCGGCATTGACTGCAACCAAACTTAAGGTCTCCGTCTCAGCTCGGGTCACGAGGCTCTACAGCGAAGACTCGTACTGCAGCAGCTCATAGAGGAGCGGCCCGTCTCGGTAGCGAATGCCCACTGCCGTCGGGGTGACATACTGCAGGATGTTAATAGTCCTCCTCAGCCTCCTGTCTACAAAGTGAGCGTCCCAGGCTGGGTACCGCTTCCTTGGCATGTCAATCTTAATGAGGGGCCCCTCCGGGTGGAGAGGACGCCCCGTCGGGGTCGACGGCCCCGTGGGTCTCACTTGGAACACGGGCAAGCAAGTGTCGGCCATGAGGTCCTCCTGTTGTCCCGGCACGGCTCTGGTGGGCGTGACCTGGGTCCCCCGGTACCCAGGGGCCTGAGGAGCCATGGGCTCAACGTCGGGGGGCAGAGGGATGCCCCAGAGCAGCTCGGCACAACAGGAGCTGGCAAAGACCTTAGCCCGAGGCCCCATGGGGTGCAGCACGCCATAGTATAAGAGCATCAGCACGATCCCAGCCACAAAGCTAACAAAGACACAGCACAGTGCGGGCACCGCGTACGAGTCAGTGCTCTCCGGGTTTCTGTAAAAATACCAAAGGAATGTCAAGGCCGCGTTCTCGGTCAAGACTATCGTATAGTATGCAAACATTCGGTATCGAGTCCGCCCTTCCTTGACGTTAAACCAGCAGAAAATGTACACGATCCCTACCACCATGTTGAAGAGGATCTCCTCCCACTTGGACATGCAGAAGTCTGTCCCGCCATGGATGATCCAGAAGGCCATGGCGCACCAGTGCACCACCACGAAGATCCCAAAGTAGAGCTGGAAGATGGAGGCAAAGAGGGCAAAAGAGATCACCCGGGACGAGATGGTGAAGAGGCGCCAGAAGAGGTGGAGGAGGGCCCCGCGGTAGCTCATGCTCCTCTTGTCGTCCCTGGAGTCCCGCAGCAGCTTGTGATAGGACGCTAGCACCCAAGCCAGGGACATCAGAGAGGTCACAGAGGAGACACCTGCCGGAAAGACACAAACC
Source organism: Perognathus longimembris pacificus (assembly GCF_023159225.1). Lineage (NCBI taxonomy): Eukaryota > Metazoa > Chordata > Mammalia > Rodentia > Heteromyidae > Perognathus > Perognathus longimembris. The sequence goes on along the minus strand of NC_063181.1, from coordinate 4,235,461 downwards.
CACACGGTCAAAACCGGGGACGCCCGCGCACGGGCTGCCGGCGGAGGAGAGGCCCACGCACACTGCCATCTAAAGAAGGAGGGAGAAAGAAACACAGAGTCAGGCACCGGACGCAGTCCCAACTGCCCCCTACCCTGACAGCCCTGTCCGGGAGTTGGCAGGGCTCTGGGCTCCGCGGTGACGTGGAGCCACTGGATTTGGGCTGGCGTGAGAGTTGGGGTGACCTCTGGGGCGGGCTGCCCGCCCCCCACATGCCCCGCCTCGGGGGCCTCTGTGGCATGCAAACGTGGGGCTTCTGCGTGGGTGTCCCTCCCCCCGGCGGCCTGTACGTGGAAAGGCCCTGGCCCGAGACACTCCTCGACGGCTGTCCTCCGCAAGGCTGGCGGAGCCACTCTCATCCCCGCTCTCGTTCTTTTGGGGGGGAGGGCCTCCCAAAGCCCTTCCCTAAACTGTCTTTCCGTTGGCTTCTCCCTCGTCCGCCACAGAAGGCCATCTCGGGCTGTCCTGCCCATCCGACCAGCCAAATCCGGCAGAGCAGCTTTGTTCCGAACCCCACCCTCCTGGGATGCGGCACCCGGTGAGAGAGGAACCAGGAACCTCGGCTGAGCTCCCCTGGGGCCTCCACCCTGCCCGTGGCCAAGCCCGGCTCCCCCTCCCCCTCCCCCTCCCCCTCCCCCCCCCCACCATCCTCAGCTCCTCCCGCAGAGCCCCAGCCTGTCTTCCCAGGGCACTTCTGTGGGTCCCGTTGCCTAAGATTCAGAAGCAAGTACGAGAGCAATGTCGTCCGTGGACTATCTTCCTACCAGACTTCGCGCCGTCCCGCGAGTGCAGCTTCTCTGCCACACCCTTCCCCCGCGGAAACCACGCTACACATTCACATATTTTTTTTTCTCTCAAATACAAGTTTGGATCCAGGAGCCTTACACATCCGATACACCATCTGCCTCATCTCCTGCCTACCTTTCCCTGGGGATCCTGCCCCATTCCCTACCGTGATCCACCCCCCCCCCCCCCAGTCCCAGCGTCCTCACTCCCCGCCCTATCTTCTTCTTCTTCTTCCTGCACCTGAAGTCTAAGCTCAGAGCCATCTGGTGTGATAACAAATCAACATGCTGGCGTATGCACAGAAAACACCTGGACGGTTGGCTGGCACAATGAGCGTGTGTGTGTGTGTGTGTGTGTGTGTGTGTGTGTGTCCCCTGAGGCTTGAATTCAGGGCCTGGGCGCTGTTCCTGAGCCTCTTTGGGCTCAAGTCTAGCGCTCGACCACTTGAGCCACAGTGCGCCCTCCAGCTTTTAATTTTTTTTTCTGCGTAATTTGTTGGAAATAAGAGTCCCAGGGACTTTCCCGCCCAGACCGGCTCCAAATCACGATCCTCAGACCTCAGCCTCCTGAGTAGCTGGGGTCGCAGGCGTGAGCCACCGGCGCCACACAGGAGAGATGAGACGTGACCACAGTTTCCCCGTGGAAACCAACCAGACCCTCTCTCCTGAGCAGCCACGGGGAGTGTCCTCCCACTTGTCTGGGAAGTACCTGTCCCGCCCTGCCGTCCACCCTCACAAGGCATCGCCCCGTCTCTCAGGGCATCGCCCCGTCTGTCGGCCCCGTAGGCCCAGGGCTTGGAACGGGCGGAGGCAGGAAAAGGTTTCCGGAGGAAGGGAACGTGCGGCCCCATCTCAGCAGGCTAGCCCGCCAGGGCAGGGGCATTTGGAGCAAGTGCCCTGCGTGAAGCGTCCCCATCTCACCCGCAGGCTCCGCGACGAGAAGAGGAGCTTTCACGCGCGCTCTCCTTGCTGGGTGACCTGGGCCATGCCTTCCTCTCTGTGCTTCAGCCCCCGCCACCTCCGATGAGAGGCCCTGGAGCGCCTGCCACGTGCTGGGCGCAGAACATCACCAGGTCCTCCCGGATCGCCTTCCTGAGAGCGCCGGGCCTCGGGAAGACGCGTGCGCTCAGGGGCCCGCCGAGCAGGGCCGGGCTGCCGTACCGCCGCTCCCGTCGGGGTTCGGGTCCCTGGCAGGCCTCCAGGGTTCCCAGGGTGCAAGGGAGCCCCGGAGGAGGCTCCACTGGGGCGCGCTGGCTTCTGAGGACAGAGAAGTCTCAGAAGATCCAGGGAGCAGGCGCCATGGCGGGTAGGCGGGGCCCTGGGCCTGATGATGGAGCTCACATGGGCTGGAGAGGCGGGGCCCTGGGCTGGATGACGGAGCTCACACAGTCTGGAGAGGCGGGGCCCTGGGCTGGATGACGGAGTTCACACAGCGCCATGGTGGAGAGGCAGGGCCCTGGGCCTGATGATGGAGCTCACATGGGCTGGAGAGGCGGGGCCCTAGGGTGGATGACGGAGCTCACACAATGCCATGGTGGAGAGGTGGGGCCCTGGGCTTGATGATGGAGCTCACACGGGCTGGCGAGGCGGGGCCCTGGGCCTGATGATGGAGCTCACCCAGGCTGGAGAGGCGGGGCCCTGGGCTGGATGACGGAGCTCACACAGTCCCATGGTGGGTAGGCAGGGCCCTGGGCTTGATGATGGAGCTCACACAGTGCCATGGTGGGAAGGCAGGGCCCTGGGCTTGATGATGGAGCTCACACGGGCTGGAGAGGCGGGGCCCTGGGCCTGATGATGGAGCTCACATGGGCTGGAGAGGCAGGGCCCTGGGCTGGATGACGGAGCTCACACAGTGCCATGGTGGAAAGGCGGGGCCCTGGGCTGGATTCCGGAGCTCACACAGGCTGGAGAGGCGGGGCCCTGGGCTTGATGATGGAGCTCACACAGGCTGGAGAGGCGGGGCCCTGGGCTTGATGATGGAGCTCACACAGGCTAGAGAGGCGGGGCCCTGGGCTTGATGATGGAGCTCACACAGGCTGGAGAGGCCGGGCCCTGGGCTCCATCCCAGAGCTCACACAGGCTGGAGAGGCGGGGCCCTGGGCTGGATCCCGGAGTTCACACAGTGCCATGGTGGAAAGGCGGGGCCCTGGGCTACATGATGAAGCTCACACAGGTTGTCCTCCAGCCTCCCTTTCCGTCGAGTGTTAAACTAATGTGTTGGACACCATAACTTCCGAAAGCCTGGTGCTGACAGAGCACCTGTGACGTCCTGTGTGAGGCTGGTGGACGCTGCCCCCCCACCCTCGGGAGGCTGGACAGGTGGACGTGGCCTCCCGTGAGGCTGGACTCTGGCTCTCACTGTTAAACCTCAGGCTTTGTCAGAAGTTTCAAGGTCACAGTGATGACAGGGTTGCGTGTTGTCATTGATCCACACTGGCCGTCCGTATCTCTGAAGCCTTTTTATCGCTGGGGTCAGAATACAACGGCCAGGCAGAAGGATGGGACTTTCTGCACTTGCCGTTTTACTGTCCAACGTCTTCTTGGAATGAGCTCCTATTCACCCGCCAAGGTTCTTTTCTGTGGCACCCACAAAACAGTTACCCGCCCTCTGTGCCCCCCAAAGCACCTGTACATATGCCTATCACAAAATCAAAAACACAGAGCATTTGACTCTGAGCTCTTAAGGGCCTGTGTCTTTGCAAAGACCCACCACGCTGGGTCCTTTGCTTCCTGGGACCAATGAGGCTTTTTCTACCTCAGGGCCTTTGAACAGGCTGTTTATCCCCATCATTTGGAAGACAGGTTCTGTACCTCCATCCTCATCTATTACACTCAGCTCCAACGGCAGCTTTCTGGAGAGGCTTTCTCTGACCTCTGCTTGAAGTGGGGGGGGGGGCACTGGGCCCCAAGCACCCTCGGTCAGCGTTAGCCTCAGCCGCGTGAGCACTTGCACCAAAGCATCCCGCCCCATGCCTGTCTAGATGTTTTGGTGTTGTGTCCCCAGAAAGAACGGAAGATTCGAGAAGTTGAGAACCACACCTGCCCTTTGCCAGTCTTCCTCTGGACACAGGAGGGCACCGAGGCTGACTCCTCCGTGCAGAAGGAAGGGCTGACCATGCCAGGCACCCACCGCTCGCACGGGTGTGCGGGCTCTCAGGCCACCCAAAGCAGTGCCATTCCCACGTGACAGGTCAGGGCACACAGCTAGGGCATGCGCTTCCCCACGCCTTGCGGTCCCGGAAGGACCTGCTGTCCCTGCCTTGACCACCCCACCAGAACGGTCTCCAAACCAGCCCCCATGCAGAGCACCAGAAACCTGAACCCAGGACCTCAGGGGGCGCAGGCGCACTGTCTGTCTGAGGGACGCGTGGCGCGTCAGAGTGGCGTGCTCCCTCCGTGTCTGAGGACATCCGGTTGACGGGTCCATCGCTGCAATTCCTATTTTCCCACTGGGATCTGCATGTGTGGGAACACTAGACACGAAATCCCTCTTGCAGGCTGAGGAGTGGCTCGGTAACCCAGAGGGTGGAGGGAGGGTCGGGTGGAGATGCTGGCAAGATGGATGGAAAAGTCAGCAGGAAAAAGATGGCGGTAGTGTTGGTGATCTTTCCAACTGCCGATGGCCCTAATGGCACAGGCAGGCAGGCAGAGACACTGTGAGGCCCACCGAGGAGACAGAGCTAACCCACAGCCCAATTCAGCATGCAGTAGATCCACGAGAAAAGCAGCACCACCAAGGAAAGGACAGCCAGACACCACAGGAAGACCGCCAGAGCCTGGGGGTGACACAGCCCAGGAAGCCCGAAGGTGCACTGGCCAGAGGGAGCCAGGACCGGCAGGGTGGACCCCTGCCCCCCGCCGCCTGCTGACCCCGATCACACAGCTCCGTGAGCCTCTGAAACCAGGCCCGGTGGGCCGGATGACACGGGCAACTTCTCTGCCTGGAACACTCCCAGTGATCACAAACTCATCACCGCCTGGCTAGTCCATTCCTCGCGAGCGGGAACATCGCCTGCTGTTGAGTTGCCAGCTGTCTGCCTGCAGCTGGCTCTGACCTTTAGAATGACATCCCTGCAGATGTTGGGGTTCACCTGTCCCAAGTCTGCCCAGACTAAAGACCCTGTGTTCCCCTTCCTCCCACCTCGAGTCACCATTTCTGGTCTCTTCTCATCCTGGACTCTCCTCTGCTGGGACCCCATCCCTTGGCACATGCTCAGAGCAGCACCGCCATAGCACTTGGAGCCGAGCTGGCCATCAGATCCATGGTTCTAAGCTCAGCCTGGACCAGGCAGCCTTGCAAGACCTTCCCAGAGAAGACCAGCCAGGGGTGTTCTAGAGCCTTCTATCTCCCACAAACCGCAGTGCATAGGATGTGTTCTGGGGCTCCCGAGGCTACCTGGAGTCTACCCACGGCCCCCAGGGGCCAGAGCAGCATTGCGCCAGCACGGGGCCCCCCGGATCTAACGGCCGAGCCACCCCTTCAGCCCGTGCAGCAGGAGGGGCTTCTACAGGCTGGATGCAGAAACACCACAGCTTAAAGACTCTACAACAGGAGTGAGTGCCTTTTAACACCATGCTGGGCTGTGCTTGCTTTCGTTTTCTGCGCTGGTGCCAGGGCTTGAATTCAGAACCTGGGTGCTATCCCTTAGCTTGTTGGCTCAAGGCTGATCCTCTGCCACTTGAGCCACGGCTCCCCCTCCAGCTTTTTGTTGGCCAGAGGTCAGAGTCTTAGGGACGTTCCCGCCCTGGCTGGCTTTGAACCTCCATCCTCAGATCTCCATCTCCCGAGTAGCCAGGCTGACGGGCGTGAGCCACCAACGCTGGGCTTATGCTGCGTTTTAGTCACACACTCTGCTGCCTCTAAGCCTGGGCTGCTACTCCCACAGAAGTGCAAACCCTGGGTGGAGGCGCGAGCGAGGAAGGGCCGCCAGACAGGCCCACCCCAGGGCTCTGCTCTACGGGGCCCAGGAGACCTGGCTCCCCCGGCTTGCAGTGCGGGTCGCACTGCCCTAGGCCGGACACCCGGAGGGCTGAGGGGCCGGGAGGGGTGGTGCCCGTGGAGGTGGCCCCCCCGAGAGACAGCCGGGCAGCGAGGGGCGGGGCGTGGGGGGTGGGGCCATGCCAGGGGCGGAGCTTTGTCTGGGTGTGGCCTGGGCTGATGGGGGGCTCTGATGGGGCGGGGCCTGTGCGAGGCGGGGTCTGTCCGGGGGTGGGGCCTGTGCTGGGCGGAGCCGGGCCGGAACCTCACGGGGCATGGTCTGGTGGAAGCCGGTGCCTGCACGGGGCGTGGTCTGTCTGGGGGCGTGGCCTCGAGGGGCGGGGTGGGGCCGGGGCCAGCGCGGGGCGCAGCCTGTCCAGGGGCGGGGCCCTCAGGGACGTGGTCTGGCCGGGGGCGGGGCCTCGTGGGGCGTGGCGCGGTCTGGCCGGGGGCGGGGCCCTCAGGGACGTGGTCTGTCCGGGGGCGGGGCCTCTCGGGACGGGGCTGGGCGGGGCGCGGTCTGTCCGGGGGCGGGGCCTCGCGGGGCGGGGCGCGGTCTGGCCGGGGGCGGGGCCTCGCGGGCGGGGCGGGGCGGGGCGGGGCGGGGCCGGCACTCACAGGGCAGCGTCTCGGCGCTGTTCTTCTGGATCATTATGCAGAGCTGTAGCACCAGTTGCGGGGCGCTCTCCAGAAAGGTCTCCAGGAGGCGCAGCATGTTCACGTCTGCATATTCGTACATCATAGCCCAGTAGAAGCGTCGCTGGTGTTCCTTCTGCCGCTGGCTCTGAATCCCCAGGTACATGGTGCGGATATACCTGCCGGAGACACAGAGCAGGACACAGAGGCGTCGGTGACTGGGGCTGCGGGGGACCCCGGCCGAACCCCGAAAGCCCAACCCACCGGGAGTCAGGGGCAGCCCGCCAGCCCTCGGAGGTGCTGAGGTTCCAGGGGCCTAGGTGGGGCTTTGTGACCTCTTGGCCCAAGGGCCCCACGCTGAGCATGGGGTTCGGGTCACAGGAGGAACCTGGCCCAGCCCTAATCCAGGCTCCCCACCCTGGCCTTCAGCTGCTCATCTGGAGAGAGAAAGACTAGGGCCAGGACCCGCCCCCCCCCCCCCCCCCCGCCATGGAGGGTAGGCAGGTGGGGTGTCCTCAGGTTCAGAGTCCCAGGGAGAAGACTCCAGCTGCTGTAGACAGGTGTAAGGTCACTGCCTGGTCGGCCACACCTATGGGGCTGGCAGGTAGGTGTAATCCCCAGGTGTGTCAGACACAGATCCGCTGGGGCCCAGGAAGGTCACCTGGCTCTACAGGTGCCCAGAGGTGACCGGAGGAGAGAGTAGGGTGGACCCCGGCCACTGTCACCCCTGCTACACCAAAGAGAACGGAAGCCTGCAGGGCAGCCTTTGCTCCTTGACGATCAGGAGTTCCCAGAGCCTCGGCCAGACCCCAGGCTCCCTGGGAGGGACAATGTGTGCAGAAGGCCGGTGGAGGCGGAGCACCCGGGCGGGGTCCTGTGGACCGCGGCACCGCAGGGTATTCCACCGAGGCCTCCAATGTGAGTGGGGGGAGCTGGCAGCGGGATGGCGTTCACAGTTAGCTTCCACCCTGAGTGAGCCTTTCATCTGAACTTTCTGGAACTGGGTCTCAAAGCCCCAGGCAAGAGGAAGAGCCACCATACCACCTAAACCCAACCGCAGCCTCCAAGATAGAGCCAGTTTGGTGTAGGCAGGGTCTCCTCAAGACACAAGGAAAGTAAGGCTTTGTGGGCCTGGTTACGGTCAAGAATGAGAACAGTGCCAACTGGAGAGGCTGGGCATCCCCCAGGAGAGCTTGCTGTGCACGCACTGCCGGCCTGCCTAAGTGCCCTGGCCGAAGCTCAAGCATGCAGCATATGGTCAAGGGCCACTTGAACAGTCCTCCTGCCCTGCCCTCCCCCCTTCCCCCTGCATCTTCCCCCTTCTTTACACAGCAGCAGTGCTCTCTGAAGACCCTACGTGTGACCACGCCGCTCCCCCTGTGCCGCGCCCGTAACTTCCCACGTGCTCACAGCCTCCGTCCTCTCCTCCCGGGCCTCTCACATGAGCTGCAGAGTGTGGCCCCGGGCTGGTGGCTTCCTGCCACAGCAGAGTGCCCAGGGCAATGCCTGGCTCGCCCACCGCCCATCAGAAGGAACGAGTGGACGGGGAGGCCTTCCCTCCAGGACCGAGGAGCCCTGTGACGCGACAGCACCATCACAGTGTGTTCGAGGCTGGCAGCAGACTTGTGGGCTGCAGGACAACATGAGTCCGTGAGAGGGGTTTTGTGACCCCCCCGGGGAAGGGGCAGGTGGGGGTCTTGACTGAGGACCTCATGCGTGGACACACGTGCTTTAGAAACCACAATCTGAAAGCATGAGTTGTAAGGTTGCAAAGGGATGCTCCTGCCCTGGTCCCAACTGCAAATGGTGGCCCTCACTCGAGTGCCAGTCACGTGCTGAGTCCCTCGATTGATGAGACTTCCAGGACCCTCAAGGTACCCAGACATGTGCCCACCAGGCCGTGGGTGCCAACAGCAAACCCCCACTTGACACCCAGAGAATCACATGTTGGCTTCCTCTGGAGAGTCCTGAGAGTCCGAGGGGGGCCTGGGGTTTGTGCCGTGAGGGGCTCCCCCAGGCACACGAGGGCAGACGCCCCGCTTCTCTCCACGAGCCCCCTGCAGGGAGCAGACACGCCGCCCACAGCCCTGCCGCGAGCTGGCTGGGCGCCAGCTCCCGGGGGTCCCCCCATGCCCGTGCGGCAGGGTGGTTATCGCCCTTTCACACACAGCAACTGGGGTGTGCAGGAGGGCTGAGCACTGGATTCCAGGTCTCGTGCAGATTCTGCCCGTCGCGGGCTAGGGGGCCTCACGCTGTGCGTTTGCATGTTCAAGAAAGCGGAAGAGAGGGCTGGGGATATGGCCTAGTGGCAAGAGTGCTTGCCTCGAATACATGAGGCCCTGGGTTCAATTCCCCAGCACCACATATACAGAAAATGGCCAGAGGGGGGCGCTGTGGCTCACGTGGCAGAGTGCTAGCCTTGAGCGGGAAGAAGCCAGGGACAGTGCTCAGGCCCTGAGTCCAAGGCCCAGGACTGGCAAAAAAAAAAAAAAAAAAAAAAGAAAGAAAGAAAGCGGAAGAGAAGCTCGGGAAAGGACGAGACACAGTCGTACCCAGTCTGTAGAATTGGGGGGGGGGGGTGTTGGGTAGCTAAGGGATGGGGGAGAGAGAGACAGAGAGAGACAGAGAGAGACAGAAAATAGACAAGGAGACACAGAGCGAGAAGAGCGATGAGCGGGGAGGAGGAGCCCCATCTTCACTGACTGGGGAGAGGCTGGGCAGGGGGAGCATCACGGAGGCCCGGAGACCCCACCCCAGCATCCAGAAGAGCTGCCGGTCGGGCGCAGCGCCACCCCCCAGCTTTCCTGGGGTCTGCCCTTCCTCCGCTGCCTTTGCCTCAGGCCACGGGGGGGGGGGGGGGGCAATGAACCCACCCCTGGTGAACCCACTCACGCCAGCCAGGAGAAGCCACCCTTGCTGTCCTCTGAACCTGCTCCAGGTGTGACAAAGTAAGCTGGGTGGGGAGAGGCAAAGCCAGGGCGCGTCTCGGGTGGGGCCCAGGGCACCTTACACCTCACCAGGACTCGGGTGGGATGCCGCCCCGTCCGGGCACCAGGGCTTGCAGCCACTGCTCTGCCGCAAGGGCTCAGCCAGGCCGGCCCAGACGCCCTGCAAACGCCCACCCCTCCTCCCTCCTCCAGGCCTGGGTCCTCGCTGGTGGTGGTGCGATGTAACCAGGTCCGCACTGGCTCCAGGAGAGGGCTCCAAGGCCAGCAATGGGCTCACCTCGGCCTCTGTCCCGGTCGAGTGGAGGCTAGAACCCGGCTCTGTGACTGGCTGACCTTGCTTTTCCTGGCATGTGCAAAGCTCAAGCGCCTGGCTGCAGAAGCTTCTGGGAAACCGGCCGCTGGATGGGCGGGGCGTGCCGCCCCCTCTTCTGCGCTTGTCCTCTCTTGGCCCTGCACCCCAGGTCCACGAGGGGACCCGCACCTAACTCCAGGAACGCAAGCCCTGTGCATGCAGGTTCTGCACGTGGCCACACGGGGGCACCAGAACCTAAGCGTGGCGGGATGGAAGAGCACACCGGTGATCTCATACCTAGGCCGGCGCCCTCCTATGCGACAGTGCTGGGTGCAGAGCCTGGGTGAACCCCGGTGCGGGCCCAGGGGCTCCCTAAGAACACCAGCCGGGATGCCGGGAGCTGGCCACGGCCTGGGCCTGGTCGGCAGCCTGCGCCCCGTGTGCGGGGGCCCCTGCCGAGGCTGGGTCCTGGCTGCAGGGCAGCCCTGGTGTCTGTGCGGTGCTCGGAGCCCTGGGCACTGCCGTGGGCACGCGTGAGTCAGAACTCCGAGGGAGATGCAACGTAAGCCTCCTCAGATGGCACATGGAGGCGCCGTTCCTCAGTTTACCTACTTATATAAGCAGCCAAGCTTCCTACCGAGCAGACTGGCCTGCTGCCCGCACCACATTTTGGGAAGATGGTGTGTGTCCTGCCTCCGGAGCCTCGCCCAGGCCGCGGCCCTCGGTGGAAATGCCCTTACACACTTGGCACACCCCCACTGCCTGTGAGTTCTGCCACAAGCTGCCACCCTGGGGACCTCTGCCTGACTTTCCTGGGCCCTGCGTAGCCCTACTTGCTGCCAATGGCTCACACTTGCATCCTAGCTACTCAGGGGCTGCGATGTGAGGATCAGGGCTTAAAGACAGCCCAGGCAGAAGAGTCGGAGAGACTTAACTCCAATTGTCAGCAAAATACTGGACTGCTAGTTCAAGTGGGAGACTACCAAATGTGAGCAAAAAGTCCCGGGATGAGGGAAGGCCCGGAGCTCAAGCCCGGGCACCAGCAAATACACACACACACACACACACACACACACACACACGTACATGCCATCTTGCCCTTCCTTCGTGTGACTTTTTAGCAAATATAGCTGCATCTCATAGCACTCACATAAAAATCAACCTATAAAACCAATAGCATTTCTACAAACTATTAATGAGTAGCTGAAAAAGGAAACTTCTAAAAACACATTCCAGTCAAACTGACAGGGACAAGTCTAAAAAAGCAAGAATCAAAGAGAAGCTAAACAACAGGAAGGCATGTTGTATTCACGGACTGGATATAGTTAAGACAAAAATTGTCTGCAAACTGGTCCACAGATTTAATGTAATTCCGACAAAAATCCCAGCAAGATGTTTCACAAATATAGATTAGCAGATTCTAAAATAGATATAGAAAGGCAAAGGACTTAAAATAGCTAAAAAGAACTCGAGGAGAAGAAGTTGGAAGAAGTCACACTATCCGATTTTAGAATTTACTATAAAGCTAGAGTAATTAAGACGTTGTGGCACTGGCAACGACAGGGAAATACAGATTAGTGGACAGAATTAGACCCATGTAAATGTGGCCGGTACTGGAGCTCGAACTCAGGGCCTCGCTCTACCACTTGAGCCGTACCTCCAGTCTAGTCTTTTGCTTGGTCATTGGAGGTGGAGTCTCCCAGACTTCAGTTAAACATATTCCCACCCTAGGACTCAAGGGCCCCACACCTGGGTACTTACTTTAGAAACAAAAACTATGACCATGGGAAAAGATACACACTGAATTTTGGTACCTCTACCCATCCTTGCCCAAGTGTGCTTCAACAGGTGACTGCAACTCAGGAATTAAAAATCAAATCAAAGAGCCAGCCATCCACATGCAACGACCTCGGCAGCCCCCAAAGCACCAGATGGAAAGGATCTGGACCCTGTGGCTAGGGATACCCTTCCTTCCCTCCATGCTGGAAGGCGGGACCAGCCGTCAGCTCCACCCCCGGGCTCCATCAGCCAGTCAGCATGGAGGGGAGGAAGGGCCAGCTCCAACTCCACCCCCAGACTCCATCAGCCAGTCAGCATGGAGGGAGGCGGGGCCAGCCGCCAGCTCCACCCCCGGGCTCCAACAGCCAGTCAGCATGGAGGGGAGGCGGGGCCAGCCGCCAGCCCCCCCCCCAGCCTCCATCAGCCAGTCATCATGGAGGGGAGGCGGGGCCAGATCCAGCTCCACCCCCAGACTCCAGCCAGTCAGCATGGAGGGAGGCGGGGCCAGCTGCCAGCTCCATCCCCGGGCTCCATCAGCCAGTCAGCATGGAGGGGAGGCGGGGCCAGCTCTAGCTCCACCCCCAGACTCCAGCCAGTCAGCATGGAGGGAGGCGGGGCCAGCCACCAGCTCCACCCCTGGGCTCCATCAGCCAGTCAGCATAGAGGGGAGGCGGGGCCAGCTGCCAGCTCCACCCCCCAACACCATCAGCCAGTCAGCATGGAGGGGAGGCGGGGCCAGCCGCCAGCTCCACCCCCCAACACCATCAGCCAGTCAGCATGGAGGGGAGGCGGGGCCAGCCGCCAGCTCCACCCCCGGGCTCCATCAGACGGTCTGCACTTTTCCACCCCTGGCCGGGACGATGGTGAAAGGAGGCTCCGCCGCGTCCAGGGCAGCCGGGAGGGGCAGGCCCTGAGCCCGCGTGGTCGGACGCCTGCCAGGCAGGCTTGGGGGAAACTGGCTGCACCCCAGCCGGGGGCCAGGCCTTGTCCGCCGTCAGCACAGGGCGGGCCGATCCGATCCGGCGAGCCCGGCTGTCCCCCGAGGTCACCCCGAAGTCACCAAGAGGCGCGCGCGTCCCAGTGCAGCGGGGCCCCAGCACCGCACCGCACCGCACGCAGCTCCGATCCTCACGCCGCCCACTGCCAAGAACCCCGACTTCCGGGCCTGGCAAGTGGCGGCCCAAGGCGGCAGAGCGGGCCGGGCGGCTGGAACTCACGTCCGGGACAGACGGCGAGCCCTGGGCTCGGGGCCTCGGAGCAGAGCGGAGCCCCAGCCCCGCCCGGGACAGCAGTCCTGTCCCCCCCGCCCCCCGCCAGGCCTCGGGGTCCGGGTCTGTCATCGGGGAGTGCTGCTCCAGCCCTCACGCCCCTCTCCCACTCCATGCCCAGCGCGGGTAGATGGGCAGGCCGGGGTGGAAGCCGGCCTTCCTCGGAGGGCTCTTCCAGGGAGGGCGGATGGGCGCTGCCCGGGCCCCTGCCGGGCTCTTCAGCCCCTCACTCACTCCAAGAGCTCAGGGTCCCTTCTTCCATGTGGTCACCCACGTGGGGTGAGCCTGGCGGGAGGGAGGCCTGGCCGCAGGCCCCTGTGTCAGGAGGAGGAGCAGGTGGGGGGCGGCGGGCAGTGGCTCTTCAGGGGCAAGGCCGGGCTGGATGAGGCCGGGGTCAGCAAGGTAAGGTGGCCAGCAGGTGGGAGGCAGAGCTGGGAAGGACCTGAGGTGCGCAGGACACAGGCTCTGCCTCACGGCCCCCCAGGCCACCCCGGCCCCCTCACCGAGGCCCCTGCAGGCCTGACGGGGCCTCTCTAGCCTCGCTGGCCCGGGCGCTCAGGCAGTGCGGGAGACAGCCGCTCCCGGGCCCCACCACGACACACGCGCGTGCACTATACACGCGGCCTGCGGACGCCCCGCGGGGCACTAATACAATAAATACATCACAACCTCATATTTTTAGCATCCTTACGATGTTCCAAACTGTGATTCCCTTCCGTGAGGACATTTGACTCTTGCAGGCGTTCCGTTGGTGCTACAGGTGGTAACCGAGTCTCCTCCTCTCCTCCTTTACACCAGTTCACCCTTTAGGGGACACAGCTGAGCCACTCTCTCATGCTCACAGGCTTGTGCCCCACCTGCAAATCTAGTTCCCCCCCTCAAAGAAACCCTGAAGCCAGGGCTGGGTGCTGTCGCACACGCCTAGGATCCCGGCTACTGAAAAGGTGGAGGCAGGCGGATCGCTGTCCGAGGACAGCGAGGCCAAGGCACAAGAGTGGATCAGAAGAGCAAAGCAAAGCGACACAGGCTGGAGGTCTGACGCTAGCCAGGCAAAAATGCAAGATTCTAGCCGAAAGGCAGACTAAAGCAAAAAGGACTGGAAGCCTGGCTCACGTGGTAGAGCAGCCTAGCAAGGGTGAGGCTCTGAGTTCAAACCCCGGTACCACCAAAACAGAAAAAACAACAACTCAAAGCTTCTGGAAAGAATCTGGCCCCTGGCAAATGCGTCTGCTCTCCGGCCAGCATCGTGGTGTCCTGAACACTATGGTTTGTTAGACTTTATTAGAGCTTTGTTATACTTTCCCCAGGATTGTGTCTCTGCACTTATGGAGTCAAGGTGTGGTGCGTGTGTTCGTTCCGCGTGATCGGTGAGAAATACTCTGTCACAGTCTCATTTACATCTGAAGAAACTGAGGCATAAAGAAGTCAGGTGGTCACGCAAGCCACTGCAGCAGAGAGGAAAGGGGACCCCAGCTGAGAGATGCCCGAGGCCTGGCCCCGTGGAACCCGGGGTGCAGAGGCCCCCGTCCTGGCCCTCTGGGCAGCCCTGGGCGTTCGAGTCCATGGAACATCACCTTAACAAACATGAGGGGGCCACTCCCCATCTCCCCTGGGCTCCAGGCCCCTCAGCAGCTACGGATGCCAGGAGGGGCCAAGTCCATCTTCCCAACCCATCCTCAGTGGAAAGTCTCCTGATTGAGAATGTACTGGCCACACGTGGACTTGGCCGCTTTGCCACGGTGTACAGCAGGGAGCCGGCTGTGCCCTCTGGTGACAGCGAGGCTGCCTGGGAGCTGCACTCACCAGCTGCTTCCCAGGTTGGCCAGACGACCACACCAAGCATCACCCTTGGGCAGGACGCGGCCTGAGGATGGGTAGACCTTCCTCCACCCTCTGCTGCCATGACCAGTGATCAGCCCTCCTCCCTGTCTGCCCCCCTGACGGGCACTGCCAAGGGCCGGCCATGGTGTGGGTGTGGGGGGGGACCCGGATGGCTTGCTGTGTCATGGCTCTGCCCCAGCTCTGGGCCGTCTTCTCTGTCCTGCGGCAGGGATCCGGCACCCCTGACACCCAAAAAGCAGGGCCAAGCCTGCCCAGTGCCCGGGAACCTCCCAATGAGGCACAGAGCTTGCCGAAAGCCGGAGATGGAGAAGGGCCGCCATCGCCGGGAAGGCCGGGCCGACTCCCGTGGAGGGGGCTGGCCAGGCGGCAGCCGCAGCTGGTGGGGCAGAGAGCGCCATTGCTCTCCAGAGCCGGGGCGTCCGGAGCGCAGTATGGCAGCAGGGGGCCAGCTGGCCTTCCGCACCCGGAGGCCACCGGGAGCCGTGCGCGGGAACCGGGGACCGCGGGGCCTCAGCCCCCAGACAGGAGGGGCCTGCGCCCACCCGGGCCCTCTAGAGAGGACGGGCACCCTGTGGTGGGTGCCCTCCCCCATCCTCAGCGAGAGGGGCCCCAACAAGCCCAGCCCAGGGCGCGAGCGCCCCCACCCGCAGGCTTTCACGGCTGGGGGCGCAGCCTCGGGAAGTAGACAGGCAGCCCTGGGGTACAGATGGCAGCACCTCCAGAACTAGGCAGGGAGGGAGGGAGGACGACGTGTGGACAGGCAGGACAGATGGACAGCCCGCCTGCCGGCACCGCCCTGCCCCGGGCCCTCGTGCTCCTGGCCACACGGTCCTCACACGGGGTGAAGCCCACCCGACGGTCCGACCCCATCCCAGCCTGGGCTCCCCGCTCTGCCTCACGACAAACCCGACTGGAGACCAGGGAAAGTCCTGCAGATCAGGATCGGCTATTTTTGTCCCAGGAACTTAAACCAAACCAAATTAGAAGCCAATATGCATGCCAAATCTAAAAATGATCTTGAACGTCATTGTTAAAAAAAAAAAAAAAAAAACAGTGAACCAATATGGCGAAGAAAAAATGATTTCATGAGCTGTAGTTGGATTTGTTTGTGAGCACTGATGTTTCCTAAGTTCACTGAACTAAATTGAAAAAAGAAGAGCCCGGAGGTGACTCGGGAAGGAAGGGCGCTGTGCGGGCCTGGGTAAAGTCGCCTGCACTCTCTGGACTCCAGTTTCTCTCCCTTGTTTCAGGTTAGAAAATCGAAACCTCTTCATGGTGCTGTTGATCTAATCCTTGAACCTCAAAATAGCCCGTGAACCAGCTCTGCAAGCCCTTCCCCGAGGCTCCAGAATGATCTGGATGGCACCCAGACCAGTGTGGAAAAGGAACGTTCAGTCCCGCCATCTGTGGGGAGCCCCAGGGCCACCCCGCGAGACGGTGAGGGCATCCCGCTCGCCCCGTGTGGGGCTCCCCTGGGTAAAGCAGGGCCATCATGACCAGCCCCCCCAAGGCCTTCTCCTGGGAAGCCCGGGCAGGGCCACCCAGACTCCATCAGCCGCGGGGCCCGGGTCACAGGGGAGAGCCGGGAACACATTGAGACACTGTCAGGGCGCGGGGACAGAGGCCCGGACCGCGGCCCCTTGGGGCGGGGTTCTCTCCTTTTGTGCAAAACCACAAAATGAGGGTGGGCCGCCTGACCAGGGAGCCGGACGTCCCTCGGAGACCGGGGCGCCGTCCTGGGCTGGGACAAGGACTCCGGGCAGAGGACCCGGCCCGGGCAGGGCAGCGAATGTCAGGAGGAAGTCAGGAACCAGCGCCCCCAGCCCGGAAGAAGCCAGCACAAGGGAAGACACGGATTAGACTTAAAGGGGCGCAGGCAGGCCGGGAGTGGAGGAGGCGCCTCCCGGGCCCAGGGGAAAGACTTCTAGAAGAAGACAGAAAACGTCTAAAGCATACGATTATCATACAATAGAGGGGTGGGTAAGTCACATGATAGAACTTGTTCCACGACCAGCTTTGGGCCGAATGATCACACTGTATTTCTGGGGTCCCCTGATGTGCAGGCCAAGATGTCACAGTGGAAGGGGGAGGGAGAATGAAGCCTGGGGGGACCCCAAGGACTCCGGGAGGCGGGGCTCGGCCTTCCTCTTCTGATGTGCAAGTATGCTCTCTCTCTCTCTCCTCTCTCTCTCTCTACTTCTGAAGACTCTGTCTCTCTGTCTCTCTCTCTCTCTGTCTCTGTCTCTCTCTCTCTCTCTCTCTCTCTGTAGTGCCCCTGGACTTTGGTCCTCCTGCGTGTTCGGCAAGCATTCATCACTGAGTCACGCCTCCAGCCCTGATTTTTGCTTGTTCATTTTGAGACAAGGTCTCGCTCCCCCCCTATGCCTGCCTTCACGCCGTCCTCCTTTGCTGGCTTCCTCTGAAACTAGGGTAACAGACGCAATCCACTGCACACAGCTCTTCACTGAGGCAGGGGGTCTCGTGCACTTAGTTTACTGAGCTTGAACTAGGATCCCATAATTTCAGCGGCCCAAATACCTGGGATTACAGGTAAGAACCACTGGTGTCTGGCTTTGCTCATTTTTGATATTTTACATCTTTTGGAAAGTGGAAGGGGAATCCTGAATCAGTCTAGTCTCTCAACTCTGCTTCAAACATTGTCTGTCTGTATGTCTGTCTGTCTATATGTCTCTATCTATCTATCTATCTATCTATCTATCCACCTACGCATGCCAGTCCTGGAGCTTGAACTCAGGGCCTGCGCTATCTATCTACCTACCTATGCCAGTCCTGGAGCTTGAACTCAGGGCCAGCGCATGGCTCCTGAGCTTTTTGTGCCTGAGGCTAGTCCTCTACCACTTGAGCCACTCACTTGCAGAATTTGGGGTAGTTAAGTAGAGATAGCAGTCTCAGGGACTTTCCTGCCCAGGCTGGCTCCAAATCACAGCCCTCAGGTCTCAGCCTTCCAGGTAGCTAGGATGACAGGCACAGGCACAGGCCCCCGGGCCCCGTCTCGGTGTTGAGGGAGCGAAGCCACCCTCAGAGCCGTGGCAGAGGGCGGAGGATTGCCGGCCCCAGGGCTGGGGAGTGGCGGGGGCTGTGGTCAGGTGTCGGCAGTGGTCACAGTCAGGTCAGCTCCACGCCTGGCTATGCAGGGAAGGAGTGCTGGGTTTGAACCTTCCCAGCCCATTCCTCCCCATGTAGTGCAGGTCTCTGAGGACTGGGTCCTGCCTCAGTTTCCCTGGATGGCACTGTAGAGCCTGTAAGATGCAAACCCTTTTCCTAGGACCAAATCCTGCCTTGCCTTGTTTTGCCTGCCCTCTTCCTGCAGGGGCTGCGGGAGCCATCACAGTCCGATGCCCTGGGTAAGCTTGGCTGGCCGCTCGGGAACCGACGGTGCCAACGTCCCCAGGACCCCCTGGCCCCCCGCAAGCTTGGGCCTCACAGATGGCTGGGCCCTGGGCGCTGTGGATGACACCCTCCCCGTGGCTACCTCTCCTGGCTGAGAAAAGCCAGGTGGTGGTGGGGGAGCAGACACACTGCCTTGCTGGGAGAGGATGGGGGGGCAGGGCACCCCCAGGCCGCCCTGGCGGGGTGCAGCCTGGAGGTGGCTGTGCTGCAAAGGTCCTCACCCAGTGCTGTATACAGAACACGGGGAGGAGGGAGACGCTCGTTCCCGGCCATTTCCAGGAGGAAGCCCCCGGGGTCGTGTGGGAGCCGTTCTAGACCTGCTCTCTTTGCAGAAGGAAAAGTGGAGACAGCCAGCCGCTCACTGGAGGCCTGGGAGCGGGGGGTGGGGGGGTGCCTGGAAGTCAGGCTCTCTCTTTCCGGCCGCGGCAGGTGTTGCCGGGGCAACCGACAGCTGCCTGACAGGATGCAGGAGGGAGCGCTAGCTCCGCACCAGACACCGACGTGCGAACCGGAGAAGCCGCGCAGATGCGCTCCGCAGCCCGCCCCGCCGGGGAGGCGCTCCGGGCAGGGGCTGCCGCGGGGGCAGGCGGGGCGCGGCCCCCCCCCTCCCGCACCAGGCCTGGCTTCCAGCAGACCCGGCCGCAGGCCCCGGGCTTGCCTGTGGCCCGGGCTGGGGGGGGGGGGGCGCGAGGCCGCGGTCCTGCTCAGAGCCGAAGAAGAGAGCTGGGGAGGGCCGGGGGGCGGGCCGCACCACGCCCATGTCCCTCCCCGACCCCCAGGTTCAAATCCCAGCCCCGTCCCTTGCCGGCGCGGGACCAGGGGAAGCTTCTAGGCCTCTCTGAGCCTCGGTTTCTTCCTCTGGAACGCGGCCTCTGTAAATTCACCGGCCAGCAGCCAGAGGGGGCCGGAGAGGGGCCAGTCAGTGGCTTTGCCAGACGGCTGGCCCCACGGCGGAGGGGGGAGGCGGGGGAGCTGGCGGGTGACCCCCTCCCCAGCCTTGGGAGGCCGCCGGCCGCGCCTCCCAGCGGAGCCCCGGGGCAGCGCGGTGGGTGGACTGCGGCCCCCGGATAACCACTGCCATCCAAGCGCTGCCCTCCAAGAAGCGGGGTTCGGGGGAAGCAGGGGGAACCGACGCCCGCAGAGCGCCCGGCAGGCCCACGGGTCAGGGAGGGAGATGGCAGCCCTGCTCAGCCCCGGGCCCAGAGGCGGGAGGGCAGGGCCAGCTCCCCCACGCTGGAAATGGAGGGAAACTGAGTCCGCACGGAGCGCACGGCGCGGGAGCGCACCCCCAGCGAGCCGCGGCCCGCGCGCCCGAGCGCCCGGCCTCTGCCAGGGCGGTGGCTGCCGCCGCCACGCCCCGCAGGTGGCCTGGGTTCGAACACCTGCTCCACTCGGCCTCCCCCCACCCCCCACCCCCCCACCACACACGCACCCTGGAAAGAAGAGTCAAAGCGGCACCCCACGGCCCAGGAAGATGCGGCAGTTCAGGCATGGAAATGGGCATTTGTTCGGTTCCAGCAAGGACGCCAGCCGGGGCCGAGAGGGCCTGCGGCGCCCTGCCGTCGGCGGCCCGGACGGAGGCTTCCGGGGCGGAGACCCAGGGCCCGAGGCCGCGTCCAGCGGCGGGACGGACGGCTCAGCCCCGGCAGCCCGGCCCCCGCTCCCGTCCCCACCGCCTGCCGCCCCGCGCGGGGACCCCCCGCGCCCACTCATCCACACGGCCCTGTGCCCACGGCAGGCCACGGGGCGGCTCGCCCCACCCGGGCCTGTGCCACGGCCGCCAGGGTACAGACGGCGCCACGGGACGTGGGCAGGCACCCGGGGACCCACGGCTGCTGTGATGGCCACCCTCGACCCCCCAACCACTGAGGAGCTGGGACCAACTCCGCGTGGGCCTGGGGGGCGGCGCGGCCCCGGGGGGGGGCGGTGAGACGGGGAGGAGGTGACTCCTAGGCCACGACCAGCCTCGACCACCCGCACCGCACCCGGAGAGCAGGGGTCCCGGCCCCCGGCCTCGCCAGTCTCATCTGTCTCCCGGTCACTCCATCAGCCGGCACGCTGGGAGCGAAGGGGCGGCCCTGAGCGCCTCTGCACCCCCGAAGTCCCCGGGACACCCAGTGACCGTCCAGCCCTACACCCTAACCCACCACCCTTCAAACCGGGCTCACGGGAGGGACCAGCCTGATTGCCCGATGTGCATATTTAATGAGCTTCCAAGAGAGTTCATAAATATACCATGCAATTTATTGGTATTTAATGTTAGGCCTTAATGAATAATTTTTAGACCATCCAACACTGGCCAATTTGAAAAACTTAATAGAACATTCAATAATTCTTGTTAAGACTTAATAAATCCCATGGATTTATACTTCCTGAGAAGGGCCCTCTCCATCGCACACAAATTAAATGATACGTGGGATGTGGTGGGGGAGGGGAAGACAACCTGTTGAAGCCTCGTGTAACTGGAAATAGGTGCATTTTATCACCTGGGCTTTTTCATGGGGTCTCTGAAGCCCTCTCCTGAGAGAGAGAGAGAGAGAGAGAGAGAGAGAGAGAGAGAGAGAGAGAGAGAGAGAGAGAGGTGAGGGGTGACCACAGTTCTAGGTGATTCTGGGAACTTTGGTCTCCAACCCGGATGGACAGATGAGCCAGGGGCCCTGCCCCCCACCCCTGGCGGCCCTGGGCCCTCTCTCTCTCTCTCTCTCTCTCTCTCTCTCTCTACCTTGGTTCTCTGCTTGGAGAAAGGATCTCGTTCCTCTTCAGCTTCCATCGCTGACCGGCCACTCACCCTCCTGCCCCGGGAGACGGCCAGATGCGCCTCCCAGAGGCTGCGGCGTGGATGTGGACAGCCCGCCCTCCCTAGCCGGCCTCCTGAGCGCCAGTCAGGGCCACGAGGCCCCACAGAGCAGCCCCTCTGCACGGGGGCCGTGTTGCCACGCCCAGCTCGGCCTGGCCTCGTCCCCCCAAACCTCGGCGGTCCCCCTTCTCCCACCAAAAGCCTGCTTGTCTTTCAGACTCATCACTTCAGTGCCACCATCCCCTTCGCGGGCTCCCCAACACTCCAGCTGGGTGCGAGCTGGCCGCGGCCTCGTTCTCCTCTCTGCTCCTTCCCCTGGCCGCGCCGGGGGTGCACCGTAGACATTTGCTGAGCGAACTTCCGTGCAAAGCCAACGCACGCTCCGCTTTTGCAGGAAGATGACAACAAAGAAAAGAAGGGCAGGAAGGCGAGGGGACGCTGTAGCATTCTGCTTTAAATTTCTCCTCTAGACGCCCATCTCTTTCTTCCCCCAGACTTATCTCCTGTCACACATCTGCTGTCCACTTGGCCCAGACAACAGGAGGGAAGGGTGAGGGGAAGAGGATAGAGCGGCTACCGCGCTCGGAGAGTGGGTGACATGTTTCCAGATAGAGTCCGAGCTCTGGCAGGGCCAGCCGGGAGGGCCTGGCGGGCGAGGTGCAGACGGAGGTGAAGGGACCCCAGAAACCCTACTGCCCTCAGTGAGCCCCGCGCTTAGAGGAATTGCAGAGAACTAGTTGAAGAGCAAGCCCCAGTTCTGCCATTTCCTAATCTCTGATTTCCCTGAATCCAGAAAGTAATAAAATTATAGGCCCAGGGGTCTAGAACAAGCCTCCACCTATCACTGTCAACCGCACTTTCCAGGTGGAAATAAAATAGAATTTCCTTGAATGATGAACTGGAGGTGTCATCCCAGCTTTCCCTTCTAACTTGTCCTCATGGCTGACCACCTTCATCTCCCATTTTCTTCCTTCCACACTCTTGTTTTACTCTCTAATTATTCCTTCTTTCTCCAGCAGAAGTGCCACAAATTTGTGGTAAATAATAGGACCTGAAGTCCAAAGGATGGCTGATAAAAACATGGGAAAATCCATGGATTTTGCCTTTCTTTCTTTCCTTTTTTTTTTTTTTTTTTTTTTTTGCTGGTCCTAGAGCTTGATCTCAGGGCCTAGGTGCTATCCCTGCGCTCAAGGCTAGTACTCTACCACTTGAGCCACAGTGCCACTCCCGGCTTTTTCTGAGTAAATTATTGGAGATAAGAGTCTCCCAAACTTTCCTGCCTGGGTTAGCTTTGAACCATAATCCTCAGATGTCAGCCTCCTGAGTAGCTAGGATTACAAGTGTGAGCCACCAGCGCCCCGCTGGATTTTACTTTTATTCTGAAGGATAATTGTTTAGAAAAGGGCTGGTGGCGTGGCTTAAGGCTATTCCAAATTCTAAAGTCCAGTGGTCAACCCAGAGGACAGCCCAGGCCACCTCTTCACACAAACTCTCCTGCCCCAGTGCAGTCGCCACAAAACCAGAGGAGATCTGGGAAATTTCCTGGGTCCTGAGTTTTCCTGGGGGAAAGCAATCGCAGTGACTGGCACCGCCCCTCTCCGAGCTTCAGGTGCTCCTCTGTAAGGGGGGGACGTGCCGTACGGAGGAAGAGCCCCCTCCCCAGCACCTGTGCTGGTCTCTGAGCCCACACGTGGATCTGGGGTGATGCTAGCCTGCCCCCTGAGCCCCACTAGGCATGGAGAAGCCACAGTGCAGGAAGACCCAGTTTGTCTGATGAAGTGGCTCGGGTACACATCCACGAGGAATCCAAAGCTGGCAGGGGCTGGGACTCGAATCCTATGCAGGTCTCCGAGACTGCGTGTGTCAGCCTGAACCCGGTGCAGCTGCACTGACCACACAGCCAATGGGAGACGGAGCCTGACAAGAGGTCAGACAGACCCAGGGCAGGGCCAGGGAGAGCCCGGCGCGGGCTCAGGGCAGGCTGGGCAGGAGAGCGGGAGGACTTCCAGCTCCCGTGGGATGCTTTCTACTCCTTCCTCACCATGCTGCCTCTATCTGTGCCAAATGGGCCCCTTCGACCAGAACTATGAGCATTGCACCAAAGGGCAGATTTGGAAAAATGGCTTTCCTCTTATAAATGTATGTGCTCCACCCTACACAGGTGAATCCATAAACTTCAATCAGATGAATTACTTTTTCTACCTACCTACCTACCTGCCTGCCTATCTATCTTACTACTAGATTGAACTCAAGGCCTCACATTTGTTAGGCAAGTGCTCTACCACTTGAACACGCTCTCCAGCCCTTTTTGCCTTTGCTATTTTTAATAGGGTCTCATTTTTTTGGTCTAAGCTGGCCTGGATAAGAAGCCCCCTATTTATGCTTCCCATGTACTTGGGATGACAGGCATGTACCACCACACCTCCTTTTTAGAGGCAGAGGTAAAGCCTTGCTAACATTTTCCCTGGGCAGGCGTTGAGCCTTGGTTGTCCCAGTCTCTGCCTTCCAAGTAGATAGGATTACAAGAGAGACACAGCACCTGGCGGCCAAATTATCTTACAGAAAAATTCAAGTTGCCAAAGCCAACTTCTGGAAAGATGAAAAAGGTGAAGAAAACAATTATCTTAGGGGGAAAAAAGTCATAGAGCTGAACTCATGGGAAAGAAATGGGCCCAAGTGGAGCTGTGTGGTGTGTGTGTGTGTGTGTGTGTGTGTGTGTGTGTGTGTGTGTGTATACATATATATATATATATATATATATATTTCCTTAAGCAACAGATGGCTGTAAAACTATTCAGACTGTTCCAGAGCACAAGGAAGGAAGGAGATCTTACAGTGCCTTTCTATAAAATTATCATAACATTGGCAGCAAAACCCAAAGAGATTAAACATAAATGAAACTATAGGCCAATCTTAGAAATATTATTGCAACATTCTTAAATAAAACATTAGCAAACAGAATCCCAAAGCACAGCGAGAGAATGACACATCTTAGACAAATGAGTCATATGTGCCACAAATACAAGGATGCATTAGGAAATCTATTACCATAACTTTTCATATTAATGAATCCAGAGAGAAAAATCATGGAACCATCTCCATGGATACTGAAAAGACATTTTATAAAATTTGACATCTTATCCGTCACAATAAGTCTCTTGTTTTATTTTAAAACATAAGTAAATCCATACGTGGATACATAACCAGATATGCACATACAAACACACACTTCAACTCATAAGGCCATATCATGCCTGTTTGGGAAACACTAGAAGTCTCTCAAATATATATGCTCAGAAAGTACCTTATATTCACAAACAAATGATCCCCATGCTGTATATAAATTCTCTCTAATTTAATCTGTAAAGTTAGTGTGACCCAAGTAAAAACAAATGGATTTTTGTTTAAATGAATAAGATGATCCCTAAATTCACATGGAAAAACATAAGCCAACGAGAATTTTTAGAAAGTTTCTGAGGGAAAAATAGGGTTATATAAAGGATTATTATCAGGTAATAAAATATAAATCCATATAACCAAACAGTGCAGAAGGGACATACAAGATACAAGCAGATTACCAAACAGGTTAAAAGCAGAAATCAACTAATAAGCATACAGGAGTAAAACAACACAGGAATACAACAAATGAAGCCTGACAGTGGCCCAGACCTTGAGACATTTGGAAAAAGGAAGAGTGGATACCTACTGTAAGACAAATGATAAATAAATGTCAGATAGATCAAATATTTAAACATAAAATGAAATTAACATACAATTACCAAACTAATAGGGAGAATGGCGTTATACTCTTCTACATACAACACTGTGCCTAAAAGGATGGTGGAAGAATCTACAAATGTGATTGTAAAAGGGTCTGCGTGCAAAATACAGCCTGAGCCAGGCACCAGTGGCTCACGCCTGTCATCCTAGCTACCCAGGAGGCTGAGATCTGAGGATCACAGTTCAAAGCCGGTCTGGACAGGAAAATCTGTGAGGCTCTTATCTCCAATTAACCACCAGAAAACAAGAAGTGGCACTATGGCTCAAAGTGGTAAAGGGCTAGCCTTGAGCAAAAGAGCTAAGGGACAGCGCCCAGGACACAAGTGACCTGGGACCCAGGCCACGTTCCCACGTCAGCATGTGATCTACACACACACACACACAAACACACGAGGGGCTGCGTCGAGCAGGGGGTGGGGGACACAGCAGTGTTTCATCTCCGTAGGTGGCACCGGGAGCTGACCCTGGTCCTGAAATCCGTGTCCAAGCCTGCACGGTAGCTGTCCGTGCTCCTGAACCACACACTGGCTGGGAGACTTCGCAGTGCATCCTCACACCAGTAGTGGGGAAAACTCCTAGCTATGGTCCCGAAATCCCGCTTGAAACCCCGTCCAGCAGGAGCTGTCTGTGCTCACAACACCCGGAGGTCTACCCTGGGTTTCAGCGCTCAAAGCTTCACTGGGGCTGAACTGCCTTCCTCCTTCCGCTTGAAGCCTAGTGCCCTCTTCCCCACTCCTCTCTCTGACGGACTCACCTGAGGATCATTATGACCCAGAGGTTACGAGAAGCACGTTCTAGTTTAAGAACACAGCAGGCATCTGAACAAACCCAGTTTAGTTTCTTTCTGGGTCCTTGGAGTTGCCATGGATCTTAATTTATAGAGAAACAACAGCTCAAGTCAATATAAAATCAACCTCTGCACAAAAGAACAACCAGTTCAAACAAGATGTCTGTGTTCTCGACTGGGCAGCCCGTGGCAGCCTCAGGTACCGATGAGGCTAGCAGCATAGTTCCCCGTATAAATGTCACTGGGGAGGTGGTTTGGGAGGGCGATTGCAGAGTTGCTGTCTTCAGTGGTGGGTTTTCAATGTCTGCCTTGTATTTCCTCATAACTTCCTTTCCCTGCCCTCTTCCAAACAACATTTTCTTCTGCTTTTTGACCACACATCCAGGCTGAAATTAGTTCAAATATTGTTCTCTGAGTCAGCTTCCCAATGTACAAAATCGATTAAAGCCGTGTGTGTGTGTGTGTGTGTGTGTGTGTGTGTGTGTGTGGCGGGGGGGGGGGAACATTAAAGGTAGAAAAATAGAACAGGCTCATTCTCTTCTTTATACAGACCCTGGCTCTGCATTTAATTTCCTGTCTACAAACAGGTGGGTGACAACGGATGTCATAAGACAGCCACGTGACAGGTGCAGCGGGAACGGCAGAACTGGGCATGAATCCTACCCACAGGCCTTCGCAGTCTAAATACCAGGCGCTGTGTTCTTCGGGGAGGGAGCTCTAAAAATAGCAGAGATGATATCATCTTCTCCCAGCCTGTTGCCGTTCAGCTGTCAATTATTTTTAAGAGGTTACAAAAAAATTAATAGATGGTGGTAAATTCTATTTAACCATAAAGCAACCAACTATCTTTCTCTCTCGGTCTCTCTCTCACACACACACAAGACACACACACACACACATTTTAGTGGTTACTTGTTAGATTCAAGAATCCAATCCATCTCCAGCTCACCCCTCTGACGCTGCCACAGCTGCTGCTTAATTAGTCCCTAATGTCCTCTCCATGCAGAGAGGGGCAGATGGGAGTCTCTCACCAATTCACCGTATTGTCTCTAAACAAGGCTTCTGGTTTGTTGGATAGTGAGAGACTCGGGGTTTGACCTTGAATCAGTAATAGCCTGGGAAGCTCTAAAGTGAACCCACCATGTTCAAATGGAACATCAGCCCTTCCTGTTCCTGTCATGGGGAAGACCCTAGCTTGGACATCAAGAGAAAGGAGTCTCCAGTTGCCATTGACCTTGGCCTCCTCCTTGACCTCATTTCCTTGACCTCTGCCACCCTCAGACAGACAGCAACTGGGTACCAGGACAACTCTGCATCTGGAGAGAAAGTCTCCCAACACCGCCCTTGCTGCTGTGATTTTAACACAGGAGGTGGGCAGAGGGGTTGCTTCTGGAGGCACACCCCAGCTCCGAGTGAGCACCCCCAAATGGAGCTCCACGAGCTCTCCTGGTGGAGGAGACCCACCCCCATGCTGACTGGAGGCAGGAAAGCACCTGAGAAGGTCAGAGGATGTCGCCTGCCGGAGCCCGTGGGCCCTCGACACGTCTGAAAAATCAGCATCTGTTCCCTGCTCGCGAGCCACGAGCGGGAAGACACGGAAGAGATGAGGGGAGGTGGGAAACAGAGGCACGACTGCTTTTTATGCACATATGTGTGTGTGTCTCCATTGATATAAATAGTAGCTAAGATGGAGGGGGGGGTTGCTATTTTAAGCCGAGCTCCCGTAGTAAAGTCATCCCGAAGTGCCGCCACCTGCTGGCCACCGGGCCCTGGAGCCCAGGCAACGCGGCGCCGCTTCTCATTCCAGTCACACGGAACGCCTCTCACCGATCCATCCATCTTAATCAGCACCTACCACTCAGGGAAGCCGGGGGGGCAGGGGTGTGAGGGCCATGGCGAGAGGGAGGGAGGGAGGGAGGAGGGGAAGGCGGGGGGGGGGGGTGGAAGGGTGGAGGCGAAGGATCCCCCACCGTAGCCCACGAGACCCCTCCTCCGCAGGCCTCTGGGGTTCCTTCCTTATCGCTTCGCTGCAGCACCCGCTCCCGCAGCCGTGGCCCGCCCGGTGCCGTCAGGGGAAGCCCTGGGCGCGTTCTGCAGCGCCGACCCCAAGCCGAGCGAACCCCGGGGCCCACCGCCGTGGCCAGCCCCTCTCCGGGGCCCCGGGACTGCGGGACGTTCCACTTAGCAGCCGTCACCGGAACCCACTAGACATTGCGGTGCCTCGGCCGGGGTCCGGGCCTGGGCTCCGGCCGCGAGTCACGACGGAGGCCCCTCCGCAAAGCCCACGGCCACCGCCATCCCTGCCGCGACGAGCAAAGCCCCTGGGGAAATCGGGCCAGCCCTGACTCCCATTGCGGGGCTGGCCGCAGGTGAGCTAGTCCTGAGTCCCGGCCCCGCTCCTGAAGACAGCACTCAGCTGGCCTGAGGGCGCCCCGGGGACGCGGAGGACCTAGGCGTGGGCCATGGGAGCCTGGCCAGCTCGAAGCTCAGCGTTGGTGAGGGGCCTTCCGGTCTGAGGAAGGACAGTAGGGGGCACCGCCAGGGGACTGTCCTCAGACCTGCCTTATGGGATGGCATCCGCCCCGAGAATCACGTCGAGGCACGACTCAACGCGATCGGGGCTGAGAACGCATGTGTGCAATCACCATACGACCTCCCCACGGGTGTGCCAGGAGCTTGGGACACGTGCCCGCCAGCGCCGTGTCTCCCGCTCACACGTGGAGTGCACCATCGGGTCAGCAGGGGGGGTGCAAAGCGAACCCCAGCCCATTTACCCAGGAGGAACTAACGGAGAGCAGCAGGAGAGACTTGGGCCGGGTCAACACTACCAAGAGTCTCCACATCTAGGGATGGCTCGAGAGCTGAGCTCCAGGCGAGTGAGCTATAGGTGCTGCTGAGAGGAGAGATAGAACCATTTGTGCATCACTACATCTGAAATACTAATGGAGATCGAGGCGGCACCCTGACCTTGCACTAACCAGGCTCCAGAACTGTCAGCAGTGCATTGCTGTGGTTTGCCAGCCCGTGGTATTGTGCTACACGCCACTAGTGAGTTCATCACAAAGCTCACTTCTTCCCCTTAGTTGGTTTTGCTCCAAAGCCTGGAAACTCTCTGACGACATTTCTTCTCGAGGGTGAGCTGGTCACAGAGGGTGAAGTGTGATTGACTGGGTCACGTGAAAGACTTGCCGTCACACTTCCTCTTGGCCCTCAGTCTCCTTACCCGCAGTGTAAAGGGTAGATCTTCTCTAACCGTTCTTTCAGGGTGAAAGTCCTGGAATTATGTACTACAGGTCCATGCAGATAGAGAGGGGTGTGAGAGGAAGACGCATTCAGAGAATTAAATCATTTTCTTCAGGAGTTATTTTCCGTTATCAACACCCCAGATCGATAAGACTTTCCACAGGTACTGACCAACACACCCCTTTGTGACTCCGTGTGCGTTTCTATCCCGTTAGGAGGCACTGTGTGGGACACAGCCCCTAGCTGTGCCTTGCTGTCACTTGGCTGTGTCGCACAGGAACCAGGCTCTACATCACTGATTCCCGTTCCCTGTTGATAACTTTAACCGGAGCAGCAGCTTTCTGTTGCTTCTCTGTGCTCTCTGCCTATGTTCTTACATTCTTCACACACACACAAAAGAAGGATGTCGGTGAAATAAATGTCTTCACAGATAGGGGACACTGAGGGAATTTCTGTTGCAATTTTCTTTCTTTGAAGAAAAATAAAACGTGACACCCCATGCCCATTCTCTTCGCTTTCTGTTTGCTGTACCTACAGACGGTGCAATTGTGTGGTGGTTGTTGTTGGCACACTCTAATTCCCACAGAGACTAGCCAGGGAGCAAGAAGAGACAGCAATCAGAGCCCTGAGTTCAACTCCGGTTTTCACTTCTCAACAAGCACACACTTGGGGGTGCGCGCGCGTGCACGCACCTCCCACCCCCCCCCCCAACACACATCTCACAGCCTGTGCTATTTACTGTCTCCCCAGGAGGACACGGGTGCCCTCCTATTTCTTCCCTTAAATGGCCTCATCCGTGCTGACCTTTGTATCTTCCATATCTACTTTACTATAAATGGCTGCATGCTGCAAGGACTGACAGCCACCGGCTTGCCCGAGGCTGTTCCAACAGGAAGAGCCTCTCAAACTCCCTGTGCGCCCGATGCCTGTTTTAGCTCCCTTGGGCCTCAGATCTAACCCAGGAGCGGAGGGCTGTGACTGTCTCCCCCCAAACATGGGAGGAGAGGCTCCCAGAGACCCGCTGTCCTGGGGCAGCAAGGAGGAGACTGAGGTGTGGAAACCAGAGAGGAGGCTGAGTCCTGCCTCCTCCCTCCAGCTGGCACACTAGCAAGTAAAAGACAGCTCCTCAAGTAGAGGACTTCTTAGGGAGGGAGGAGGGGAGGGGGAGGAAGAGGAGCCGCTCCAGGTGGAGGAGAAATGTGGGCGCTGGCCTACAGACAAGCATCCATGGGGAACAAGACAAAAGAGCAAGTAGAGTCTTGGGCCCTGGGTGGGAAGTTCCGCCCTGGGAGGGGGCCGAGTTCAGGCTGTGCACCAAGGTTGAGACCACGAGCAGCAGGAGGTCCTTGAACACCCACTTTAGCAAGAAGCTGCACAGAGAACTCAACTCAAAAGGAGGCTGAGAGTCCAACGGGGGTCAGCCAGGGACGACGGGGAAGAGACTTCCAGGTGACACTGAAGGAGCAGACGGATGCCCGGTACCCGTGACTCACACTTGCAATCCCAACCGCACAGGAGGCTGAGCTCTGAGGACGGCAGCGGAAGCCAGCCGGGGAGGGAAGGCCGAGAGCTTACCTCCAATCAACCAGCCCAAAGCCGGAAGCGGAGGTGTGGTTCAAGGGGTAGAGCGCTTGCCTTCCGCCACACAAGCTACAGGATGACACTCAGGCCCTGAATTCGAGGGGGGGCGGGGGAGGCTAGCTGAGGCACGCGGGATCTGGGCCTCAGGAGCTGAAGGGATCTGCTGAAGTCCTAAATGGACCCTTGTTTCCCAGGAAGGGGACGGAGCCAGGGAAGGGCAACAGGTCCGAGCAGGTCTGTGTGCCCAGCAGGGGTCCCCAGCTCTTTGGAGGCAGGTTCGGTGCCCATTTTGAAGTTGTCCCATCCCACTACTGTAGCTGGCCCCGTACCAGACATTTCCAGGAAAGCTTCTTCGCGATATTAAAGAAGATATCAGAGGAGCGTGCGCGCGTGTGCACGCACACACGCACGCGCGCGCGCACACACACACACACACACACACACACACACACGGCCCTCGGCTGTCATTTTGAGCCTAACCGTTCTAGCACCAGCTGTCATGTCTGCAGTTCTTCTCCGGTGCCGGTGACCGGCAAGCTCTGGGATAACGAGGATGTGTTTATAAATAGCCCCAGTTCCTCGAATTCACCGCTCCTCATCCACGCTCCATCTTCCTGACAGGCCCGCGAAGAGCTCCACTTCAAACTCAGGACGACAAAGCGGAGGAGTCCGGGCTCCGACGGATCAGGGGGGTAGAGCAGAGCAGCGGGCAGGGCAGGCACCCGAGGGCCAGGGGGGCCGGGGTGGAGGGGGGGGGTCAGGAAAGCGGGCTGGGGCCCTGGCATCCGCCCCGCCCTGGGCGGGCCACGGGGTCCCCTCCCCTTGTCTCCCCCGTGGCCCCTCATGTGCCCCGTGGCACGGGGCAGGCTCCATTTACCCTGGGCTCCCCACAGACCTGCGGTTGACCGCCGCTACCTGCTGGGGCTGTTCCTCCCGCCTGGGAAGCACGGCTCTGGGACAAGCTAGCCCTGCAGCGGGACAGGTGCACAGCCAATCTCCATGCGGCACTGGTGAGCCGCGCCTGGGGTCACACCCCTGAGGACCTCAGTTTCCCCCCACAAAACCTGACCCCGCGATTGTTCTGGGGCGCATGAAGAGCACGGTCCCCACCGCTCTACGCCCAGAAAACACACGTGGCTCGCAAGCACTCTGGGCCCGGCGGGCTCTCGTTTGATTTTCGTCAGGGACGTTCCAGCCACCGACACAGCTGAGTTGGAGAGGGCTTCGTCGTGGCCTTAAAATCAGACACCTCCCCTCCCCCACCCCCCCCTCACCCACCCAGCCTCCAGTCTAGGATTAAGAAACTCATCTCTTCTAGGGAAATAATGCCCAGCCATTCAAACCCGATTTTATTGACTGCTCCTAACAGGATGTTAGGAGAAAGATGCTAGATACAAATTGTATTTACAATATGTTCTCATTAATGTGAATGAAAATACTAAAATGAAATTAGGCAAAATGTTGACAGATGGTTTCTGGGGAGAAGGCTTATTAGGGAGAGTTTTCACTGTATTTTTTAATCTCTATTTCTGGGACAAAAATCTTTTTTTTTTTTTTCCTTTTTTCCCGATAGTACTAGGGTTTGAATGCGGGGACGCGCGTGCTTGTTGTGCGGATGCTCCCGCAAGCCACATCGCCGATCCTTTTGGTTCCCGTTACTTTTGAGACAAGAGTCTCATTGTTGTTGTTTTTTTCCTCAAGCCACAAATAGGGGCATTTTTATCTCACGCCAGGGCCTGTCTACTGGACGGCAAGGCCGTGACAAGTGCCATTCCTTTCTAACGGCACTCTCCCTCCAGGGCGCCCGGCTGACACCCCGCCCCTCCCCCAGGGCGCTGGCGGTGCCCGCGGAGGTGCAGGTCGGCAGCTGGAGCCGTGAGGACCCAGGCCCCGCTGCAGGCCACCCTCGTCGCTCTGTCTGAAGTTGACACCAGGCCCAGAGAGGAGACGTGCGTGTGCAAGGTGCACCCAGCTGCAGAGGTAGGATTCCATGCACACAGGACCAAAACCGTCACCACAGACCCCAGGCACGTGAGCCTTGGGGCAGGTACCATGAACCCCTCCACGCACACATCAGGGCACCAAGAACAGAGACGGCAGAGCGCTCAGCCGCTGTCTCTGGAAGAGGCTTTGGAGAGCTGACCATCGCCACCAAGCGGGTTCTCTTAGCCTCCATGGAGGAAAGGAGAAGGGGCTGAGGAAAGGAGCCTGTGATTAGGACACAGTTCACAGAGCGAGGCCTAGGATCGTGGCCTCTGGAGGCCCCACAAGGGACACCGGAAGTGGCCATGCGTAGCCACAAAGTCACCGCGATTAACCTGAGTACACAGCCTCTTTGGTATCATGGTATCACACAGATCTGGCTGGGGCAGTGTTGCTGCTAGCCGCACCAGGGCTTCACCTCCTGCGCTCAGCCCTGTGGGCGGGGCGAGCCTCCCTGGGCTGGCGTGGAAGCGGGTGCTGCCCTCCCATTTTTACGGGTGCTCTACCCATGCTTTGCCAAATGAGCCAAATGCAACGCAACACCACAAGCGGCTTCAGCAGAGACCCTGAAGTAGCAGCGTTTCTCCAGGAAGCACTGGGGCCCTGGATAGACCTCTAGCTTCATGGGGTCCTTGCCTGTTTTCTGTACTCCTGCCCAGGTGAACCCGAGCCACTCCTGGGGTGGGGGTGGGGGTTGATCTGAGAGGGTACATTCTCTCCAGCATCTTCTCCCTGCTCCCGTACCTAGGGCTGCAGGGCGGACCCCCATCCACTCAAGGCCTGTGGAAAACAGCTTTGTCCAAACTTGCCTTTTCTTACCCAACAGGCAGACGGGTCTAATGGGCCAGAAGGGATCAGAGAGGCTCCCTAGATACCACATAACTGGAGTGTTTAAAGGTCCCCAAATGCCCATTAGACAACCCAGGTTTTCTAACAGCCAGTAAATACTCTAGCCCCGGTCAGCGTTTTTTAAAGGTCTTTAAATAGCTCATTTGCATAATCCATATTTCTGGAGGCCCCAAGCATTTGTCCTGTCTGCCTAATCTCAATCTTTATTATGAAAGGGGGGGGAGAGAAGAGGAAAAGCTAGGAAGGACTGTGGTGGTCTTTTGCTCCCCTCCTGGGAAAATGCTTGTTCTTTTTAAAAAAAAAAAATCACATTTTCAAAAGGAAGGGGCAGAATTCAGCACAGGAGGGAAATATTTCAAGGGAGCGGCTCACCTGCGTAGGCCTGCACACAGTCTTTTCTGGAAGGCCAGCAAGTCCCCTGCAGGCTCCCTGAGGTTACTCTATTGCCTTCCAGCCTCTCTGGGGTCCTGTCCACCCCCTGCCCCACCGGTCCCCGCCCTCTCGGAGGCCCTGGGGAAGGCAGGCAGCCTCCGGCTCCTCCAGGCCTTCCTAAGAAAAGGAAAGGGCCGGTGGCTAAGGGGCGCTGGGGCCCTGGGCGGTGGCTAAGGGGCGCTGGGGCCCTGGGCGGTGGCTAAGGGGCGCTGGGGCCCTGGGCGGTGGCTAAGGGGCGCTGGGGCCCTGGGCGGTGTCTAAGGGGCGCTGGGGCCCCGGGCGGTGATTAAGGGGCGCTGGGGCCCCGGGCGGTGGCTAAGGGGCGCTGGGGCCCCGGGCGGTGATTAAGGGGCGCTGGGGCCCCGGGCGGTGGTTAAGGGGCGAGCCCTGGGCGGTGGCTAAGGGGCGCTGGGGCCCCGGGCGGTGATTAAGGGGCGCTGGGGCCCCGGGCGGTGGCTAAGGGGCGCTGGGGCCCCGGGCGGTGGCTCCGTCAGCACTGACGAGAAAGTTCTGTCCCATAGGCAAGAGCCAGGTCACCGGGAAAAGCCCCGGGCAGCCTGCGCAACGCCTCGGGGTGGGGTGACCGGGGCAGAAGGACGGAGCCCCCCCCCCCGTTTAGTTCGAACGCGCGGTGACATTCGCAACCCCATTCCAAACACAGATGACCCCCCCACCCTCCCCGGAGGGAGGACCCGGCCGCACCGGCGGCTCCCGCCAAGCCCTAGGCCCCGCAGCGGCCTGGGGAGGGGGTGGGGGGCGGGTAGGAAGTGGGGGGGTCCGGGGACGCAGCCCCCAGCTCGGCCCCTCCCTCGCCCAGGCTCCAGGGCGGGTGGGGGAGCCGCCCCGACGCGGACGCGCGGATCAGCGCCGGCCTCGCCCGGCCTCGCCCGGCCTCGCCCGCTCTTCCCCTCCGGAGGGGCCGCGGGGAGGGCGGAGGCCGGGGCGGAGGCGGGCGGGAAGCGCGCGGCGCCCCCACCTCCCCGCCAGCCTCCCGCGCCCCGCACCCGCGCGCCGGCGTCCCGGGGCCTCCCCTGCCCGGGCTCGGCAGAGCCCCGCGAGCCCGACTGGGCGGCGCGGGGCCCCGGGGCGGAGGCCGCGGGCCGCCGAGGGGCGGAGCCCACGGGCAGCACCGCGCTCCTCCCCCCACTGCTCCGCACCGTCCGGTCCCCATGGCCACCGGAAGTGCCCGGCCTCGGCCCCAGCGCCTCCCCCTGGGGGAGGGAAGTGGGGGGGGATGAGAAAGGGGGGGAGCGTCCATTCCCCAACTCTTCCCGCCAGGAATGACGTCACAGCTCTGGCCCCACCCCCGCCTAGGCCTCCTGGCCTGCGGGCTACTCCTGCATCTACCCCCCCCAACCTAACCCCCACCGCACCCCTAACCCCACACGGAATCCACATCCCCCATCTACTCCACCCCCCAACCCCACCCTAACCCCCACCACACCCCTAACCCCTCCACTGCACCCCTAACCCCCACCCGCATTCCATACCCCCACCTGCCCCCCCCCCCCAACTCCCACTTGCTCCCAGGCCTTGATGATTATAGATGGTCAAGATACATCGGCATAGATGACAGACACCCTAGACCTCAGGTAGAGGGCAGAAAAAGAGATGGCAGGTACTCGTATAGATGAGTCATAGGTGGGTGGGTAGGTGGACAGATGGACGGATGGACAGACTTAGATCCGGTCAGGAAGGTACTTAGTCCTTGACCGTCCAAATCGGTGGAAACGAAGCTACGGGACTCCACCTGTTAATGCCGTGCACCTGCGAAACGCTCTGAGCGCCTCTGTAGTCGACCATAGAGGCAGCTTATCTGCAGAACTCCGAGGCTGACTGTAGGTGGCTGGAGCACAGCGCAGCTCTGTAGGACTTGCCTGGATCATTGGAATCATTCATTCACTCAGTCATTCATTCAGCCAGTGCCCACACAACCTTACACAGCCGAGCGCTGCTGGGCCCTGCCAGCCCAGGGACCCACACGCCTACGAACCAGGAGCTGACACCCGGGGGCAACTGAGACACCCACACAGGAACCAGACCTGACCTTTGTGAGGTTAAGAGTGGAGGACCGGGCCGGGACTGGTAGCTCACACCTTTAATCCTAGCTGCTTGGGAGTCTGCAATTGTTGTTCGAGAGACCCCTTCTCAATGACAGACTGGACACGGTTGGGGGAGCGGAACAGGTGGCTTGAGTCCAAGCCTGTGCTGGGGCAGAAAATGAGATCCTATCTCAGAAAGAACAAGGAAACCTCCTCTCCTGAAAAAAGAGAGAGAAAATAAAAAAGAACAAGGAAAAAGCAGAGTGCATGCTTAGCAAATGCAATACCGGGAGTTCAAACCACCGTCCTGCCAAAGGAAGAGGAAGGAGGAGCAGGAGGGAGAGGAGGAGGAGGAGGAAAGAAGAAAAGAGCGGAGGATTATGAAACACTCCGGTCTTGAGGATGGATGGGAGGGGGGTCAGATAAGGGGGGCATGTAGAGATGCAGCCCGTTTCCTCGACTTGTCCCCGGGCACCCGAGGAGACCCAGGGCCAGGTCTTCAACTCGAGGGACACCTGACCGCGAAGAGCCCGCCTCCGTGAGGGAGGGCTGCAGCCTGTCGGTGCCGGCCAGGCTCTCACCTGGAGGGGGCCGCCTCCCCTGTCAGGGTGACTCAGCTTTCCTCACACTCCCTCCCTGCTTCCAGCTAAGCCCGGAACTGGTTGCCATGGCGATCCAAGGAGGCAGGTTCCTACCTATCTTCCCTGATGAGGCCTGTCGGTCTTGAGCTGCTCCTAGAATGGGTGCGGCGGCACACAGCCTCTGGGCTGCAGAGCTGTTTGCCAGGCAGCCTCCGGAGGGGCGGCAGACAGGGGAGGCCTGGGGACAGATCCTTCCTCCTAGGACTTGAGTCCGCCTTCTGTTACGATGTCCCTGGGCAGAGCGCAGTTTAGCTCACAGTTCAGGACTGGCCAGCCCCAGTGCCTGCCATCGGGAAACATTCGATGGCAGGAATGTGTGGCCAAATCAAACCACTCACCTTGTACTTAGGAAGTGAAAAGAAGAGGAAGGGAGCAGGGCCCCCTCCTTCCCTTGAGGACACATTCCCAATTGCACAAAGACCTCCTGCTAGGGCCTTAGCTCTCAAGGTTTGCACCACACCGTCAACACATGGGCCTTGGGGGACGGGGGGGGGGGGGGGGGGGGCGGGGGGGGGGCAGGCATTCCAGGGCAGATGAGAGCAACACCCAAATATTCTCCTTGAACATGGAGCGTCTCTCTCCAGCCCCAAACCATCCCAGCCTCCTCTGCCTCTCACTATCACTCCGGAATCTCTCGCTATCGACTTAGCATGTGCTTTGCTACCCCTTCCCAGTGCCACAGGGTTGACAGATCGACCACTGCTTGCTTCACACAACGCTGGTGCCACCGTCCCACGTTGGCCGGGAGCTGAGCCTCCGCCTGGCCGCCAGCCCGGCCAGCCCCAGTCACCAGCTCCCTCAGCCCTACCCCCAGTGAACGTTTCATTCGCTCCTCCTTGCACTTTGGACCCCTAGGAGCCAAGGTCACCATGCCCACGGGGTCTTCAGGGTGTCTGTAGCATGGGGCCCTTGACAGGCAAGCCCTGGGTTTTCTTCAGCACAGAGCCCTTTTATTTGTGGGGTCAGAGGGTCTAGCAGAGAGTCCCTGCTAATGTGGGTGCATCACCCTTATGCATCCTCCCTCCTCGGGCTGGGTAAACCAGGAGACACCGGGTGAACCGTCTCCTTAGACCCACCCACAGAGCCTCCGTCTCTCCTGGGACAGAGACAGACAGAGTGGACTCCTTCACGTCCCGCCTCTGAACCGCCCTCCTAACTGGCTGTCTCCACTCTGCTCTCCGGAGCAGCCGCTGGGCCAATGGGGTTGCTGGGCTCCCTCCTCGGGGTGTGGGGTCAGGGTTGCATGGTATCAGGCAAAGGGGGCCGGTCGCTAGCTATGCCAGCTAGCTATGCCAGGCCTGGGGCTGCCTGTCCACGGGGCAGTGGATCCCTGCGGTGTGGCCGGAAGAAGCTGCAGAGCGCTCACCCAGACGTGCCTGAGCCAGGACGGCGGGCCCAGGCCGTGGGGACAGAGGCTAACTGGGTTAATTGGTCCCAGCCTTCCACGGGGAGTGAGAGCATTGATCGGGCCCCTGGGGTGTCTCCGAAGGCGTGACCTCTGAGGATGCTTTCCTTCTATAGCAGCGTGCACTCGGAAGAGGAAATCTGATCCGAGGTCACGGTGCTCACTTCCCAGCTGGGCCCAAGCATGGTAGAAAGGCAGGGGTTATAAATAGCAGAGGAGCAAGCCCTGTGAAATCGATGCGAGCGGGGATCAGGGCCCTCTTCCTGCAGGCGGAGCTGAGCCCTCCTGCCCAAGGAAGGGCGGGGAACAGCAGAACGGATGACTTCAGGCTGGCACCTGTGAACACCAGGTCTTCGGAGGCAGACGGGATGAGGCCCTGGGTCTAGGTGTCACGAGTTGGGTTTGGGCTCTTGGTGGAGCCAGAGCTTGGCCTCAGTCACTGTGGTCCAAATGCGGATCTCCTGCATACCCCACACGCAGACACCTGAGCCCCGTCCTGTCACTCCACTCAATACCCAGCCATTTGGGAACTAAGCATGGAGTCCTGGCTGTGTACCAGGCCTGGGCTAAGCCCTTCCTGCCCTGCCTGGCAGTGGTGGGCATGTCACCTGGGCCACCCAGGGCAGATGGGAGAATGAATGCAACGTGCTTGCTTGGGAGTGCTGTGCAGATATTCCCATCACAGGAGAGTCTGTCTCCTCTCTCTCTCTCTCTCTCTCTCTCTCTCTCTCTCTCTCTCATTTCTCCCAGCCTTGGCCGAGCCCTCCACCACACTCCTGGCTATCCAGGGTGACTGTACCCTGTCTTACCTCTTCCACATGCTTTGGGGAATCACGAGTTCGTAAATGCAAGGACTGGAGCAAGCACCGTGGACGGGCGAGCTCCTTGAGTCAGTGACATCATTCGCCACCAGAAGATGAAGACCCAGGTGACCTTTCTACAGAGGGATTTGTGGGCAAGTTCTCCTGGCTCTGAGGCCTGAGGTCTGGGACCTCTCCAGCCCTAGCCCACACCTGTGTGTCCACTGAGGCCCGTGGACCTGACCTGTCCTAGTCCACGCCTGCGTGTCCACCTCCTTGAGAAGGAGCCTTTCTCCAAACCTGGGGTCAGAAGCTCTGTCACCTAAGACACTAAGAGCAGAAGGAGGAGGGAACTCTGGGGGCCGCCGTGAAGACAGAGGCTCTGGAAGAAGAACATGAGCTAGCCCTGCCGCTTGTTCCTGTCAACACATGCAAGAGATAGCGGTGACCAAAACCAGTGCTCCGGGAGGAGGATGCGTGCCGCAGTGTTCCCATAGCAACCCCGGGAAAGGTCCGTGGGTTGCATCCCTGCCCTGCCCGCTGTGGAACCAAGTCTCTCTCAAGCTGATTGAAAGCGGCCAAGAGCCCCCAATATGCCTGAGGCGGAAGATAAACCACCACGAGTTGGGGCTGGGACACAGGCGTGAGACAAAGATTCAAAACCCCATGAGTCGTCAGCCAAGGGATTCGAGAACCCATCCTCTTCCACCTGCTTTCCGTTCTGATCTTAGGACCCTGGCGAAGGCCCCTTCTGCAGGTGCGAAGCGGAGCCTCTCCTGGGCTCTAGTGCCCAGGGACCCACACGCAGAAAGCTGCCATCCCTAAAGCGTGGGCTTTCCCAACGACACTGGACCTGCCCTCGTTTACACCAGCCACTGTTAATTAGTATTTAATTCCATGGGGGACCTCTGTCATCGCCTCGTGACCCGGGCTTCGAGCTGGGGCTCTAACGCGAGGGCAGACTGCGTCCCTGGGCTCAGACGGCCGGGCGGGGCAGGGCGGACAGTCCGCGGGCTTCTCCTCCAGGCGATTTCACCCTCCAGTCCGCTCGGATTCCAGACCAAAGGCTCAGAGACAGGAACCGTCTCGATCCCTGGGCAGCGGGGAAGGCCCGGGGCTCCCCAGTGCCCCTGCTTTGCAGCTCCCCAGTGCGGCCCAGCCGTCCACCGGCCCACCCCTCCCTCCGGGGCGCCTCCCTCCCTCCCTCGAGCACAGCCCGCGGGGTGGCACACCACCCCGGACACCCTGTCGCCATGCATCCTCCCGATGGCGGAACCACATCCGGGGCCCTCGTGTGGTCTGACACTGGTGGCTCCCGAGTCACAGCCCGAGCAGCACTGCAAGGGCGGGCGTGGGCCCCGGGCTGGGCAAGGGGCACCCCGGAAGAGCTGGGAGTGACTGCCTAAAGAGGTGTTCTCTGTCTCAGAAGCCATGAAGATCCCCTTAGGAGGGAGGTGGTGGGGCGGAGCATAAACGTCTCCTAGAAGAACCCCTCAAAGGCTGAGGAGCTCCCCCCCAGAAGGCCTCCCCCCGCATGCCTTCGGTACGGCATGGCTCTGTGAGCAGCTCCACCGACCCGCCCGCGGCACCTGCCGCTCCGCCTCAGGCACATTGTCTTTCTCTGGCAAGATGGATCGGGAGCTGCGAGCATGTGCAGAACTTTCTAGAAGAGTGGGTAAGGAGGACGAGGACACACGAACGCAGGAGGCTTTAGGATTCTTTTCACACTGACCGGCCACAGCACAGAGATCCCCCCCCCCCCGTGGCTCGGGGCGGGGGGCACTCCTCCGAGCTGTCACCCACGCCACCCGTGCGGAAGGCAGCTTCTGGGGCTAAAAGGCAGCAGCTGGGCTCCTGTCATTCTAGCCACTCAGGAGGCGGCGATCTGAGGATGGAGGTTCAAAGCCAGCCCAGGCACAAAATGTCCGTGAGACTCTTACTTCCAATTAACTAGCAAAAGGCCAGAAGTGGAGCCGCAGCGGAATGGGAGAGCATCAGCCTTGAGCAACAAAGCTACGGGAGCCGGAGGCTCGTGCCTGCAATCCTACCTACCCAGGAGGCCGTGAGGACGGACGTTTAAGGGCAGCCTGGGCAGGAAAGTCCAGGAGACTCTTAGCATCAATAACCGGTAGAAAACTGGAAGCGGTGCTGGGGCTCAAAGTGGTAGAGTGCTTAGTGTTCAGCACAAAGAGGCTTAGGGCAGTGCCCAGGCCCTGAGTTCAAGCCCCACAACAACAACAACAACAACAAAAAGCTAAGGACCAAGCCCAAGCCCTGAGTTCAAGCCCTACTACCAGCACAAAAGATAAATAAAAAGTAAATAAATACAGGCAGCAGGTTACGTGCCCAGCAAGTTATGTCTTAGTACACACAGCACGTGATAAGTCCTCAACAAATGGAAGCCGTGGATTTGTCACCAGCGTTACTGATATGCCCGTGGACCACTACCACCCGCAGGGCTGCTCACCTGCTCGCTGGTGCCCACCACGCCTCTGGCATGGAGCCAACTACCCCGCCCCCCCGGCGGATCCCAGGTGCCTCCCTCCCACCTCCTCCTGCCTGCTGAGGGGCAGGGGCAGAGTTCCGATGCCCACGCCAGCTTTCCAGACACTCCTGACCCCTGGCACAGACACGCCCACCTGGCAGACGCCGCTCCTGGCTCTGCCACAGTCACACCCCGGGGAATCAAACTCCCTTAGATGTCCCCACTGCCTTTCAATGCATTTTTACATCCTCTGACTTCAGAGTCTAGGCTCCTTCATGTCTCCTTTCTCAAAGAGCCTACGCCTTTGACGGGCGGAATCTATTCACCAAGTCCTTATTGAAGCCCAGCTAAGGCCAGCTGGGAGCTAGACATTTGGGGTACAGGGAGGGGGGCAGGAGAGAGAGGAGGCTGGAGGCACAGGCAAGAGGCCTGGAGTGGGGGTCAGGAGGGAGAGACAGACTCGCACCCCTAGCAGGAAGGCACGCTTGCCTTGTTACGTGCACGGAGAGGGGTGAACACAGGAGCCTTCAGGAACAGACTAATTCTTGAGTTGGGGTGAGCCTGTGATTGCCACCAGGTTACGAATCTGAGAGTTGGGATTCATTGGTTAGAATTCGTGAATAGACATCAAGGCATCGCGGAGCGAGAGGAAAAGGCTCTTGATCTCATAATACCACGGCCGCCCCCCTCCTCCCCACCTCCTCCTCCCCAGTGCTCCTTCCGGCTTGCTCTTGGGTCAGCCCTCCCTTGCGACCCCTGTGCCCTGGCCCGGGCCACTTTCCACCACAGCGGGGGGACTGCAGTGTCCTGCACGGTCTGCACACCTCGAGTCTCTTCCCCCCACCCCCACGTCCTCTTACATGTGAATCTGCACCAACAGCGCCGCCCAGAGACCCCCGTCCCCGCCCTGGCTGTGGCCTGTCCTCGTGGGGCTCACTTCCACCTCTGAGTACCCTCACACCTGCACCCGGTCTGCAATGCCCTTCTTCCCTTCCCATTTGGTGCCTTACAGGTCTTCTAGAATCGTCTCAAGTCCAGCCAGGGGTTGGCGGATTCTTCTAGACTGTACAGAGCACACCTACACAGGCTTCCTTTGTTTTTCTCGTGGCACCATTATACCACGAAACTGGGGTCTCTCCTACACCAACAAGATGCCTTGCACTAGAAAGCAGCCTTGAGAGCCAACAGGAATCTGGGGACAGCCCAGCCACACGCAGCTTCCTTGTGAGAACGGGGCGCGCGGCTGGTGCCAGCCCACCCACCGTGAGCCCCAGACACCCAAGTCAGGAGGACGCTCCTGGTGCCGCTGGAAGCCGCTGTGGCTGTGATGGCCGGACAGGGTTCCCTCGTTCTCTGTC
This sequence comes from Perognathus longimembris pacificus, assembly GCF_023159225.1. Taxonomy (NCBI): domain Eukaryota; kingdom Metazoa; phylum Chordata; class Mammalia; order Rodentia; family Heteromyidae; genus Perognathus; species Perognathus longimembris. The sequence goes on along the minus strand of NC_063181.1, from coordinate 4,193,300 downwards.
AGCCAGTCTGTCAGCGAAAGCCCCCCAGGGGGAGGGACAGCCGGAGACCGTCCCCTCCGAGCCAGCACGGGCACCTCTGCCACCACCGCTGAATACATGCGGCGTTGTTATCAGGATCTCGTGCAGTAGTCTTGTTACCATTTCAGAGATTTGGAAACTGAGGCTCCTAGAGTGACACAGCTAATAAAAGTCACGGCCACCACCGAAGGCTCCCGTTGGCTCCGTGCCAGCAAAGAGCAGCCTTCTTCTCTAATGTCTCCCTGGATTTCTAGAAAGAAGGGGGGCCCGCCCTGTCTCCTAGCTGCTGTTGAGGGCGCTGGGCTGGCCTCCGGACACAGACGGTACTAACGAGAGGCTTGAGGCTTCAGCTGAGCCACTCGCTCACAAGAAGATCTGACCTGAGCTGAGTCTGTCAGGGTTTGGTACTAGGAGAGGAGCAGCTGAGAGACAGGGAGAAAGGCAGGGGCAGAGAAAGAAGCGTGCGGGGGCTTTGAATATACCCGTCCTGACCCGAAAGCCCAGTGGCCCAGGGTCTCCCTCGGGCTGACGCCAACTCTGTGGGTTTGTCTAGGAGCGAGCTAAGTGGGCGTCCGAAGCAGGCCGATGACAGCGCAGGGCTGCAGATAATCACGCCACAGAGAGCGCCCGCCACAGAGCCTGGCGCTGGGACCCGGGGCCTGCGGCGGACAGCGGCACTCCAGGAGATGGCCGGTGAGCGGGGAACAGCAAGGCCTTAGCGTCTGGGAATGAAGGCTCCATCACCCACCGGCAGGGGGGCAGGGAGCCAGCGGACTTCAGGCAGGGGCTAGAGGAGGCCTGAGCCCCGCACGCACGTGAGAGGAGGAACTTGCTGGACTGTTCACGAACCTTCTCTCCCCCCACCCCCGCACCTCCCATCCCCCTCCTCTCACGTGAAACATCCTCCCGCCGGGACATCGGCTCTGAACTCAATGCGGTGGCAATTCCCAGCAGATGGTCAGGCCAGTGCCCACAGCGCCCGCAGCTGTAAGGGCTCCAAAGGGCGTTTGTTGGAGTGTGGCACCTGGGGACCCTCAGGCAGTGGGCAGCCTCTGCACGGCCCAGACTGTTCCCAGGCAGGTGTGGGTCCCCACTCAGGGCTTCTGAGAGGGGACGCCTAGGGGATTATCACAGAGACCCTGACAGTGCCCGAGTTCGGGGGTGCTGTGCCCCTCCAAGAGAATCTCGCCTCTTGCTCATCTAGCTCTTCTTCTGCTTCCTTTACAAGTTGGCACTAGACGCAGGGCTGAGAGCCAGATCAGCGACGAAAGCTGTCAGAAAAAGATCTCCCCTCCAGAAAAAGCGAAGGCAAACAACGTCGTGGCGGGGTTTGCCAGGGGAAGAAGAAGTGAAGGAGTCTCCTTCGCCTTCTATGTGTTGCCCCAAAATGGCAGTTCTGCAAAGAGAAAACATATTTTTTCCTGAGCAAAGCCATTTGTGGTGTGAAAGACAGCGCGCGTGTGGCTGAGCACAAAGGCGTAAATGAGCCGGAGGCTCGGCTACGCCTGCCATTTCCACAGGAGTTCAGATTGGGCGGGAAGGCTTTGGGGGAGGAAGGAAAGGAAATCTTCATTCTGTGAACACGGGAGGAACGGTTGGCCCGCGTCGGATGCCAGCCCGGGGCCTGGGAGGAAGTAGGCTGGTACAGAGGACGAGATGAGGACGCAGAAGTGGGGTTGGTGCTCTGTCAGCCCCACCCCCAGCCCCCCCCACACCCAGCAGGACATCTCAGCACTGGGGATTACCCCAGACTGAGCCCAGCAGCCAGGTGCCGCTCCAGGTCCTTCTCCTGTTCCTCTAAGCCAGGACCCCACAGGCTGCTGAGGAGACTTAAAGAGGCCAAGATGACGAAGCCACAGCCCGGCAAGGGCTGCCCACCCACTGGGGACACCAGGACACAGCCAGCAGACACCCTTCGAGGCTTTCTTCTTGCAGCCCGGAGAGGCTGGCCCACCTTGAGCCTAAGAGGCCGCGAAACGCAAGCCGACACAGATTCTGCTCCCCAACATGCCAGGCCCGCACAAGTCCCAGCCCTGGTGAGCGGCACTGTGGTGGCTCTGCTTGATGACTACTAAGGTGACAACGATGACAACTGCAAGGATGACAAACACAGTGATGATGATGATGGTGGTGGTTCTATGAAGAAGAAAGTCATGAGTGGTGGTGAAGGTGTTGACGATGGCTACGATGACGTGACAGCAAGGGGTCACTGCCCCAGCGGTGATGACAGTGATGATGGTCGTGATGAGGGGGTGGTGATGGTGGTCCTGGCAGCCATAGTCCCTTCCTCCGGTCTCAGTTCTGCCGGCCCCCCGGCCTCCCTGGGCTGAGAAGCTCTGGGTGTGCAGGCCTTGTGGGTGAGAGTGGGGTATGCAGAGAGACATCCAGGCCCCCGCCCGGCCTCCCGCGGCCCCCGGGAGAGGGCCTGGGGACACACGGTCTACGCACACGCATTCCGGGGAGACCTGATGGGTCGGGCAGGTGGGGTCCAGACTCCATATTTGGCAAAGGAAGCGTGCGGAGGAGCGGGCCGGCCGGCCGGCAGGGAGGCCGTGTGGACCCCGGGGCTCCGAGCGCAGGCCTGGGGGGTCCAGCGCGGCCTGTCACTCACTCCGCGCTGTGAATGAAGTCGGTGCCAGCCGTCGGCAGAGCGCGGTGCAGCGCGGAAACCAAGTGAGGTGAGAACCATCCGAGCAGCGGCCTGCGCTCCTGGGGCACCCCGCCTGGGCGGGGCCGGGGTGCGGGGGAGCAGTGCATGCTGGGGCACCCCGCCTGGGCGGGGCCGGGGGTGCGGGGGAGCAGTGCATGCTGGGGCACCCCGCCTGGACGGGGCCGGGGGTGCGGGGGAGCAGTGCATGCTGGGCCACAGAGGGGCACCCCGCCTGGGCGGGGCCGGGGGTGCGGGGGAGCAGTGCATGCTGGGCCACAGAGGGGCACCCCGCCTGGGCGGGGCCGGGGGTGCGGGGGGAGCAGTGCATGCTGGGCCACAGGAGGGGCACCCCGCCTGGGCGGGGCCGGGGGTGCGGGGAAGCAGTGCATGCTGGGGCACCCCGCCTGGGCGGGGCCGGGGGTGCGGGGAAGCAGTGCATGCTGGGCCGGAGGAGGAGGAGAGGAGGGGCACACCGCCTGGACGGGGCCGGGGGTGCGGGGAAGCAGTGCATGCTGGGCCACAGGAGGGGCACCCCGCCTGGGCGGGGCCGGGGGTGCGGGGGAGCAGTGCATGCTGGGCCACAGGAGGGGCACCCCGCCTGGGCGGGGCCGGGGGTGCGGGGGAGCAGTGCATGCTGGGCCACAGGAGGGGCACCCCGCCTGGGCGGGGCCGGGGGTGCGGGGAAGCAGTGCATGCTGGGCCACAGAGGGGCACCCCGCCTGGGCGGGGCCGGGGGTGGGGGGAAGCAGTGCATGCTGGGCCACAGGAGGGGCACCCCGCCTGGGCGGGGCTGGGGGTGCGGGGAAGCAGTGCATGCTGGGCCGAAGGAGGAGAGGAGGGGCTGGGAGCTGGGTGGAAAAGCCGCCTAGACAGAGAAGTGGGAGGTCTGCCGGCAGGGCAGAAGGGCAGCATGGAGGAGCCAGACCTCTGCTGGAACTGTGCGTGTGCGTGTGTGTAAATGCACACGTGTGCGTGCACGCTGGCACTGGCCTGGACGCTGTCTCCGAACTTTGGCTACATCGTCCTGTTGAGCCACTTTCCACTGGAGACACCCCCAGATTCAGTTCAGGTCCCTGGGAGCACTCACTCCACGGCCTCCCAGGCTGCTCACCAGCCGAGGGAGCACCAGGCAGAGGGGGGAGCACGGGCAGAGGAGAGGCCTGTGGTGCCGTGGGTTCCGTGGGGGTTAGGGAAGGAAGCCCATGGCCAGCAGCGTGGCTGCCTTACCCCGCAGAGCTAAGGGAGGGTGGGGCGGACGCTCAAGTCCTGAAAGGCCACCTTACGTCTAATCCACGGTGTCGGGTCAGAAGCTGGAGAGATGCGGGGAGAGGGTGCAGGCTGGGGTGGCCACGGGGAGCAGCGGGACTCCAGAACTACCAGGCTCGTGGTTTTCTCCTCCCATCCTTCCCTTGCTCAGCCGTTTGAACGGAGGAAGGGCAAGGTTGGGGGAAGGAGGCCATTTGGTTTCTGAAGTCTCTCAAGCCCCCCTGTTCTGTAACTCTGAGATCTCCAGCCCCGGACATTCTCCCTCCCGTGGGATGTCCAACCCCCCTGAAAGTTCAGGGCACCCACCAGCCACAGCACAGGTCACACTCAGAACCCCAGACCTCTGATTAGAAAGAAAGCTGGCTGAGAGGACGGGAATGCTCTGTCCCTCCCCCCTTCCCACACAGGGAGGAGATAAAAGATCCACAGGCTGGAGGGGCAGTGGGCCGCTTCCTTCAGGGTGGGGCAGCATGGGGCTAGAGGGATGGCCTCCTCAGTGGAGGCCAGCCCTCCTCCTGCTCCTTCCTTCACTTCTCCCTCCCTCCTTCCCTTCCTCTCTCCCTCCCTTCCTTCTTCCTTTCCTTTCCTCCCTTCCTTTCTCCTTTTCTTTCCTTCTGCCCTTCCTCCCTCCCTCCCTCCCTCTCCTTCCTTCCTCTCATTCTTCCCTCTCCTCCTCCCTCTCCCCCCTCTCTCCCTTCCCTTCCCTTCTCTCCTCCCAGACACAGATGAGGCCCGATTGACCAGACCGAGTTGGAATTTATCAATGGCTTGTTCTTTCTGGAAATAGCTTTCATTGATCAAATCTGTTTCGAGCCTTCTGTTCCTCAGAATTCCATGGGGACTAAGATTCACTTTGCCCTGATAGGTGGGTAAAAATAAACCAGTCCCAGTGCACAAAACTGATTGTGTTCCCTTCCAGTTCCCTCCAACAAACCCTCCCCCCTTGGAGCGGTGAAGCGAGCCCCCAGCCCCACCCAAGTGGAGAGAAGAGTTGTCAGCCACACAGAACACGCGTGCAGGGGCGAGTGGCAGATGGGACGCAGGAAAGAAAAAGAAGCACCAAGCTAGCTACAAAGAGGCAGGTGCAGCACATGTTTTCTCTTCTTTACATCCCCTCTTACATTGCAATAATTCTGTTTTATGAAAAATAAAATATGGTGGGAATGTTTTGTGGGAAATCAAGCGGCCCAAGTCCAAAAACACTCAGGCCTGGTGCTGGAGGCCAGGAAGAGCGAAGTGCATGACATCAGCAACTTAAGGAGATTGAAGACGGAAGGAGCAACAGCCCCCCTCCCCCAACCCCAGAACCTGCCTTTCCTGATTGGTTCAAGGCAAGCCACGTCAGGGCAGGTGCCGCTCAGGGGACCCACACTGAACCCTTCATTCTCCTCTGATGACCGCGAGAAGCAATGAGGCTCGCGTGCGAAGCTTGCTTCACAGGCTGAGTGCCTCGGATAAGAAATTCATCCAGGAGCTAAAGCGGCAGCGTCCAAGTCTCAGGCAGAAGCGCGGGGGCAGACTGCCCCTTCTATCTCAATTCCACACCCTAGGCAGAAAACCACCGCCATGCTTGCTGTTGGTCACCTTGCATTTCCACTCCACCCTGAACAGCAACCACATAGGAGGGATCTCTTAGATCCACCAGACTTCCCTTCAGTGAGAACATGGTGCTTTCTAGAAAGACTGACACAGCCTTACGGTGACCACCGCCAGGAAAAGACAGGCTGGCAGCCAAAGTCCATAGTCATGAGGACAAGAAGCCCTGCTCTGGAGCCCAGCCATGGCCTGGGGACCACGGACCACACTTCTGCTCACACTACCTACTAGTAAAGACCTTCATTTCCACCCGTGCCCCTCCATCCACTCTGTTCCAGCCAAATGAACTGCAAAGGGCAACAAGCGGCCTGCTGGAAATCCCTGCCTGGCTCCCGACCTGTGCTCATTCTGATTCATCTCACCGTTGTTCCCTCGACAGCGCCCCCTGTTGGCGGCCCCGCGGGAGGACGGCACCTGGCCTGCAGGCGGCTTCTCCTGACCGGTAGCGGCGCCCACGGCTCCCATCCTGCTCAGGAAGGCAGCCAGCGGAGCCGGGTGACCGTTCTCAGGGAGGTTGCCGCCTGCTTTTTATTTATGTGTTTACTGGGAAGCTCTTGATTTACAATTGCTGTAATTTACATTTCCCACAAGTTCCATCCTTCCTCCATCTCCTCTCCGTTCTCCTCCTCCACGCGGCCGCCTTCCCCGACCGCTCTCCAATGCCAGCTGCTTCTGAGAGGGAAGAGCCTGGGGCTTGGAGGGCGCTGGCCTGCTCCTGGGTTTGTTTACAAACCCAGCTTTTCATGGGAGAGAAACACAGCTCTTCCAGGTTACCTCCATAGCGCCAGGAGGGAAGAATGGCTGACACGGCTGGGGTCCCTGGCACACCAGGACTGGGGCTGGGGAGCGGGCCCAGGCTCCCCAGGGACTCCGGCTGCCACCCAGCACCCCCAGGATTAGGGCATGGGCAGGATGAGGTAGAGGGACACGGAATACACGCACCCCCCGGGCAGCACTCTGCAGGCTACCCACAAGCCTTAGGCATTGTAAAGGCGGCTTCTGTGGTCCAATTTGGCCCTCCTGCTCCAGGGTCTCCCCTTTCTGACCCATTGCCAGAGGCAAGTGACCAGGCCTAGTTTAAAATTCATCCAGGAGAAGAAAATCCATAAAAACATTCTCTTGTATGCATACCTGATGTTACTACTTTAGCTGTCACCCCTCCCTCGCCACCCGTGGGGGTAGTATCAGATTTGAGGAGAGTAGGATTGAGAGAAGGGGGAACACCCCCAAGGTCCAGTAGCAAGGTGGTAGAGTGGGGACCCTCGAGCTGGACAGGGGTGTGGGCAGGGACGGCAGAGGGCAAAGCTTCCAAGATGGCCAGGGAGGAGAACACAGGACACGGCGCGGCCTTCTTCACCCCCCTCCTGCAGCCTCCCCTGGAAACCTCAGGCAGAGCCTCAACCACACCTGCCTCCTGGCCAAGCCTGCTGTGCCTCGGTGCCGACCAGCTCCAGCTGGGGGCGCTGCTGCTACAGTCACGAGGGGAAGCCATGTCCACCCTGGATTCTCCCGAATTCTCCCCACTGTGGGTCTGTTGGGTGTTTCCATGATAGGAAGGATAGAAGGGGCTGACAGGGAGGAGTCCCACTTTCTGCCTGCCAAAGAGCTCCTGTTCTCAGAGGGGACACAGAATGAGCAGAGGTCCCGCTACCCACGACACGGCCCACCTCCGGAGCACCAAGCGCCAACTCTGGGGTTTTCTGGCATTTCTTTTGGGACATACTTGTCGCATGCGTGGTACCAGGCACTGAGGAGGTGGCAGAGAACGACGGCTGTCATGAGGAGAGACAGTTAAATACCAATGGAAATTCTGGTACCACGGGGACCTGGCTCTTCTCACCCTGGTAACCCCCTTCGTGGTGCATATTACTGCCCTCATTGTGAAGCAAGGAGGGAAAATGTGTGTGCTCACAATCCCCAAGACAGGGCTGGGAGCCAGGTCCAAAGCCCGTGTTCTGGCTGCAGTGTCTGCCCAGGGGCAGGGGGAGGGCACCCCCCATTCCCGGCCGGGACTGACACCGCTGGTCTGCAGCTCCGTGAGGGGGTCCCACCTCAGCGCTCTGGGAGGCGGCGATGTCTGCCGGAGAGAGGGAGCAGGAGTCCACCAGAACCCACCACCTACCAATCCCACTCTACGGAAGCACAGGCTTTTCAAGGCCGCCCCCAAGTCTGGGGGAGCCCCCATCAGTGCACGTCTAGTCCTTCCATTGCACAGGCCCTGGGGAACTGTCCTGACCCAGAGAAATGACTCTTAGATGGGGGAGAAACCGCAGGATGGCGGCCAGGGGGGGCCCTGTCCATGGTGCTGAAGGAGCCGCAGGCCAAAGGGCGAGAAACCACAATCCTGGAGCAGAGGTCCTTAAATGTGCTGGGCCCCAAAGACAGACGGAGGTTGGGCAGACGCGGGGAGGGTGGGGTGGGGGAGAAGGTGTGTGGGGGGTGGCAGCTGCTGGCTGGCCAAGTTCACGGATTGCACCGGAGGCCCTCCAAGCGAGTCTGGCAGGGTCAGGCCGGGACATGCCGGCGGGAGCTGCTCTTCACATCCAGCCGTGTTCCCCGGCTACACTCCTCCCTTTGAAGATCGCACAGGAATCACAAGGGGTGAACCCAGGACAGCAGCAGGCAATGCACCAGGACACGGGGATCTGAAAACACAGAACTGCATGAAGCAGACAGGCCACAGAAACCAGGAAGCCGGGAGGAACCAGACATGACAGCCGACTCCAAGTGAGATCCAATCAGGACCTAGGACAGGGCGGGCGGGGACGCTGTGCCCCCTCCTGCCCCGAGGAGGCTGCCGGCCCAGGCCGTCCACCACACCAAAGCCCCGAGTGGGGAGGAGCTGCAGGTTTCTCAGAAGAGCTGGGCGGGGGGGGGGGGGGGGCGGCGGTGGCCCACAAACTGAATTGCATCTCCAGGCTGAGGCCTTGATGGATGTACCTGCACTTACCCTCCCTTCTCTCAGCTTCCAGTAAGAACCTATACGCCAGATATGCAAACCCAGCCCCTCTCGCTTCCTGGGCCACCAGCAACAGCACCACCCCTCTTGCTGCTTCCCATGTCATAAAAGCACTATCGCGAAAGCAATTCTAGGCATCTGCGGAAAGAACAAAGAATCCCACCGTAATCACCCCCTAACGTAATATTTTTTTAAAAGTCTGAATTTCGTTTATTTTTTTTCTTAAAGTATTCTGATAATGAAACTCCATACAGGAGCCTATCAAAATGGTTTCCTCTCCTACAAGTGGACTACATTTCCCAGCCTCCTTAGCAACCACAGTGCCCGTATGGCCGAGCTCAAGCCCTTGCTTGAATGGAGTCAGGCACTCTCCCAGGCCTGGTCCTCCGGCTCTCCCACAGACAGACAGGCAGGCCTCCGCTTCCTTTCTTTAGGCACTGGCTAGAAGGGAACGCAGTGTCTCTTGAGATGGAGCATGGACTAGTGTGGGTTCGTGGGTTTCCTACATGGAAAGAACCCAGGAATTGCATCCTTGCGTGGACAAGAAATAGATTTAAATCCCACTATGCCACAGGACCAGGACCTTGATGTATTACAGTAGCTAGCATCAGCCTATCACAAGCAGGTACTGTGTCTACCAGCTGGGGTGGGGCATGTGCAGCTATGGGTCAAACTTAAATATATGGGGAAGGGGCTGATGTCTGACGCACCTGCGAAGACGATGAGTTCTGAGGGTTCCTGGTGCCCTTGGTAGAGTTTGTGAAACCCTCCCCTCCTTTCACCCATTCCCATCTCCGCCTGCAAGGAGAACTGGCCACAGGCCCCAAGGCCGTATTTGTCAATTCTCCCTCCATGGCCCTTCCACCAGACACTTGGGCTTAACTGATGTCCTCAGTATCCTCCGAGTCCTTCCTTACCATCTCTCCGCTAGGAACCCTCCCTCTCCATGCTTGCTCATCCTTCCCTTTGTTGAGCCACAGATAGCAGAGGAAGGGATCAGGCGATTGTTATGATTCTTGTGGAAGTGGAGCCTCCTGGTCACCTCTGACCTAACCTCCCTCATGCAAAGGACAGAAGTCCCACCCCCACAATATCTTATTCTCCCCCCCCCCACCCCACCTCTAGGTATTTATAATGCCTCTCCTTCCAGACAGACTGGAATATCTTACAATAGAAGGCACATAAATAATAAAACAGCCTGCAACACGAAAGAATACGCGGAAATTATAAGACTTGTGGATCCACAAATCCTATGCCAAGGATACTTATCCACACTGAGCATAAAGTAAGCCCCGAGCTTCAATGCAGCTAGAATTAAAGACAAAACAAAAACAAAGATGGCAGTGCTCAATGGTACAGGCACAGGACACATGACTTCTTTCTGTCTGCTACTCTAGCAGAAAGGTCTTTGGAATACTTTTGGAATACTTTTTAAATACTTCTTTTTACCCAGAGGATGCGACACAGCACAAAATAGGAAAATCATTGTCGTGTAAATAAAGACAAGAGACATGCTAAACGGGAATGTGTGTGCAAGGAGTCATAATTAGAACCTTCCTTCAAAAGGCTAGACTCAAAAGGAGTACCTTGTGTATAACTTAGCTCTAAGCCGCCCAGTACCTGTGGTAAAGACAGTAACCCAGGAAGAAAGTGACTGACCACAGTCCCAGCTGCGTCCCAACTACAAACCATGACAGAAAGCTGTCTCAGGACCCTGTCGGTCCACAGGACTGGTATTGGTTGTTGTTTGTTTTGTGCTGGCATCAGGGCTTGAATTCGGGACCCTGGCCTCTCACTTGGTCTTTTCACTCATAGCTGGCATCCTATTATTTCAGTCTTACCTCCAGACTAGCATTTTGCTGGTTAATTGGAGATGAAAGTCTCACAGGCTCTTCTGCCCAGGCTGGCTTCCAGCCTCTATCCTCCACATCTCAACCACCTGAGTAGCTAGGATTACAAGTGTGAACCCCAGGTGCCTGGCTACCGTCGGATGTTATCTTCCTCCCTCTTCTCTTCTGAGCGTCAGTAATGGGGCTTGAACTCTGGGGCTCACACCGTAGTTCTGGCTCAAGCTGTGTGGTCCAAGGCTGGCACCTTTCCAGCCATGTTTCCAGTCCCTTATAGGTTTTAGGATTTGCATGTTTGTCTGTTTGGGTTTTCCTGTTGTCTGTTTGTTTGTTTGTTGGGCCCCAGGCTGGGCCACGAAGCCAGCTTAGTTTCTCTAAGTGCGTGAAGGCACCGTCCCAGGGTCTGATCGTGTCATCCTCAAGGCCCTTGGCCCCTTGCGCTGCCCCGTGGCCTCGCCGTGTCGCCAGCTCTGCGCCTCCGCTGGGCACACTGGCTGACCCCCTGGGGAAGCGTGCCCAGGTGTTTGGGTGCCTCGATCAGGACGCACGTGGACACACGGGCCCCAGGGCGCTCTACCGGCCATCCTGACCACTGTCCCGTCCCCTCCCCCCCCCCCGGCCTCCTCCCATCGCCACTCGGTATATTTCGAGTAGCCCTCAGACATCCCAGCCTCGGTGCGTGCGTTCCTGGCCTGCGGGGGCATTGTCCTCCCTCCCTGCTTCCTGAAGGTCTTCTGTCGTCCTCACACCTGACCTCTCCATCACGCCCAGTGAAAACCCGACCTCGTCCGTGGAACTTCCCCGGCAGCTCCACCGTGAACTCTGACATTCCCCACAGAGCAGTCACCCCGCTCCCACGGCGGCCATCTTTGAGCAGCCTGTAGCTCCGGCAGCCGACCTTGCAACTCAACACACACACGGAGGCCACCCAGTAAACATGGCGGGCTGGACAGAGGCCCGGAAGGCTGAGGTTCCCGGGGAAGTCCCTCTTCCAGCTATAAATAAAGTGGCGAAGGCATGGGGTGCTATCTTCACCAGGCTTCCTGATACCCAGAGCTCCCGCGTTTACCCTTGCTGTCTTTGGGGTCCCTCGGTCATCCGAGAATCTCCTGCCTGCATCCTTGGCTGCTGTGTTTTCCCACCTGGGGAGACCCCAGCCTCTGCACCCGTAGCCTTTCGACCTCTACACCCCTCTCTCCTCCCTTCTTCTTAGGGCAGGCCGGAAGGCAGCATCTTGGGCAGCCTCTGTCCCCGATGGCTTTGCGAGCTGCCCCGCCACTTGCCTGTTCTAAGCACACTACATTGGCTCCCCACGTTCCTCGTCTCGGTTTCTCTGCTTCCCACCGTCGTGGACATTTCCCCCCTTGCACGGCGGTTCATCTGTTCTCACTTTGCACCTAAGCCACCAAGCACTGGACCGCATGAAGACAGAAGTGCCCGTTCCAGTCGCAGATCTGACCTACCTGATTACTTTGAGAATGTGGCTTCACCTTCCCGAGACTCAGTTTCCTTATCTGTGCCAGGCGAGGCTACACTGTTCAACATGCTGTCAACCCCTCTTCCCTTCTGTTCTTTGCTATATCTCGGCTCTGGTCACCCCACAGTCTGCCCTTCCAGCTAGCGAGGACAGGCCTACGAAGGGATTTTCCTCTGAGGCACAGTGAAGCACGTTAGAGTTCACATACACTGTCCTTTGGGTCCTCCAAGATGATGATGATGATGATGATGATGACGATGATGATGATAACAAGGTTTTATGGTCATCGTGGATACTTTCCAGAAGAGGAAGATGAGGCGAACTGACTTGGTCCAAATCACAGCCACGTGGAAGTGTCTGAGAAGTCACCACGTCCCCGATCTTCCTCTCCAGAACTAAAAACAATCAATCTACCCAAGTCCAAGTCAAGTCCAGCGTTCAGTGAACACGGCGGCATCGGCTCTGCTTCCTGGCGTTCACACGGTCGCAGGTCGACGGAAGGCGTCAGTGTTGGGGGAAGGGAGCTGGGAACTCTGCAGCGTCTTGCAACGGGCTTACCACTGTACACAGCATGGCCTCTCCTCTTCCTCCTGCCCCATCTGCCAGCTGGGCACGGTTGGCAGCCAGGCAGAGGTGAAGCGAGCTGGAGAGGAGCGCCACTCACCAAGAGGGAGGAGGCTTTGAGCCCGCAGGACCTACTTGTCACACAGCGCTCACACACACATACACTGACATGCACACACTAATACATGCACGGATACATGCACACTGACACACACACTGACACATACGGATACACACCCACTGATACATGCATGCAGTTGCACTGCGAGTGCCACAGTCTATTGGCCCTGCCACCCATCTCCCCCCTTGAGGGCTTTGAACTCCGGGAGGTCCAGAGTCACCTTTTCCCCCTGGTGTCTCAAGGGCTTGCGTCAGTGCCTGACCCAGTGAGAATCTGTGGATTCAGCAAAGATGCCACACGTGAGCAGCTTCTTCTGTCCATCTGCCCTTTGTGGCCCTCAGACTGTGTCTGGCAAAAGCCCCAGTGGTTAGCCTTAGTTCTTTTTTCTTTTTTTCTTTTTTGCCAGTCTGGGGCTTGAACTCAGGGCATGGGCACTGTCCCTGAGCTTCCTTTGCTCAAGGCGAGCACTCTACCACTTGAGCCACAGCGCCACTTCCGCTTTTGCTGTCCGGGTAGTACCGAGGACTCGCACCCAGGGCTTTGTGCCTGCTAGGCAAGCACTCCACTGCTCAGCCACCTCCCCAGCCCCCAGCCTCAGTTCTGCCAGTGGTCACCCTTCCGGCGTCACCATCGTCCACTTTCAGAGACACAGGGTCCTCGTGGCCACCCTCACCGAGGGGCCCCCAGGGGCCCTGGAGAAGCGTGTGGCTATGGATGTCCTGCTGACTGAGTGCGAGGCATTTCCGGCATACAGTGGGTGGGGGCGGGACAAGCCGAACCAAACCTGTCTCCATGAGTACCAGTCCTACGACGAAGGACTGTCCTTCCTGAATGCCATTAGTGCCCCGATGTCGACGCTGATGGCGCTGACGCGTTTCACGCGTCTTGCCCTCCGTGCCCCGCCATCTGCTAAGATCTTTCTTTTTCCTTCTGCACAGTATCTTCTCCCTCCCTCCGCCCCTCCCTGCGGTGACCTCCGCCTTGAAGGGGGAACCAGCCAGCGTCCTCACACCCACGACCGACCGTGTGGATGTGAGGCAGCGTGGCTCCTTTCCTGTACACGCTGTTCCTCTTGCCTCTCCTCCAGAGAAAGAGCTCACAGAGCAGCTCCCTGCTCTGGGGGAGCAGTTGTCTGGGAAGCCTGCAGAAACATGGGCCTGAGGCTGGGGGCCTTGACCCAGTGCCCGGCGAGGTCCGCCCATTGACGGATAGCCCACTCCCTGTTCATCACGGCCCCTTTCGTCCCCCTCCCCACACAGGAAGGGGCTGGCCAGGAACGCACGTGCTAGCGCCGGGTCCCTCGGTGCCCAGCATGCTGAGAATAATTGATTTCTTCCTTCAGAGGAGGCAGCTGCCAGGCAGTTAACCCCTTTTCCCTTTATCCTCACTGGCTCTCGCGCCTACATTCTCCCATCTGTCACCCACCCCAGGCTGTTCCTTTCTAGCGGGCTCTTCTCCCGCCAGATCTCCACGTGGGTCTCCCCACCCCTCCATCAGCACAGGAAAGCCAACACCACGACCTCTGCCATCAAGTGCGGTCCCTTCGTTTGAGAGAACATCCCTAGGGCCCCCCCCCCACGACCGGACTGCATGAGGCAATCACGACAGCAAAGACCGGCTGGGAAGCCTCCACCCGAGGAGCCTCTGTGTGCCCCTCAGTCTCAGAGACCTGGGCTTCCCTCTCCGTTTGAAGCATAAGCAGCTCCTGGCTCATCTCCTGAAAGAACCTTCTAGACACAGCCACCCACCTTCTCTCGGTCCTCTGACGTGCTAGGTGCTATGCCCCTCCACACGCCCATCTTCTCCGGCTCTAACGGTGAGCACAAACGTGAGCTCCTCAGAGCAGCTTCATTCAGCCCACAGTGGTGCAGGGAGGGTCAAGAAACAAGCACAGGGCAGGAGGTAGAGGTCAAAGTGGAAGTGGGCGGAGGTCAAGGTTTCCTTACTTCTTAGGCCTTCAAAACACAAACGTGTGCTGAGGATCTCTACACGGAACGGAGCGGCGGCGCGTGCCGTTCCTCAGCCTCACCGGCAGGCCGACCTTGGTCAGATCAGAGCTCCTATGAAAATCACTCAGGATAGAACATCTGTGTTAACCTTGGGAGTTTTAATCATTGAGTAAGAACTGGGTGCCTTGCTAGGGGTCAAAGGGTCAGTCAAACACAGGCTGGGCTAGGTCACAAACTTGTGCCTTCTCCAGTCATTTCCCAAGCAGGCTTTCCTACAGGGATTTCTGAAGTCGAGCTGTGGTTTCCACAGTGTTCCCTACCTCTGGACCCGGCCTCCAGGAACTGGATACAGAAGTCCTGGCAACGCTAATGTGGAAGAGATGGTAGGAAGAGCCCCAGAAGAGTGTTGGGCCCCAAGTGATCCTAATTTGGGGTGACCATCACGTCCATTGGGGGTCAACCACTCATGTACTCAGTCTGGGTCTCGGTTTGTATCTCTGTAGAAAATGGGGATTGTGAACGCATGCCTCACAAATCCCTGTACAAAGACCCTGAGGTAAGAGACGGGACTGGGCTTGTTCCAGTACGCTCTGTCAAGAACTATTTCCTCCACAGAATCAGAGGGACACAGGGTGAACAAATGCACCAGTGGTACTCACCAGACGCTGTGTGGAAAACGAACGCTACAACTTGGGGAGGGAGGAGATGGGAAGGAAAAATTGGAAGACTGAGGAAAGGGGTGACATTGTGTAAAAAATAAATGAACTCTTTGCTTGACTTGTGTAACTTCTGTACATCCCACATCATCTTTATAATAACAATAAAAAGTTACAAAAATATTTCTTCAATGGCTCTGAAAAGGAGTTCTTGCTAGATTTCAACCATGCAGGCAGAAATAAACAAACAAACAAAAAAACACCTCTGATTTAGGACCTTTTGCTAGCAGAATGAGAGGCATAGTCCTGGCAGTGCTTAAAAAGCAAAGCAGGACAAAAATAAAAAACCAGAAAACAACTAAGCAAGATACGTCTTAAGTTCATCTCTAAGTGAGTCCCCTCATAAAACTTGATAGCACCTCCAGAATGGATCCTTGAGGGAAAACCTGCCAAAAAGAAAAAGTCAAATAGGAAGAGGAGGATGTGCTTATGGTGGTTCTTCCTATATAAATAGCACTTTAATATTTACAAAACACCCCGCCGGGCAAGGTTGTGCATCTCAGCTACATTGGAGGTATACACAGGGGTGTCACAGTTCAGGCATAACTGCAAGACCCACTCAAAAATAACTAAAGCAAAAGGGCTGGGGGCATGGCTCAAGTGGTAGAGGGGGGAACAACTACCGAGCACCAGACTGAGCATCTGAGGAGCCAGGACATGCGAGAGGTGAAGGGACAACTCCAAAAACCGGCCAGCAGGCCCCGGCCCCGAAGACCGTGCCGGGCGGCACACGGGGAGAAAGGAGCGTGGCTCCAAGCCTCTGTTCTCGAAGCTAGACTATCGGGGGCTGAACTGCATCTCTCTAAAACTCAAGCGTGGGAGTCTTCGCTCCAGCAGGCCGGACCAGGGCTGTTTTGACAGATGTGGGGGCCTTAAAGAAGTCATTTGGGTAACACGATGTCCTAGGGGCGGTCATCCAGGCCACTGGCGTCTGAGGACAGAGACACGCACAGAGAGACCATGTGAGGACACAGGACAGGGACCACCCACCAGGGGGCGGCTCGGGAGAGACCACCCCTGCCGGAACCTGGGCTGTGAGCGCCCAGCCGCCAGAACCCGGAGGAAACAGACACCTGCGGTTGCAGCCATGCCACGCGGTCCACAGCGCTTGTGCCTGGGGTCTAAAAACCTGGACGTAAGGCTCGAGGTCAGACTGGGCCTCAGGAGCAACCTGTGGGGCGGCCCCATCGCTCCCTCCCCTGGGCACGTGCACACACACAGCCCCGGGTGCGTGTGCGTTCCAGCCACCTTCGCACACACAGCCCCGGGTGCGTGTGCGTTCCAGCCACCTTCGCACACACAGCCTGTGTGCGTGTGTTCCAGCCACCTTCGCACACACAGCCCCGTGTGCGTGTGTGTTCCAGCGACCTTCGCACACACAGCCTGTGTGCGTGTGCGTTCCAGCCACCTTCGCACACACAGCCCCGTGTGCGTGTGTGTTCCAGCCACCTTTGCACACACAGCCCCGTGTGCGTGTGTGTTCCAGCCACCTTCGCACACACAGCCCCGTGTGCGTGTGCGTTCCAGCCACCTTCGCACACACAGCCTGTGTGCGTGTGCGTTCCAGCCACCTTCGCACACACAGCCCCGTGTGCGTGTGCGTTCCAGCCACCTTCGCACACACAGCCCCGGGTGCGTGTGCGTTCCAGCCACCTTCACACACACAGCCTGTGTGCGTGTGCGTTCCAGCCACCTTTGCCAATTCTGAATAGATTCATTATTCACCATTCCTGAATAGATGCATTATTCCAAGAAAATTCGCCCAGATAAAGCATCCATTCTCTCTCTCTCTCTCCAAAAAAGCTTAAAATCAACTAGAGTAAGATAGAAACAGATTCGCCGCATGCACGGGGAAAACACTTTCTTCTTTAACACTGTATATGTCTGAAAGCCAGTTTGAGAGCGCATGATTTGAACCCCGCACACATCCCTTAGTGGCAGTGGAAAGAGCAAGCTTGGGGTCGGCTTCCCGTCCAGCCCAGGTCCTCGGAGACCCTCGGACCCCCGGTCCACCAACAAATAACATGCCGGTCCTCTCTCCCGAGCCCCTTTCACAGAGCATGGCGGCCTCCGCAGGGGTGGGGAGTGGTCCCCGGTGACACAGCGCACGAGGGAGGCGAGAATCCGAGTCTCAGGTAGGAAAGAGGGGGAGGAGAGCTCTGTGTGCCGGCCAGGCCCCGAGGAAAGAGCCGGGGCCACACCTACCTCGTAGGACAGGCCTGTCAAGGGCACGCACTCGGGCGGTGGGCAGAGAGGGGCACCGTGGTGGCCAGGATGTCTGAACGGTGTCAGGTGGCCGGCTGGCTCATGCACTGAAGGAAGCTGGAATTAGCACACTCCAAAAGCAGGGTCCTGGCTGGGTTCCTCTGAAAGGTGAACCACGGATGAGCCAGCGTGATAGAGATCTAGTGTTTTCCTCAGCATCCCAGTGCCGTGACACGCACACACACGCGTGACCCCTTCGTGCTCACGCTGAAGGACCGCGGGTAAGGTGGAGCCGGCCACGCCCTAAGTCACCGCGGGGCTGGCGGGAGGCTCCAAGCTCAGACGCTCTGTAATAACATCCCCCGTCCACCGGAGCGGCCCAGACCCAGCCTTCCACGGTAACATATGCGCCGATCAATACCCAAGATGAATTAAACTGATGAAAATCAATCCCAGAGCCAGTTTTTCTTTCCAGACCAAAAATTTTCATCAATAATAGAGAATTAAAAGATGCCGCTGGATTTTGATACCTGCACTGCACATAGCTCAATCACAGGTTGTGCAAATAGATGAAGAAGTCGAAAGGCTTGCCAGGAGGCTGCTCGGGGCCTGCGGTGGACTCGGAGGAAGCCAGGCGGGACGCAGAGCCCCACGGAGAAGCCGCAGCCCCGGGGCCGAGCTGGCTCGAACAGGGGCGGCTGGCACGAGAGCAGCCCAGGCCGGCTCTGCCCACTCAGTGGGCTGGGAGACCAGGCAGTAGGTTCCAGAATGCCACCAGGAAACAAGGCCAATGTACAAAGAAGGTCCAGTAGACTGTACGGCTGGTTTGAAGAAGACAGAAAAAAAAAATACCCACCGAAACATAGGCCAGGGTGCCATCACAGAGGTTCAGAGATGGCAGACGCAACTGCCGAAGGCTTGGAGCAGGAAGCAAGGCCTTGACAAGAGGAAACGGGGGAGCCGGGCTCACGGCTGTGCTGTAAGCTTCAGAAGACACAGAGAGCAAAGAGCCCGGGCCCACGGCCCCGCGGGAGCGCCGCTCGAGGGGCCCCGGTGCCCCTTCACTCCCCGAGGGTCCTCCATCTCAAGCGTGCCCTCAGAGTCCGGGTGCTCTGTCAGTCACCATGCTGACTATTCAGTGAAAACCACAGCCCGGCTCCCCCGAGTGCTGCCCGGCCCTATCCAGAGCTCACAGACATGTCGGACTTATGAGTCACTCATTCACCCATTCATTCATTCATTCACTTACCCAGTCAGGCCTGTCCTAGGTTCTGGACACATGCTAGGTATTCGGCCAGATGTGGTGGATGGAGAAGGAAATGGAGACAATGACTGAACCACGGCTTCCCCTCGAGAGCACGTCTGGTAAAGGAGACCTCCACCCCACCAGCGCGTGTTCTCTGGGCACTTGGTACACCCCAGCCGTACCAGGCGCCAAGAGCGCCTAAGCCTCCTCTGTGCCTAGAAGCTTCCAGACTGGGGGCGGGGTGGAGCTGGGCGGGAGGCTCCCCTCCACCCGCGCTCCCAGCCCGGCCCTCCCCGCAATCCTGGGAGGTTCCCAGAGTCCTGTGATCCTCAGTTTACCGATGCTAAAAAGTGGCCTGATCCCCGCCAGAGGCGCGGACACCCAGGTCCCCAGCACGGTTCACGGCAGACGTGGGAGGGAGCAGACACACCCGCCACAGAGGAACGGACGAGCAAGACGTGTGCGCGCGGCGTGAACACGGAGAGAATTCCAACCCGGCTCAAGGTGGACACCTCTCGAAGTCACCGCGCTCAAGAACGACCAAGGCCGCACCGCTGTGCTTGAATGAGGTTCCCAGAGACAGAAGGGAGAACGGGGGTCCCCCCTGGGCTAGAGGAGAGGGGGAGGATGGGAAGGCACAGTTTGGTGGGTGAAGCTGCAGTCAGGGACAGACAGAAGGATGCTGGAGATAGTGAGTAACGGCGGTAAAACTTCCTACTTGAAACCGCTGACTCCTGCCCGTACAATGGTTAAGGTAGGAAACTCTATGCTGTATCTATCTTACCACACTCAGTATTAAAATTGTTTCCAACCGCTTCGACATCCGCACATACTCGAGAACGCGTGGGGCGTGAAAAGGACCAGAGAAGGAGCCGGGCCAGCGGCAAGGTGAGCGACGCGTGCGCCACCTTGGTCTGCATCTCGGGGCTGAACTTGCTAACCTACGAACTGACGGGGACCACGGCGACCGCAGACCGAGCAATGAGCACCACTGAAAGATACTTTGTGCTGCTCAGTCCCCTGGGGGACAAAAGCCACTGGGGAGAGCAGGGAAGGGGGTCCAACGACACGGAGCCCGAGCCCAGGGCCTCGGCGCCGCTTCACCACCTCTGCACCCGAGGGTGCCCACCGGAACCCCGAGTCCCACGCCGTCAGGGCGGGCAAGGCCAGCCCGCACACAGCCGCACAGTCTGACTCCTTCCTCCACGCCAAGAGCACAGAGCGACCTCCGTCTCCCGGGAGCCCCGCGGCCCCCCACTGGCTCACTGCGATCTCTTCCCCGGGGTGGTCTGGGGGGGCTTCATTTCCTTGTGCACCCCCCAGGAGGCATGGAGGACTCCATAGCTTCTTTGGGGGGGGGAGGGCCTGAGCACCGGACATCTCAGTAATGTATCTCCCTTAATGGGGCCCCAAATACTTTCGGTAAGCCCCGGTAGACGTGTAAAAATGGTCCCTTTGTGCCAGGCGCTGATGGCTCACGCCTATACTCCTGGCTACTCAGAGGGCTAAGATCTGAGGCTGGCAGTTCAAAGCCAACTCGGGCAGGAACATCCGTGACACCCATCCACAACCGATCACCAAGAAGTCAGAAGTAGAGCTGTGGGGCTGGGGATATAGCCTAGTGGCAAGAGTGCCTGCCTTGGATACACGAGGCCCTAGGTTCGATTCCCCAGCACCACATATACAGAAAATGGCCAGAAGCGGCGCTGTGGCTCAAGTGGCGGAGTGCTAGCCTTGAGCGGGAAGAAGCCAGGGACAGTGCTCAGGCCCGGAGTCCAAGGCCCAGGACTGTGCTGTGGCTCAAGTGGTAGAGTGCCAACCTTTGAGTAAAAACGCTCAGGCCCTGAGTTCAAGTCCCAGAGTGCGCGCGCGCACACACACACACACACACACACACACACACACACACACACACAGAATGGCTCCTGTTCCACGGCACAGCCTCAGGAGGAGGTCCCGGGAGGAAGGTGAGGGGCAGCAGCATCCTCTGTGTGCCCGGCAGGAGCCACCACGGCACAGGCCAGGAAGCTCCGGGAGGAGGGCAGCGGGGGTCCCCTCTGGCCGCCGCATGCAGCGTGGCCGCAGAAGGAGCGGCTGCCCTCTCCCGCTAAGCCCCCCCATCTCCGGGGAGGAGGGAGACGCCCGTCCTGCCTTCTCGGCTCTGGGCAGGCATCTGGGTGCCGACTGTGGTCCCCATGGCAACCGCTCCAATCTGTGTCAGCAGGAGTGCGGGCCGCAGCAGCTGCGGGGGGGGGGGGGGGTCCCTCGCATGCGCCTCAGAACTGGGACCCCAGGGGACACAGAGGAGAGAGAGCCAAGCTGCGAGGCGGCCTGGGGGCGGGGCAGGGTCCCCACGGGCGGGCGGGAGGAGGTGGTGGCCCTCGGGTGGCCAGGCCTCCACGCTGACCTTGAGCTTGACCTCCGGTTACCTGGGGCACTGCGCTGCCACCGCTCTTTGGAGGGGCCACCGCAACCCCGCTTAGCACCTTTCTGGACGATTTATGGAGTCTCGTGGAGTCCACTGGGAAGAGGGACCTATTTTTAAATTTTGACTTGGAAGAACAAAACAGGGGAAGGCACTCCAGAGGAAAACGAGCGCGGACGCTTCGTGAATGTCTCACGCGGCACCTCAGGCCTGCACCGGCAGCCCCCGGGGCTCCACGTTACAGGGCCTTGAACACGGCCGCCAGATCCAAACCCGGACCCACCCCGCCGCGCTGCCCAGCGTGGAGGAACCTTGAGCTTCGGGATTTAGGAAAGGGTCAGAACTGCCCAAGCCTTGACCGGGGCACAACAGGGCAACCTGGTGAGGCCAGGGCTGTCAGGAGCCACCTCCTGCGAGCCACACGGCCCGACTGCCTCCAGGGCCATTTTGGAAGCAGCCACAGTGGCCTGGAGAAGCCACAAAGCTCAGAGCACCACGAGAAAGGAAGAGGTGCCAGCCCCCCGCCCCCAGCCCCAGGGGAGTCCAGGCTCAGAGCCAAGAACAGGGGACATCCAGCCCCCAAGCCAAAGCCACCCGCCCGAGGTCAACTGGACCCCTTGGCCTGGTGCGTCCATTCCAACGGACTCAGCCACGGAGGCACCAGGACCCCAGGCGGGACAGGGACGTAGGTCAGGACAGAGCTCGGGGTGAACCTGCCACGGAGCCTGACTCCCACCCCCTCACTCAGCTCCCCCAGGGGCAGGGAGGGGCAGGAGAACCCTGTCCACGTTCTAGCCACCAGCTCCTAGACAGCGGTGCTCCTCCCCTGCGGGGTGGCTTCCGGGCAGGGCCGTCCACACGCACAGCTCCCGGCCTTCGCTTGCCGGTCTACGGCGGTGCCAGGTTAGAAGTGAGGAAGGGGTGGTGTCTAAGTGGGCATCCGCGGGGAAATGCACGCACACGCCTAGGCGAAGGCCGCCTTTCACGTGAATGCCGCGGGCCTCCACTTCCGACTGGAGGACCCCACCCCAGGGGAAGGAGGCAAGCTGCGCCACGCTGTCGATGGACACCCAAGTTGTGAAATGCACAATCTGCATCTGGAGGCGAACTTGAGGAGGTGCTCCCGTAACGGCCTGGAAGTCTGTACCACGCCGCTCGCGGGTGGAGGTTGTCCCAGCAAGAGGAAGGGGCCCCCGCCGGGAAGGAGGACAAGGAAGAAAAAAGAAAACACCGCGTTCTTTGCCCAGTTCTTGGAATTTTAACTTTTTTTCTTTTCTGCCAGTCCTGGGGCGTGGACTCAGGGCCTGAGCACTGTCCCTGGCTTCTTTTTTGCTCAAGGCTAGCACTCTACCACTTGAGCCACAGTGCCACTTCTGGCCGTTTTCTATATACGTGGTGCTGGGGAATTGAACCCAGGGCCTCATGTATACGATGCAAGCACTTTACCGCTAAGCCATATTCCCAGCCCCCAGTTCTTGGAATTTTGATATAAAGGCAATGCCACAGCAACAAAAACCCATGACAGAGGAAAAATAAAGTAATTACGAAGGTCTCCCAACCCACTAATTGAGAGTGTGTATTTAAAATCAATGTCCTATAAGTGGGTAGCCCCTTAAACTATTTGTTGAAAACCCCCTCCAAAAGGCAAGAAAGGAAGATGCCTTCAAGTGAGTATCTTTGTTGTATACTTTTAGTTCTATGCCTGGTTAGGAAACCCAGAGGTTTTCCATCCATCCGAGTCCATTATCATGAGACAGCTTCCAGGCAAACCAACACAGAGATCTCTTCTCCCCTGACTGTCTAAGCCCTGACTGTGACAAAAGGACAGAGTTTTAGCAGGAGGGTGAAGGAAACGGGAGCAGATGAGATCAGTACACAGCAAAAGAGGAATCTCCAGCAGTCCCACAACCTGATGATTGGGCTTCTCTTTCAGCAATTTAACCACTTTATCCATTTTTTCTTTCTCTTCAGAAAACACCACAAGCAAAAACAGCTAGAGATGTGGCTCAAATGGTGAGTGCAAGCATAAGACTGAAGAGAGGGAGGAAACAAATGAGGAAAAAAGGAAAGAAAGAAGGGGGAAAAGGAGGAAAGGAGAGAGGGGGAGGGAGGGAGGGAAAGACAGAGGGAGGGAGAAAGGAAAGAAAGAGAGAAAGAAGGAAGGGGGAAAGGAGAGAGGGGGAGGGAAAGACAGAGGGAAGGAGAGGGGGAGGGAGGGAGAAAGGAAATAAGGAGGGAGGGAGGGAAGGAAGGAAGGAAGGAAGGAAGGAAGGAAGGAAGGAAGGAAGGAAGGAAGGAAGGAAGGAAGGAAGGAGAGAGAGAGAAGCATGTACTTCATTTGGGACAAAGCCTTCTACTGCAAAACTTTGGGTAAACATGAAACATGAACTTCTAGGAGACTGGAAGAGGTGTCCCTTATTTCTGTCTGTGCTGTCCCTTCAAAAATGGCACTGTTTTGATGGAAAGAAGTCCCAGATTTTGAGGAAAGGAATGTTTATTGAGAAAAACCATGCTCTAAAGGTGTTGCTCTCACTGAAACCCAGGAGGTGCCAGAGAAATCAAGAAGACAGCCATTAACTTCAGTACGACCTCAGCCTCCTAATGCATTAATCACTCAAATGGAATAAATCTATGCCTGCAGGGACAGAATTACATCGTTATCTGTGATCCAATGTCAAATAGGTTAGCCCTTGATTAAGGTCTTAGTATGGATGAGAATTTTATTGAAATGATTTCCATTATCTGCACAGCAGTTCATCACAAATATATTTTGGCCCAGTGTATTTTGAATATGGTTTGACCACCTATCAAAATGTGGCCGTTTAACTCATTTTACCGGAGGAATTAAATGAACGTGCCTTGCTTCCTGTCCCGGGGCGCTCCCTCTTGGGAAATCCCCCTGCCAGCTGTTCCGAGGAGAGGGCGGTGGTTCCGCCCCCTCCCGCAGTCCACAGCCTCTCCCTTCCGGTAGTGTGCCGGCCCTGGTTACCACCTGAGGCTGACAGGGGAGCTTACAACCAAGGGAGATGCGTGCGAGGATCGTCACCGTCCGCTCAGAGGAGACAGAGTCTCCGAGGCTCACTGGAGAAGCGAGGCTGCAATCAGCGGGGAGTTCCAGTGTTTACCCAATGTCACCCACAACACCACCCCATCACCTACTGCCACCCCAGTGCAATCAGAGCCAGAGATGGTGCCCTGAGCGGTTTCCGCCACACAGACACGAGCAGAGGGGGTCAGGAGAGAGCCGGGCACGGAGACCGCTAATCCCAACCCGACGCCAGCACAGAGCTCTCGAGACCATCGCGTCCGCCACGAGCTTGGACGTGGCGACCCCCTCCTGCCGGCTCCATGCCTCTAGAGCCCACCCCCCTACGTAACAACGGGAGTGTGGCACACCCCACAGAACAGCCCCCATCACTCTGTGTCTTGTGGATGAAGGAGCAAGGCAGATACACGTGAATGTGTAAGTGTAAGGGCGGGGGGGGGGGTTGGGCAGCACTGGGGCTTGAACTCAGGGTCTGGATTCTGTTTCTTGACTTTTTTTTTTTTTTTGCTCAGGGCTAATGCTCTGCCATTTGAACCACTTCTGGCTGGTGGCTCACAGGGGACAAGAGTCTCCCAGACTTCCTGCCCAGGCTGACTTCAAACCTCAGTCGTGACATCTGCAGCTCCTGAGAAGCTAGGATCAGTGCGAGCCGCCAGTGCCCAGCCACAACTGTGTATTTTAAATGTTTGTCCGGGAATATAGAACTAACCGACTAACTCACTAATTACAGATCTTGAGAGAGGAAGTTACAGGTTTGTTTTCTGGTTTTGTTTTGTGCTTTTTTATTATCAAACTGAATCACAGAGAGGCTACAGTTTCATACATTAGGCATTGGATACATTTCTTGTGCTGTTTGTTACCTCGTCCCTCATTCCCCCACCCCACCCCCGTTTTCTGGTTTTTAATCTTTCATTTTCTGTTATTTTATTATAAATAACGTCACATGAAAACAATTAAGGAACTGGGAGAGAGAGAGAGGGAAGGGGTGATACCATCCAAAAGGAAATGCATTCTTTACCTGACTTACGTAACTGTAACCCCTCTGTACATTACCATTAGAATAACAATAGAAAATTTAAAAAGAAAACAGGGAATCCAGAGAGAAAAGGACCCCCACCCGTCCCCTCCCTCCTGCCATGCCTCACATACCCCCACGTCCGCGTGAAGTTGCCTACCAGGCTCTCCTGCGAGCGCTCGGGTCTGACTTCCTAAACTCCACTCATCTCTGAGTGGTGCTTTCAGACCTGGGTGCGCCACAGCCATACCTGTTTACCAACCCGGGGGTCGGGGGCCCGGGGGTCGGGGACCTGGGGGCATTCTCTCAGCAGTGCCCGGCTCTGAGCCAAACGCCACCCGAGCCCTGGGGTGGGGCTTTCCTGGGCACGCACAGAAGCTACTCCATTGTTTCTGAGCTGAATCAGAACGTAGCAAGGATGTGCACTGCCATGTTAAAATAAGACTCTCAGAATAAAACCCTCCTGCCTCTAAGAACTGCACTGTTTTCCATGGAGCACATCCTACTTTTGGAAGTGGGGGGGGGGAGGGAAAATATTTATTCAGAAACTGCTCTGTATTTACATGGCACCTAACACTAATGAAACATCTTATCCGATCTTAATGAGATTTAAGGTGTAAATTTAGAGCTCCACCCACCCGCCTGGTGGGCTCCTTATTCAGTCCAAGTCTGTTGGAAATAAGTTACCAGGCTTTTCCAGCTTTCCGAATTAACACGTGGGAGCTATTTTTTTTTCCCCCTTCTACAGAAAGACACTTGCCAATAACGTGTTAGCTATTCCCCAAGGCTCAGAGGAGGCTCTCCTTTCTGTGTGGGTGCTGGGCGTGCTGCTCCCCCCCCCCCGAAGGGGCAGGGTGCACACACCCGGGTGGGGGGATTCTAAGCTCCTCGGTCAGCTTCCTTCTCCTTCAGCAGGCGTGGTTGAGGGGCTCGCTCTGCGTGCCGGGTGCTGGCACTGCGGGTTCCGCTCGGCCCGGGGCCCCGCAGGGAGGCCACGGAGGAGCGTGCGGTCGGGTGTGCGCACGCAGAACGGTGACGGCTGTATCTCCCCCGTGGGCCAATCTCGTTCCTGTAGGAAGAGCTAGCTCTCCATCCATCGTATCGCAGGGCGCCGCGGGGGGAGCCCCATGGGTCGGGGCCAGGCGGTGACGGGAGACGGGGTACAAGCGGGTAGGGAATCGCTCCTGGGGGACCCAGCGAGGAGGGCTGCCCCAGGCCAGGCTCGGGGTCACGGCTCCCTTCTGCCTAGCCTTGGTTGACCGTCCTTTCTTTGAGGAAGCTCTTCCAGTAGCCTGCCATGTTGGAGCTGGAGGCGGCCTCCGTCTCCGGGCCTCCGGGCCTCCTCCTGCCTACGCGGCTCAAAGCCGTGGCTCCGGAGGAAGCCAGACTCCCGGGGCGCAGACTCGGCGCGGCTCCCTGGGCTGCTCGTCTTCCACGCGAGCCCTGGCTTCTCTCCAGCTGCCCCACACCCACGAGGTTCCAGGCATCCAGATGCTGCAGGGGCCCTGGAACCCACATTTCCACGAGCCCCGCACCCTGTGTGCGTGTGCCTGAGTCTGAGCGTCCACTCCCCAGACCTCCAGACCTCTTCACGAGAGGCAGGAGCCTTCTTTCTGGCGATGGCCTGGGTTTCCCGAGAGATCCTTAATGGCCCTGACTGCCACCTACTTATTTAGAAGACAAGTAAGTTTATTTGGGGGCGGGGGATGCACTGCTGGGATCTGAACTCAGGGCTTTATGCTCGTTTAGTAGGTACACAACCACTTCAGCCATCCCTCCAGCCTCTTTCGCATTGACTGATTTCGGGAGAGAGTCTTGCATTTATAGGCCCGGGCCTATCAGGACCACAGCCCTCCTACGGATGCATCCCGCACGGATGGGGTAACAGGTGCGTGTCACCGCACCAACGTGCACCACACTGCTTGAGACGGGGACCCGTGAGCCTTTCGCCCAGTCCCCTTGATCTCTGCCTCCTGATCCATAGGGATTACAGGAGCCAGCAACCACATCCGTCAGAAAGAAAGACCTGAGTCCTCTCCCTGAGTCAGGCTCGAGGAGACATACTGATTGATGAAGCGTTGCTTAAATCCAAATTTGTTACTAAGGAGAGGAAAAATCACACGGAAGGCTGGAGATGGAGCCTGGCTGACTGGCACGTAGTAGGTGTTCAAGCCATGACTGCCGTTACCCATAGCAGAAGCCCACGGACAGAGGGGCCCGTCAGCCCTGCCTCTCGCCATCTCCTTCTGCAGCCGCCTCCCCTCCCCTCTCTCACGGCAGAAGACGTCGTGCCGCTCCCAGCCCCCGGCCCGGCAACGCTGGACCCACAAGCCTAAGACGTCGGAAAGAAGGGACCGCTCCCGACAACAGGACGGCGAGCCCCGCACACCAGCGAGCGACACGAGGGGCTGAGTGACCCGCCTCCGCGGAGGCTGGGGACGGAGCCGGGCCTCCCGCCGCCCCCTGGTCCCATGGCTTTGCGAGGTCCCGCCGCCGGGCCAGTCCAAGGGAAAACTTCACATCAGCGCGGCCCGGTGCTAACGGACAGCGGCGAGGCGGCCTCGGAGACACCCGCGCCAGAAGCGCCTGAATCCCAACAGACCTCGGAGGTCGCCCGGCCCAGCCGCCGCCCCAGAGAGCCCCAGGCGAGGGGCCCGCCGCCCTCCGCCCTCCGCCCTCCGGCCTCCGCCCTCCGGCCTCCGCCCTCCGCCCTCCGGCCTCCGCCCTCCGCCCTCCGCCCTCCGGCCTCCGCCCTCCGCCCTCCGGCCTCCGGCCTCCGCCCTCCGGCCTCCGGCCTCCGCCCTCCGGCCTCCGCCCTCCGCCCTCCGGCCTCCGCCCTCCGCCCTCCGGCCTCCGCCCTCCGGCCTCCGCCCTCCGCCCTCCGGCCTCCGCCCTCCGCCCTCCGCCCTCCGGCCTCCGCCCTCCGCCCTCCGGCCTCCGCCCTCCGGCCTCCGCCCTCCGCCCTCCGGCCTCCGCCCTCCGGCCTCCGCCCTCCGGCCTCCGCCCTCCGGCCTCCGCCCTCCGGCCTCCGCCCTCACTCCAGGGCTGGGGCAGAAGCAGAAGCCCCGAACCCCAGACCCCCCTCTTCCCTTGCTCTCCCCGCTCCCGCCCTCGCCCCACTGTGTTTCAGGGCTGGGAGTCTCCCGCACGCCAGCAGTCGTTCCGTCCGGCTCCTGTCTTTCCTTCCCGTCCCCTCCGGTGCTGCGTCGGCAGCAGTGGCGGCAGCGGGCTCCTGCTGCGTCTTCCTTGGGGCCGGCGCCCAGTGCCATCCTCCCGACACCTTCTCGGCCCCACCCCCCCCCACCCCCCCCCCACCCCCCGGCTAACTGGCCCCAGCTCCTTCCCTCCCTTCCCTCCCCTCGGGGTGCGTAGCTGATACCCAGCGCTCCGTAAGTTCCAATTCGCCTCCGTCAACCTTGGCCACCGCCCTTCTCCTCCCAAGGACTCGCTCCACCGCAGTGGAAGCGATGAGGACTGGATCACTACACCTGCCGCGTGCCGCGGGGTGGGACCTGGGAAAGCCATCGTGTCCTCCTCCAAGAGACGGGAAGAGACCTCCCCTCCCTCTCCCAGCTAGACGTCGCCCTGGCTCAAGGTGATTCTGTGAACAGCGAAAGGCATCCTGGCAGCACAAACGGAGCCAGCCCGACCTTCTGGGGACGACAGGGCAGAAGGACAGAAGGAGTCTGGGTCTCTGTTGTCACTTTGGAGCTTGTGCATTAACCAGCTCTCCAGTCACATTAACCAGCCACTTCTCGTAAGTAGCGCCATACATTTTCCTTCTCCGGGCTACTAGGAAGCGAGTTTCCCAGAGCCTCGTCTGGGATCCAGCTGTGTGGCTGGCCAAGGTCATGGGGGGGGGGCGGGGGAGCTGGAGGAAGCCCCCGACGCCCGGCTGCTTCTGCCTGGCCCCCCTCACCACGAGCCGTTCTCCACCGCAGAGCACAAGTCCCGCACACGTGCTCCGGGCCGGCCTGCTAAGTTCCCACGCTTCCCCGAGCCGGACACCCAGGCCCGGCAGCACCCTAGTGGAGGAAAGGACCACCACAGGAAGGTCACCTGCGCCCTCCCCACCCCCCCCCCACTCCATAGGACACGGGTGCACACCGCGGCTCTGCGCCTGCACCGGCACAGCCACGGCACCAACACCACCTAGGCCTGGGAAACCCTGTCTCTGCAACCCCACCCCCCCCAGCCAATGCCCACAACTGACACGCAGGGTGGTGCCACTTACTGATCCTCGAGACTCCGTAAGACAAGCAGAAATTCCACTTTTAAGAGGAGGAAACAGCCGGGCGCGGGTGGCCCAGGCCTGTGATCCTAGCAACTCAGGAGGCTGAGACCTGAGGATCTCGGTTCAAAGCCAGCCCGGCCAGGAAAGTCCATGAGACTCTTATCTCCAATTGACCACCAGAAAACTAGAAGTGACGCTGTGACTGAACGTGATAGAGCACAAGCCTTGAGCAAAAGAGCTCAGGGACAGTGCCTAAACCCAGAGTTCAAGCCCCACGACTGCCAGAGAAAAGACGAGGACCCAGGCTTGGAGAAGTTGCTTGTCTAGAACTGCAGGTAAAGAAGGACCAACAATGCTGCTGTGGTGTTCAGCCCCGGCACCTCCGCTGAGACCCCCAGGGGACGGTACCCTCAGCCCCGCCCAGGGCTCAGCCGATGGCTGGCAGATGTCACACAGCTGAGTGACATTTTCCTCCTTGTACCTGGAGCTACTCAGCTAAGGCTGCACTAAGGAGGGAAAATTCCTAAACGGGTGCACACCGCCAATCCAATCCAGCTGTCGTCCACCCAAACAGAACAAGGAAACCAATTCAAAACAACCCAAACCGAACCAAACCAAGCACCTCCCAGATGCTGGGAGAGGCAGACGGGGCAGTTCAGAGCGCACCTCTTCTCCGTGGGTAGCCAGCAGAGCTGGGGTTCAGTAGCAGCTGACTCGCTCCTGCATGGTAAACTACAAGGGCACGGGGCCTTCCTCTGCCAGCTGCCCAACCTCAGCACCCCCAGCGCCAATCCCAGCCCCGTGCTGGAGAGCGCTCCAGCCCCAGGTGACGTCCGTCCTGCTTCCCGGGGTTCCCTCAGCAGCGTGCGTATCGCGGCTGCCGCTAAGGCCCTTGCGTTCACAGTTGACTGAGGGCACGAATTACCCAGCAAGCCGCAACCTGTGCCCCTTCGCGCCTGCACCTGCGACTGTCCGCGCCTCCTCCCACCGTTGAAGCCCAGTTGTGTTCACAGCTGCAGCTTTGAAAATACCACGTCTGTCTGGGGCTGGTGACGCGGGCACCTGCTATTTCTGTTCACGTTCTGCAGGCGGCCGGGACTGAAGAGCTAGATGACTCTTTCTAGAACCCAGATGACCGGCCCTCCCTACCCGAACACCTGTTGGGTCAAACTGGTGAGTCAAACACCTGGGAAGAAAAAAGTAAGTGTGGTCCGGGAAAAGGTGAGTGAAACGGGAAACTGAGGTAGGTAGGGTCCCAAGAGAATACAGCAGGGTGAAATGGGGACCCGGGCTGTAGGATTACCACAGTGTCTGCTTCAGGCGGGGAGGGGGGACCGGGCTGGGGGCCCTGGGTCTCCCAGGACCCCGACACACCTCAGACAACAACAACATAGGCACGCATGCTTCTGGTGTTGTGAAGCTCGCATCAGCGTTTAAACCCCAACGGTGTGCACTGGGCTTTGAGAGGAGAAAGGCCGTGCTATTCAAGGAGAGACGGCCATCAGCAAGAGCTGGATTACCCTCGAACACATGGCCAAAGCCAGCGACGCTCATCTGGAAGGTGATCGCTGGGCCCTAGTCGCCTGGCCCAGCTGGCTCTAATTCCGTGACTAACTCCACTCACCGCCCCGGCCAACGCCAGAGGCGTGCCAAAGCCCAAACCTGAGCGCGGGGAGGAGGAGAGCCAGACTGTTCAACACCATGACCCCGGCACTCACTGGCAGTGTCAGTCCTGTTGTTTTGGGGCGTCGGGAGCCAACTCCCCATCCACCAGGCAGCGGCCCTGGCAGGGGTAACGAGGCTGCCCGTCTGGACGTGGGAAAGCTTCGTAGCCCGTTGCTCAGGACATGACGAGGGCGGGCACGAGCCCCCCCCCCCAGGACCACGCCGAGGACTAGGGGGTGCCGGGAGGGCTGTCACACCCGCAGCCCCCACAAGCGCCCTTCCTCCTTCCTTCCGAGGAGGGCCTGGGGCCAGGGCTGAGAACCCCAGCCACCGACCCCAAGCAGACGGCTGCGAACCCACACCTCCGCTCACCGTGGGTGAGAAGCGGCAGCTCCCCACCCCACCCACGCGGGGGAAGAGGCAGAAGCAGAGCAGGGGAGAGAGAAGCCCACCTCAAGACCTCACGCAACCCAAAGTGTGGACCAGCTGAGCTGTGTGAGAAAGAAAACGCGGCGTGGACGGCCGGAACGGAGGCACGGCCTCCTCGCTCGGGGACACGCTCGGGGACACGCTCCGGAGAGCACCGAAAGCAAGGTGGCACCGAGACCTCGCCGACACCTGTTTGAGAGACGGCAAGGAAAATTCCATTCAGTGTCAGCCCAGAAAGACATTCCAGACTCACACCTTGTAAGATTGTGTTATCGGAAGACATCTTCATATCCACACCTGTGCACCAGCTCAAGCATAATAGAGATGTTGTTAAATATCCACTTACGGCAAAAAAAAAAAAAAAAAAAAGAAGTAAGGATTTTCCAGAAACCCTGTCTGACATAAAATGATAATTTTGACCCAGATCCTTTTGCAAAAGAATGAATCTCTCAAAACCAACCTTACACAGTCAAGCATAAAACAAGCTGTTTTATTACGGACCATTTCAGATCATGATGCTATAGCAACATTTATTTGGCCCACACCTCAGGCTGCTTTGCCATGTTACTGATTTTTCATGGCATTGCCTTCCCTGTCTGACTAAATGCCAACTCCCTGGAGAGGTGAGCTCATGCCTGATGCACTAGAGTGCACAGACTTGGTAAATGTGAGCGCACGATGGAATATCCCTCAGGTGACAAAAAATAAAAGGAAAGATGCTGGGTGCTGGTGGCTCACGCCTGACATCCTAGCTACTCAGGAGGCTGAGATCTGAGGATCCCGGTTCAAAGCCAGCTCGGGCAGGAAAGTCCATGAGACTCTTATCTCCACTTAATCACCAGAAAAACCAGAAGTGGAGCTGTGGCTCTAAGTGGTAGAGTTCTAGTCTTGAGCAGAAATGCTTATGGACAGCACCAAAGCCCAGGCCACCCCCCCCAAAAAAAAAGGGGAAGGAGTGTATGCTACGTGTGTGAAAAACAATGAGCTAAAGACACTAAATATCTCGATTCACATGATGAAGATTAAACTACAATCCTAACATTGATCTCAGCATTCTGGATGGACAGTCAGAGACTCATTTGTTTCTTCTGCCAATATTTAATGAGCTCCTATAAGCACAAGTCATTAAAAATGAACAGAATGGTATTTGGCCTTTGGAGTCTAGTCTAGCTAGATAAAATAAACTTGAATATGACTAAACTCCTTGTTAGGGGCATAAAGCAACACAAAAATGTTGTGCAAGTTGTAGTTATTTGTAGCAGGCAAAATCAAGACAAGCTTTTTGTACCTTGCATGTTGAAGATGCTCAATAAGTGGATGATGAACTGAGGGTTAGATGAATGGAAGGGTGGGTGAGTGCACAAGTGTGTAAACAGGTGGGTAGCTAAATAGATGGGTGGATGGATTGATGAATGAATGAATAAATGAACAGATGAATGAAAATGTGGAAGAGTGGCTGGATGGAAGGAAGGATGGGTGGATGAGTGGATAGATTGATGGATGAGTGTGGGGGTGGGGTGGATGGATGGATAAATGGATGGATGGATGGGTGGGTGGATGGGTAGATTGATGGATGAGTGTGGGGGGTGGGGTGGATGGATGGATAAATGGATGGATGGATGGGTGGATGAGTGGATATATTGGTGGATGAGTGTGGGGGTGGGGTGGATGGATGGGTGGGTGGGTGGATGGATGGATTGATGGATGAGTGTGGGGGTGGGGTGGATGGATGGATAAATGGATGGATGGGTGGGTGGGTGGGTGGATGGATGGATGGATGAGTGTGGGGTGGGGTGGATGGATGGGTGGGTGGGTGGATGGATAGATGGTGGGTGGGTTGGTGGGTAGATGAGTGGATGGATGAGTGTGTGGGTGGGTGGGTTGGTGGATGGATGGATGGGAGAATAGTACATCATTTCAGTAGGCTTCGAAAGGTTGCTTTTGCACAATCAGAGCAAGGGGATAAAGGAGATTCCTGACATCAAAGCCACACAGGC
The DNA here is from genome assembly GCF_023159225.1 of Perognathus longimembris pacificus. NCBI lineage: Eukaryota > Metazoa > Chordata > Mammalia > Rodentia > Heteromyidae > Perognathus > Perognathus longimembris. The sequence goes on along the minus strand of NC_063181.1, from coordinate 4,159,875 downwards.
TAGTGTATACAAAGAGAAAACACAGACCATGGTCTGGCACTGCACAGCTGGAACATGAGACCAACTGATGAAAGCCATAGCACATAGGCTTGAAACAGAGTAGAGCCAGGGTCAAAAACGTCTCACCAAGAATGAAGCCTTACCTCGTCTGTCGCTCCAGCTGGAGAGACTGGAACTCTACAAGTGAGGAGATGGAAATCGTTGAGGACTGTCAAGTGCTTTCTATCAGTGAAATAGTTCAAGCATATCAAGACAGTAACAATACAAGGGACGCATATCTGTACCCAGCATGGTCGAAGCTTAACACCAGGTGTTCGTTCATAGCTTTGTTTTCTTCACGAGGAACATAAACCAGTTCACATTCAATTGGTACTTTGTGCCCTTCTGCATTTCATTCCCCTTCCTGAAGCTAGTAGCCATTGTACTGAACTTTTTGTTCATCATTCCCGTTTGCCACTAGACATAGGCTGACCCAAGCACACAAACACACATGTGAACGTACATGAAATGTCAAATAGATGCCAGGTTTAAAAAAAAAGTTGTCATTCATGGAGCTTGAACACTGGGGCCTGGGCACGGTCCCTGAGCTCTTTTACTCAAGACCAGCACTCTACCACTTGAGTTACAGCACCACTTCTGGTGCTGGTGCTAACTAGACATAGACTCTCATAGACTTTCCTGCCTGGGCTAGCTTCGAACCATGTTCCTCAGATCTCAGCCTCCTAATAGCCAGGATTACAAGCATAAGAAACTGGAGCTCAGCTAAAAATGTTATACAACTGCATTTATATTGTGAATATTTTATAGTTTGTTCACCTATCATGGATACAAATCTTTAACTTACTTAACAAGTATATAGTATTCCACTCATGTGTACCTACAATTTTACCAGTCTCCTTTAACGGGCATGGAGGGTCTTGCTGTGGTTATTTCTAAAGGTTTTGCATATTCCTAGCAGTGGAATGGCCGGGTTCGGTGAGGGTATACACATGTTCAATTCTACTACGTAACTTTCAAAAGAGAGTCAACAGCCAATGCATCCGCCGGGAACCAGGGTGTAAGGACTGCTTGCCAAACGGGCCACCCCGAGTGCCGGGATCGACAGGAGAAGGTACGCCAGCCGCCATTCGAGTTTGCGTTTTCTGGCTTGCTAAGGAAGCTGAACATCTTTCATGTATTTATTGATGTTTTTATTTCCTCTTCGGAATCATTTATCCCTATCTCTTGCCTATGTTAACAATTGAGTCTTCTTACTAGCTGGAAGGAGGGTCTATACATTCTGAACACGAATCTGGTCCCATTCTAAGCGCTGTTAACTGCTCATCCAGGCTGTGATTCATCTTTCGGCATCACGAGGCCTTCATGTACCGTGGCTTCACCCTTAACTACAACTCACAGGATTGCTGGGGGTTCTCACTGCCCTTCAGCCCTGGGGCAGTGTGGGAGGGAGCCCCTCCCACCTTCCCGCCTCAACCGGAAGAGAAGCAAGCCTGGCTTGGCCTCGCGGCTTGGCCACATGTCTAATGGCGGGGGGGGGGGGGGCCGGGCCTCGGGGTGGGGGGGCTGTAGTCCCCGCCCACAGTGGAAGTTTCATGACATCACCTGACGGGCATCCCAGTCAGCTAATCAGTCAGTCACCCCAAGTCCTTCCCCTTCCGCCTTTGTCACCGTAATAAATCCTTCTCCCCGCCCTCTGGGCGGCGGAGACCCGTTCAACCATCAAGCTGTCTCCCCGGGATTCTCTTCCCGCGTCAGACACTTGAGGGGGGCTGGCGGGGAAGGAGATTTCGGCATTTCTCCTCAACTCAGCAAAGTCCACAAAGATACGCCTTATTCCTTCTGCCGGCGGGAGGGGTAGGGCTGAGTCTCTTTCATAGTTTTGGGGTTCAGGCATTTTCCCCGGGAGGTAGGGGAATAGGGGTCCTCAGAGGCCCCGACACAGGATAGTTACTGCCAATCCATTTTACAGACGGGCAACCGATCCTGTGTGCTTAGGAGCTTCTCCCAGAATGAAGAAGAAACACAATGGAGCCAAGATGCTTGTGACCCTGAGACCTCTGCTCCCTGATGACCTTTCTAGACCCTCCCTTTTCCCCGGGGCGATAACTGGGTGTCTGTCCCAGTGCTTGAGGATGGAGAGAAGGGGAGGAGGGCCAGGGAAACTGCTGGGTGGGGGGGGGGGGAAGCCCCGAGGGGCTAGCCCGTGACTAGATGGTGGCACCAAGCACAAGGCCACGTCCAGGAAATGGGCTCCACGGTACCACTCGCGGGAGGGCGTAGTGGGGAGGTTGGTTCCGTGGTGCTCTGCAGGGCTGCTGCGGAAAGCCATGTACGGCCTGGGGGTCGGGGGGGGGGTGGGCTGAATGAGCTAACACATGTGACCCGGATGCCCAGCTGTGGGGTCCCCGAGCCCGTCCTACCCACGGGGCTGCCCACCCCCCGGGAGCAGAAGGCACAGCATCTTTCCCCCTCTGTACCTGCCATCCAGGAAGCATTTGCTGGAGGAGCAAACACTGCTCAATGCCTCCTGTTCTGGTACCAAAAAAAAAATCTTGTGGCTCAGAGTTTCTTGGCTACTAGCAAAGGAATTGGGGCCAGGCACCAGTGGCTCGTGTCTATAATCCTGGGAGCCCAGGAGGCTGAGATCTGAGGATCAAGGTTCAAAGCCAGCCTGGGCAGACAAGTCCAAGAGACTCTTATCTCCGACGAACTATCTACAAAAGCTGGACGCTGAGGTGTGGCTCAAGGGGTTGAGCACCGGCCTGGGGGCGGGGGAAGCCTAAGGAAGAATAAGAGCCCCTCAGGGCCAGCGCGCTGACTGAGGTCAAGACTCTAACTCCATTCTGCAGCTGAGCGTAACACAGTGTGTGGCATGAAGCAAGATTATAAATCACTTCCAACCACGTCAGGTCCTGTCTGGCTGCCAAGTGACCCTGCACCAAACTCAAGTAAACACTTGCAGGTTCTGGGATGTGGAGTTACAGATAAGGGATGGAGTCCACAACACTGCGTGTTTAATTTTTCTGATTATAACTCTGAGAACAAAATGCATATTCCAGTGTAACTCATGGAGTACACTGGCATGTGCACGCAACCCCCCCCCCCCCCCCAAATATCACACGGAGTAAGTTTTCATCAAATAAGACTCTCTCTTCTATGCGTAGGCTTGAGGTTTTCGTCTCTATTCATTTAAGAATTCTCTGGTCGTAGCCCATTAGATCGACCCAGCCCATATGAAGAACGCCAGTCTGAGATCTCTCTAGGTTCTGAGGTGTTGGGTGAAGTCCCAGGCCGAGGTTGCTGCCTTCTCTGAATCGGTCACGTGCAGGATGCTAGCTTGGGTTGGGGATTAGATGGGATTAAATGATGTAAGTGAGGCTCCTGCTTTCTCTCATACATAGAGCCATATGCACATGTCTACAAACTGACGAAAGTACAGTCTGTGTAGGGAGGATTACAACGCTGCGACTCCTTCAAACAACAAACTTGCAATAACTAAATGAATACCAGGAAGCTAGAACATGGGGGGGGGTTTCTTCTTGGTAGGGGGGGGAGATTGGGGACAAGTGATGATAACAAAGGTTAAGTCTGTTTTAAGTATTTTATTTACATATTTATTGCGGGTCCTGGAGCTTGAACGCTGGGCCTAGGTGCTGCCCCTGAACTTCTTTTTGCTCAAGGCTAGGGCTCTATCACTTGAGCCACAGCACCACTTCCAGCCTTTTCCGAGTAGTTGCTGGGTGACAAGAGGCTCGTGGACTTTCCTGCCCAGGCTGGCTTTGAACTGTGATCCTCAGATCTCAAGTTCCTGAGTAGCTAGGATGACAGGCCTGAGCCACTGGCTCCCAGATTGATTCAAGTATTGCAAACATGATATTATAACAGGGTAATAAGAACTTCAGGCCATACTCCCTTCTTACATTTCATGTATGGAATAAACATATTGTCTGTGACAAAGTTTTCTATGTTGTACTTTGCAATCTTTCTATTATCCCCAAATAACCAGAGCAAAAGCCCTTCCCTTGCAATTCTCTGTCAACTCCAAACAAGTCATCCACTGTGGTACCCAGAGTAGGCCACCCCTCCGGAGAGAACCCCCATCTCCGCTCGTCCCCTTCCTAGCCACAGCCATATTCCTGGCCTCCTTCCTCATCCGCTCTCAGCATCCGCGACGCCGTTTCTGAGGCCCTGACAGACATGCCCAAGTCACCTGCCCAAAGCCAAGGTCTCGCACCTTCCCTCTCATCGCTTGTCGGCTGAACGGCTGCTTCTGCTGCTGACCATACAGACTCGCTTTAGAAAGGAAATGACGAGAAGGCTCACCCACGGGCCACCCTCCTTATAAAACCCTTCCTGAGCCGTCCTGCGACTCCTCTGCAGAAAAATGGGAATGTTTGGCTCGGAGTTAACCGCGCGGCACAGTCGAGTTGTACCGACCTAAGTGCCCACTTCCTAGCGGACTGTGTCCTCGTGTTTCTCGAAATCGGTCAGCAAGTTGTCCACACCACTCCACAGGCGATATTATTGTATATCAAAGGGCAACGTTGTGACCCCAAAGTAGGCAATATGAAGGGATTACATGTACCACATGTTCTACGTGTTCTACAGCTACTTGCTGCAGTGCAGCGCCCAGGCCGGCAGCCACGCAAGCGGGAGGCAAACCCGGATGCCGCACGGGGAGTCTGGCGATTGCAGAGAACGGGGCAAGCTCTGCAGGGCCCCCCCGGCCCGCGCGGGCCCAGGCTCCCTTCTGCATGGCAGCGAGAACAGACAGCCCCGGGGCTTCACTGCTAAGAGTGACCAGAAGCCTAAGAACTTGCTGAAAATGCTCTCAGAAAACAAGAGTCAGGAGAGCCCCCGCCCCAGCCCCGAGGGAGGCAGAGGCTGAGCACCAAGATGGCGCTCGCTCCCCCACCCAAGCCGCCACCTGTCACCAACAGCCACGCCCTGGACAACTCTGCCCGCTGAACTCTGCCCTCCACCTGGGGGAGGGCGGAGGCCAAGCGTCCACCCGAGGAGCCGTCGGCAGGGCCGGGCCTGCTGTCAGGACATTCCCGCGGACGGCACGGTCTGCTGACACGTTTCCCAAGCAATGATGCTCGGTATTATCCCACGCCAACCTCTAATTAGAGACAACGGGCCGTGGCTCGGGTGAACACTCAGCAGAGAGGACCGGAGGCAGGCAGGGGGCTCTGGGACTGGGAGGTCCACCCAGAGGGCTGCTCTCCTGTGAACCCCAAGCTTCTAAGTCCAGATGAAACTTCAGTGGTGGTGGACGACTCGTGCATTCGCTTGTTCAAGGGTTGTTCTTGGAGAAACCACCACAAATCACAGGCCTTGCTGTCGGGACTTGTATCTTAGTGGACGTGCACTGCCATGTGCAAATGAGGAGACATGGACAGAGGTAACCGGTGAGCCGGGATGGCGGGAGAAGGGGTGCGGCCACGGTGTCCCCCGGGAAGAGGCGGAAGGCCCAGGCCCCAGGAGGTGCAGGGCGGGGGGGGGGTGGAGGGGGGGCTGCTGCAGGGGTCATAGTCTACCGGCTTCCTGTAGAGCTCACCGTTAAGAACAGAACGACCTCTACAGAAACCGCGCGTCGCAGTAACAGGGCAGCATCCTGAAAAGGTTCCACCCATTGCTTCGTCCCCAACAGCTTCGTCTAGAATCCATCCAGAGATCTTATGATCAAAAAGTACTGGGGGTGGGAGGACTGGGAATGTGGCTTAGCGGTACAGTGCTTGTCTACCATGCAGGAAGCCCTGGGTTCGATCCCTCAGCACCACATACACAGAAAAAGCCGGAAGTGGTGCTGTGGCTCAAGCGGTAGAGCACCAGCCTTGAGCAAAAGGAAGCCAGAGAGTGCTCAGGCCCTGAGTTCAAGCCCCAGGACTGGCCAAAAAAAAAAAAAATAGTACTGGGGAGGAAATAGAAGACCACAGACAGACATGACACAGACTGAGCAACCCTGCCAGGTCTTGTTGAACCCGCTCTACAAGGCACTTTCCCTAAAAGACCAAAAATAAAACAACACCCACACTTAGCCCTCCTAAAGACTGGTAAGGCTCGATTGAGAAGTATGATTTCCAGTTTCTCTGGAAAATGTCTCTTTGATCTGCCTAATTAGATGAGAAAGCCTGGAATCAAAGCAGCTCCACGGGAGGAAGCTAGAGAGTTGTCTTCGTTCGGCTCTGGCGTGCACTCATTTTATACTCCAACGCTTTCTGCTGGCCTCGGCCTTGGAGCAGAGTTCTGCGACCCGGTCACGCACGATCCTCCTCCTGGGTGAGAAGCTGGGGTCACAGGGTTCCCTTGCCGGGAGTGGGGAGCCCCGGCGACCCTCCTGCAGGTTGGGAGAGGCACACACGCTCACAGAAGTGCCCCTGGCCCCGCACTCACAACCACCTCCCCGCAGGACTAAACTCCAGTACTGTGTGTCACAGACACGGGAGGCTCCATTTTTGAAGTGTCCGTTACTGATGCCAGGGAGCTCGTCGGTTAAGAGCAGCGATCACACGGGAGACTCGTTGACACCGACTTGCTAAGAGAGAAAAACTAGAAAGAACTGGAAGAATGAAAGCGATACGCGACTTACTTCCCGGCCACCACGAGCGGGTTCACAAGCACGAAGGGCAGCCACAGCACACGGAGCTGCGGGCACGGATCACGGGGCCGAGGACAAAGAGGGCTGACGTGGTGGTCATCGGACTATCGAGTGAGATCCTGAAGTTTCCTCGTTTTTCTGCACTACTGGTCAGTGTGACAACAAACCCTGCCACCTTTGCGAGAAATGCAAGTCGTGTGCTCTTTGGGCAAACAGGGAGGGAGGCAATTGTGGCTCACCGCTGTGCCTCTGGAACTCACGCGGAAACAGGACTAGCTGAGGACTCGTGGGAGCCCTGGGCTTTTGGCCTGCTGGGGGGGGGGGTTGGAGAAGGGGGGGGTGACATCAGCACAAACCAGGGCCGTGCGGGGATGTCCGGTACGAGCCGAGAAGTGCCAGCCTTTCGAGCTTCAACCTCCACACGCGTCCTTCTCCGATCTCGCTTTGCCAGTGTGGTGATCGACTCTGACGCACCCCGAGGCATGGAGACCTGGGGGAAGCGCGCTCATCTTCTCTCCGAAGGGAAGCAGCTCAGAACGCTGTGAACAGCTTGGTGAATGGCCCATGTCCCACCTGGCGGGGGCCGCCCTTGTGCTGTGCATCTGTGCTGTCTGTATACAGGTTGCTAGTCCATCACCAACTGTTCAAGAATGCTGGACTTGCCCCCGCCCAGCCCATTCCAGCTCACTTACTGCTGTCTGGCTACACCTGCTGGAAGGTACGCCCCACGCCTTGTGTCTGTCCCCAAGAGCCCAGGCCGGTGCTGTGCTCCAAGGAGGAGGAACTGGCTTCAATACCACGTCCAGTCCAACTGTCGGTCAGACTCCCCACGGCTCGGCTTTCCTAAGAATGCTTTTGGTGTCGACAATCCTACTGGAACACGTGGGGTTTGGAGATGGGAGGCGAGGACTTCCATGGATGAAGGGCAGTGTTTCCCATCACCAGCGGGGCGGAGGGGGAAGCCCGGCCCCCCCCTGCCCCCTGAAGGCCGCCAGGTAGCAGGGCAACCGCACTAAGCCCACACTGACGGTTCTGCAATGACCCTGCTGCGTGCATTTCTAAAGGGAACTCTGGGAACCACTCAAGAGCTAATGAAAACCCCAATTTCTGGAGGAAAGCGGAGATGTTTGATCTAAACGTAAACTGAGTCCAAACAGGACAGATCCTGGCGAGAGAAAGAACGGAAACCCCCCACTTCTGGGTACTCAAGAATTCAGTCCGAAACTTGTGCTTACCTCAAAACAGGCCTGCAAATCAATCCCAATTCTTGCTCCTATGGCATTTTACACAAAATTATCCCAATACGGATTGGTCTGTAATCTTTACTGCAAAATGAGAATGCTCAAATTCCAATTCTGACTGGCAAGTGGTGCGTGCGATTTCACACCCACAGGACGTGTGGCGACCCTTCACCTCAAGTGTAAAATGAGCTCCCCAGTTAACTGGATTGACTTAGTGATTTCCTCCTTGCTTTCAAGTCCCAGTGAACACAGGAAGCAGATGTCTGCCTCACTAATCAGAGCCCAGGGTTTAATAATTCAGTGTCTCCTAAGAATAAGTCTCTACGGAACACACTTAAGTGTAGAATATGGCCCACTTTCTCTAATGAGCAATTCAGGAAGATTTCTGCATCCCCCACAAGAGGTAAGGAGGTGTTTTAGAGCACGACGGGACAGGCCAGAAAATGGCCTCTCCCAACTTCCTGCCCAGGAGCACCCCGAGGAAGGATAAAACTCCATTTCCCCCAAGACAAGGAAAGATAAATACCAGTCTCTTTGCTGGAAATTCACTTGACTAAACATTTACTGGCTCAAGAGGCTGACCTGCAAGTGGGTAGAATACTGAACTTGGTATTATTCAGCTTCAAGTTTTCACTGGAGAGACCACATCATTCAAATACATCAAACTCATCTTCAGTGTCTCCTCCTTCGGGGCCGCGGTTCTTTTGCCGGTCCTCTAGAGCACTCTCGTGACCCAAGGCAAGAAGACACCAAGTTAACGCAAAACTTGGTATCCCGGACAGAAAACATACATGGCATCATTTCATACATATTCAACAAATAACTAGGAAATGATTTTTGTAGCCTGATAACTACTGTAGACTTCAGACTGCCCACAATATAGTATGAATTCCTGAAAACCTATGTTGTATTGGACTTTATTTTTTGAAACTTCTGGTGCCAGCTCTAGGGCTTAAAGTCAGGGCCTGGGTGCTGCCCCTGGGCTTTTTCACTCAAAGCTAGCACTCTACTGCTCAACCACCTAAGTGACAGCTCCAGGCCTGCCCTGCCTGGGCTGCCTTCAGACCATGATCCTCAGGTCTCAGCCTTCGAGTACTAGGATTACAGGCAGGAGCCACCAGTAATTGGCTCATTTCACCTTATTTTTATACGTAACTACTGATGACCCGTTCAACTCTTCCAGAAAGTTCTTGGCCAATCTTGATTGAAATCATGTGCCACAATGTCAGATTTTTAAAACAGTGATTCCTATTAAACCAACACCAATGCCGAGTTCGAAATCCAGACATTGCCAAACTGTTCTCAGATCCCTTAGTGACCAGCATGTATAGCATGAGCAGAAACAAAATTAAGTGGGTCCTCGACACTAATAATTAGCGTTCAGTTCCAAGCAGCAGCCTTTTGGCTTCACAAATGAGGTATTTTAAGAAGAATCTTCAAGAGAATGTGGCTATGAACATTTAATTGTACAAAACAAACACATACAGAAGTTGTAGTTTATTTTTTCTTTAAGAATAGGGTATAATATTTTTACACTTTGTCGGTCATGGGCTTGGACTCAGGGTGTGGGTACCGTCTCAGCTCTTTCTCTCAAGCGTTTTCTTCTCCATTTGAGCCACAGCTCCACTCTCAGTTTTCTGGTTAACTGTAAGAGTCTCATGGACCTTGTTGCCCGGCCGGCTTTGAACAGCGATCCTCGGATCTCAGCTTCCTGAGTAACGATCACAGGTTTGAGTCACCAGTGCTTAGCTTTAAGGCAACTTTTTAAATTGAGAATTAAGGTTTGAGCCAGGCCCTGGCGGCTCATGCCTGTGATCCTAGCTACCCAGGCTAAGATCTGGAGAACTGTGGTCCAAAGCCTGACAAGGAAGAAAAGGCAGGGAGGGATCCCCAAAGCCACCACCAAAAGCAGAGTGACAAGTGTGCTCAAGAAGTAGAGTGTCAGCTGAGCCAACGGAGAATGAGGCCCCAGAGCTCAAACCCAGTACCACCACACACACACGCACACGCAGAAGAAAACTGCAGTCTTGTTTGCCTTCTCCCTATTCAAGGAACCCACCCTGGCAGTCCAGCAGGAGCTGTGGTGAAGGACCTGTGGTACCCAAGTTCCCTTGCCTGGACTTAGTACAGAACACAGCTTAAACACACCGCCTAGAAGAATCCAGGCAGAGGTCCTACCCCAGGAGGAAACCACACACTTGCATTTACGCACGCGCGCGCACACACACACCCCGCCTACCCAACTCCCCGACTCACTACCCTGCAGAGCTGGGGTAGAAAAGTTTCATGCTGCAATTTAAATTATCTTTATTATCCATGCGCTTGTTCAACTCGGAGAACAAAATCAAAAACAGCAATGTCTGATGACTGTAGGATAAAGGAATGCTCCATCCGCCTTCCATACAGTTAAAGAACAGCTCAGCCACGCCAGTCCACCAGCGAGACTGGTCACGTCCGGCCACGCCAACCTCTGACACAGCCAGAGGTTTTAAAACAAAAGCTTGTTAAACCCCAGAGCACAACCTGCTTCCCCTATGGACTCAGTCTATGCTGTCCAGCAAAGCGATGTTCATTCCAGTTCTCCAAGCACTCAAACCCAAAGGCTCAGACTCTCTGGAGACAAGGCATGGGCTCTGACCAAGCAACTCTTGCATTTGAACACACGTGTGAGCAGCTTCTGGCAGCATCCACACCTCGCATGAAAAATAAGTCATTCTTTAAACCTTTACCTCATCAAAAGTAATGTGAAAAGTACTAGGTTTTAAATGCTTTTCAGAACAGGACTCACCACACACGCGTGCACACATATAGTATATCCTCTTACACAAAATACATGTGGTTCTGAGAACCATACTTAAAACTTTCATAGTATCTTTTCTTTCTCCACCACAGGCCTCAAGACCTACACCACTTAGGACACACCCTAGCCCTTTTTGTATGGGCTCCACCATGATCTGCTCATCTCTACCTCCCGAGAAGCTGAGATTACACAGGTGTACCACCTCATACAGCTTGGAGTTGTTTTTAGGTCTGCCGTTTGTTCCAGTTCTGGGCACTGTCCCTAAGCTTTTATGCTCAAAACTAGTGATCTACTACTCGAGCCAGAGTGTTTCCAGCTTTCTTGGTGCTTCACTAGAGGTAAGAGTCTCAAACTTTCCTGCCCAGGATGGCTTTGAACCATGCTCCTCAGATCTCAGCCTCATGAGTAGCTAGGGTTTCGGGTGTGACACTGATGGCTGGCATACAGAGCTCTGTTTTGCCTGAGCTGACCTTGGGCCCCAGTCCTGTATCATCTCCTGAGTAGCTAGGCTCACAAGCATGCACTACACCCAACCTGAGTAATAAACTTGTTTTTAAAATGCCAGTACAATATGGTAGTTTTTTTTCTTATAGTTTTGTTTACATAGTCACTTAGACCAACAATAGACTCCTATGGGCCTGAAAAGCTGGCCTACTTTTTCACAAATGGTGCCTTCAAATGACTTGAATTGCCGTGAGCGTTTTCTCTTGTACCCGTGGGTCTCTCCAGCTGCTCCTGTCCCGGTCAGCTCCCAACATGAGGGCCAGGTCTTCGGGCTCCTGGGGCAGGCCGAGGACCACTCCTGCCCTCAGAACCAGCAGCGGTCGGGTGAGTTCTGGTGACACCTGCACCCGGTAGTGCCCAATGTGGCGCACACCACTAAAAGGCCCCTTGTACCAAACCTTAGACAGCCAAAGTCCTCAAGGTCTAGAGCTATGGCAAGGACCAAGTGGGAAACAGAGGGCAGGCAACCAGTAGGCCTTCGCAGTGTGGTACCCCCAGCAGAAGAGGGTGCGACTGGGAGGGAAGAAGACAGTGGGAGCCTATGCATACCATGGCTGCCGGAGTCAGAGGGCTGAATGGTATCCATTTAAAGAGCTGGGGAAACATGCAATGAAATTACTTCAGCAGAAATGGTCTGACAAGATACCTGATTCTGAGGGGCTGGGGATATGGCCTAGTGGTAAAGTGCTCGCCTCGTATACATGAAGCCCTGGGTTCGATTCCTCAGCACCACATATATAGGAAAAGCCAGAAGGGGCACTGTGGCTCAAGCTGCAGAGTGCTAGCCTTGAGCAAAAAGCAGCCACGGACAGTGCTCAGGCCCTGAGTCCAAGGCCCAGGACTGGCAAAAAAACAAAACCAAATAAAAGAAACTTTAAAAAAAAAAATCTGATTTTGAATCCCATGTGCTCAACCTTCCCCAGAGAGGCTGTGGCTCCGAGGCCTGAACCAGCCCCGGCTCCCCGCTCAAGCACCCTCTCTCGAGGTGTGAAAGGCTGAGGCCCAGCTGAAAAGGCCCCCAACACCACAGGCGGAGGGAGTAAGGAAACATCTTCAACTCCTGACTCAATGAAAGGACCCTGGTCCCCTCGGCCACGCCTCCCTTCAACTCCTGACTCAATGATGGGACCCTGGTCCCCTCGGCCACGCCTCCCTTCAACTCCTGACTCAATGAAGGGACCCTGGTCCCCTCGGCCACGCCTCCCTTCAACTCCTGACTCAATGAAGGGACCCTGGTCCCCTCGGCCACGCCTCCCTTCAACTCCTGACTCAATGAAGGGACCCTGGTCCCCTCGGCCACGCCTCCCTTCAACTCCTGACTCAATGAAGGGACCCTGGTCCCCTCGGCCACGCCTCCCTTCAACTCCTGACTCAATGAAGGGACCCTGGTCCCCTCGGCCACTCGTTCCTTCACTGGGAGCCGACTCTGCTTCTCTCAGTGATGCATTTCTTGTCGACAGGTCTGACTTGCCAACACCCGTCCACATAGAAGCAGCAGTCCGCCTGGGATGGGTGTCACGCATGGCCACTGACGACGTGCCCGGAACAGTTTCTTCAGACGCTGTGACTTTTCAGGGTGACTTCCAGTGACACCACGCTGTCCTCCGAGGAAAGTCGCGGTGAGTGGTAAGCAGGAGACCCGTGATCTCCTCAGGCAGAGGAGCGCTGCTCCGACGGCCGTTACTCTGACCAAGTACAATTCCAGTCATATCGCTCAATACATCTGTTCTGAAGTCACACTGTTCTAACTTACAGATGCAGCAATGGAATTCAGAAGTTACACATCCAGAAAACCTAAAAGGGCTAAAGGATGGGATTATCTAGGAACCTTGACCATTTCCCTGAAAATGGGCTGCAAATTGAAAAGCTATAGGCAGTCCCAATCACGTTTACTGTGTAAGTACACATTTTTATAATCATTTTTATAATTCAGGTATACAGTTTATGCCATGAATTTGATACTTGAAGACCTAAGTCACACTTAAAGAAAAACATCTTCCTAATAATTAAAAGTTCTAGAAAAAAGTACACCATTGAAAAATGACACCTTGAAGTTATTCTGAACTATAGCTCCTGTGAAGGCAGGAAAGCTCCCCCCCCCCCCCCCCCCCCAGGATCCATCTCTTGTCTTGGCTCTCTATCACTCTTCTGGCCCCTTTCATGAGGAAGCACTGGGTGGTGACTCGGGAGTCTGTGTGGAGAGGCAGAGGGAGATGGCCACGGGAGCGCGGGCCCACAGGCTGACAACATTCCAGGCGTGTGGTCTTCTTCTCAGGGAAGGAGCCCCGGCTTCCCCTTCTGGTTCCCAGGTGAACACAGGGCCCTGCTCAGCCGACTCTCTCCGGGCCGACCTCAGCACGTCTACTCTCCTTGGGTGAAGGAGTCTGTTTGTGGTGTGCCGGGGGTGTGCCGGCAGGGCTGTGAAATGGTGACCCAGCGAGGGCAGAATTCCCCTGAGCCACAGGCCAAAAGGCTCATCCTGACAACTAAGGCCACGAAAAGATCTGAAGGCAGGTTCAAAGATTTACTTCCAAGTTTCCTAGGCCATGACCATCAAACTGGCGACTGTATTCACAGCCTCAATTCTCCGTCATGCTCCATATTCTGGGAATATTTACTTGGGAGCGAATGTTACTGGTTAAGCCATATGGCCATGTACACTAGAATAGACTGGAATGAGATCAAACTCACTGTTAGAGAGCCCCCTTAAAGGAGGGCTCCGTGCTCGTGTGAGTTCCCCAGACAGCACAGCCCCTGGTGGCTCCTGTCTCAGGCAGGAGGTCTCGCCATGGCTCATCTCCATCTCTACCTCCTACTTTCGCTGCACTGAGGTCAGCTCTACAAGTGACCACCCCCCCTCACTTCTTATTTCTCTGGTCTCTTTCATGTGCACTCAACTCAGTTTTCAGGATCTAAAGGTCTTTAAAATATTCATTCCAGTGGGGACCAAGATGTTTTCTGCCTGGTGAACTCCTCCCGGGTGTACCACAGGCCAAGGCCCAGGCAATACTGCGGCGGGACCTGGTGAGGAGGAAACACCGCCATCGACACAAGCATCACAGAAGGAGCTTTTAAAAATGTAGCCTGTCATAACCAAAAACCAGCTAAATAGGCAACACACATTTAGTTTACACTGCAAGTTCATTTTAAACACCTACTGTTTTCAATGCACTATCTTTTAAATACATGAGTTAAAATACCCACCTAATGTTATTAAGCACATAAGAGTACACTTAACAAACCAAAGTGAGGTGGGGGTCAATATTCCTTATAACTAAGGCAAGGGGGGAAGGGGAGTATAATGGGGGTTGGGAGGGGGCCTTCATCTTCCAGTACAAAACTCAGGACTTGCTGAAGTATGCTTTAACTTCAGAGTACCAATTCCACCAATAAAAACACCTGCAATAAACTCACAGGTGAACCTTTTCCTGAGCATTCAATCCATTCACCTGAAGAGGTGATTCAGCAGTTCCTTTCCTAACCCACTATAACCCACTAGCACTTCTGCCCTTACATATTAAAGTCCGGTTTTACAAATGAGTAGCATTTTTTCCATAGGTATATTTGGCTACAATTCGGGTAGTGTATTCTAATGCAGACCTTTTCTTCTTCTTATTATTTTGTTTTTTTGCCAGTCCTGGGGCTTGAACTCAGGGCCTGAGCACTGTCCCTGGCTTCTTTTTGCTCGAGGCTAGCACTCTGCCGCTTGAGCCACAGCGCCACTTCTGGCTTTTTCTGTATGTGTGGTGCTGAGGAATCGAACCCAGGGCTACATGTATACAAGACAAGCACTCTGCCACTAGGCCATATCCCCAGCCCCTATGCAGACCATTTTTGAGACTATTGGCAGAGTGAAAGTTTGTAATTATGGCATTTAAGACTGTTACTGGATCTATTTTGTGCTTTTTTATTCTGATCAATAATAACTATCTCTGGGCTAAGTAATCTATACTGCAAGGTAGATAGAAAAGAAAATCAGCTAACCAAACAGGAATGGGAAGAAATTACATAAAATATCAGGTCCTATGAACTGAAAACCTTAGCTGTCTCCATAATACATGGACAGGTGGGTAACACCAGACGTGCCTGCCAACTTAGACACACAAAGTTCTTTTTCATACTTTTTATTAAATCTACTAATTCGCCTAGCAAGGTACTATTTGTATGTGAGAAAACATAATTTCCAATATATTCAACTTAGGGCTCTCCAAGATTCTGAGCATGCCATCACCAAAAAAAATTTGCAAACCTAAAAAACAAAAAAGGGGAAAAATTAAAACAATGTAAAAGGTAAAGACTTCTTAGAAAAGGTTTTTAACTTTTATTAATTCAAAACATTAACATTTTTATCTTATGTTTATTTATTTTTGTCTAACATTAAAGTTTTACACTGAAATAAGGCAGTTTACATATATTAAAGTATTAAATTGTTACATATAGCACCTGCTTAAGTATTTAATATTTAATGGTTCAAAACATTTCCACACTTAAAAAAACCTGAAGCTGTATTTTAAAACAGCATTAGTTTTATTTTCCTCTTAAAGAAATCATCATGATGACATTCTATGCCTAAGTAAAATCAAATTCTGTTCTTGTACAACTGTTACCTTTAGAAACTTTTTGTCCATCAACAGTCCATTTAGCCTTTTCAGTTCATTAATGTGTTCATAAAGTAAGAAAGATATTATTGTTCAAAGTTCTCTAACCTCAAAAATGCCTGATCTACTATGGCTTTTTAAGAAAAATAATTTCTGTTTAGCTAAACAGAAGAAGTTAGAATTTCTAAAAATGCACCTGTTAGTAACGGTTCCTCAACCTTCATTTGAGCTCCTGGACTCTAATCTCAGCCTCTCAAGGGCGAGGAATACAGCATGTGCCATCTTACCTGGCCACATTGAGACATTAATGATACACAAATAGCATTTATTATGGGCTTAAAGACTATGGCATTTAAAATTAGCTTACTAGTTCTTCTATACAAAAACAAGAGTTCAGAGTTCACATTTCCAGGAGGAATGTAAAAGTCTTCATCCTGAGGAGATTTGGTCAAGAAAATGCAACTCTGGACTCGCGGGTTTCCTCCTTTACGGGCAAGCCTGCAGGACCTGGTGTGAGGAAGCAGTCTTCCCCGCACATGTGGACAACTCTCCCTCATCATTACAGAATGTCACCCACATGAAGGAACAAAAATGATTTTTTTTCTAAATTTTATGTCACTTTCAGCAACTAAGGTTAAGAAGCAAGCACATTCTGCAGAGAAATGAGCCTCTAAAAGAAAACCTGGGAACAAATGTGGCTTCTTTAAAAAATAAAAAATATTCTCTGTTGAAGAAGTTTAGAATTTGCTTTCCGTATTGCCCTACCAACTTGGGTGAAATTTAATTTTCTCAGCATCTCATCAATTAAGCCAATGCGTAACGTAGGGTAAAATGTGGGGTTGGTTTTGCTATTAATGCTATTTCATGCAGTATAGAAAATGAAATCACATAAGGAACCACTTACTGAACTAACAGCTGAGTGTAAAATCTGCAACATGACCAAAAAGCCTATAAATTTATAATGCCTATAAACTTATAAACTTAATAATGAAGAGTATACTCTGAAAAAAGCTGTATAGAAGTTTTATTACCTTCAACTGTTAAATGTTTTGAACATATAGCAAGCAAACCTCTAAGATTCTTTACCATAGGAAAAGACTATGACAAGAATTCTTACTTTCTAGCCTGAAAAACTTATTAAGCCTGGATCTCTTTTGTTTAAGAATTAAGCCTTACTACTTTAAAAAAAAGTCATTCCATCTAAAATTCCAACAGACTCAGGTTTTTCACATGCTAAATATTTTGTTAGTTAAGTAGTCACAGAGCTTTCTTTTTTTAAAAACAACAACAACATATCCAAAAGGTGTGGTTATTGGTTAGTGCGTGGTTCACTAGGTCAGCAGCACTATTAGACATCTGAAGGTAGTTAGGGGATGTTAGTAGGCTGAGGCTTCTTGCTCTCAACCTGGAGGATCTGGCAGATCTCATAGAGGAGGAGGCTGGGGTAGGGAGCAGACATGGGACACAGGCCTCCCTGCCCCTCAGGTGTCGCCATTACCATTGTGTGTGAAGTGGATTCAGGAGGCGTGGACCGCACACTTCTAGCCAGAAATCGGATGGCCTCACAAGCGCCTCATTTCAGCTGAGGCCTCGTGTCTGTCTTTCGCTTAGAGCTAAAAATAAAAATACATGTGAATGAACAAATGATCATGGAATGAAATCTCTAACATGACACTAAATATACCCGAAGACATTTTATCAGAGAAAAATGAAAATGTACACATTTTTACAGAGACAATCCTACTTTCAATGGAAAGATGTCCTGACGTTAGCTGGGTATATAATAATGACAATCTAATTCCAAGTGATTTCCAGAAAACTAAAGTAGTATTCATTTTCTGTGATGACACATTCATTTTCTATAACTAAGTTTAACACTGTCACTAATGAAGCTGATGAAGTTAGAACAGCATTTTAACTCATATATATATATCTATACATATGCACATGTATGTGTGTGTGTGTATATATATATATATATATATATATATATATAGAGAGAGAGAGAGAGAGAGAGAGAGAGAGAGAGAGAGAGAGAGAGAGAGAGGCAGGGCAAGAAAGCAAACACGTGTAACGCCCAGCTCTCACAAAGGTCCAGCCCAAAGTAATCAACGTCTATGTAGTCAGAGGACCTACACCAAGAGCAATGCTACGAGGCATGTGGAGATTACCAGACCCTCCAATCAAAGGCAGGCCCTCACGCCTTGAGGCAGTCCTGGGTGAATGCCTCCGGTGCTGGAAGTCCACATCAGGTGTAACAGTGTGACTCAACCTCATCAGCGACCCGTCCACTCCCCCCCATCCTGGCCTCACTTCTGGGTGGTGAGGCTGGGGGCAGAAGCCGAGGACAACGCACACTCAATGGTAGCAGAATGAAACCACAGAGCTGCAGAAAAAGCTGCCAAAAGCCCAAACCATTCCATTGCCAGTGACTGACCTCCTCAGGTCATCGTGTGTCTCTAGTGCTAAGCTTAGGTTTTCAAACTCCTAAATCAGTCCTGAGATATGTCTTCATTTGTGAATGCTGGGAGTTTCAATCCCAGACAAAACACTTCGAAGCCTATGTTAAAACGTTAGCCAAGTTATCTTTAAAACAAAACCACCTCATTTAAGACTATTTCGTTCAACTAAAGTAGTAATTTAAAATTGAAAAGTTTTACTGCCAAAGTTACACTAAAAGAACTGGCCCTATCTCTACTCTCCTGAACAGAAACTTTATAATTTTTATACCATATGTGTACACCCACACTAAATCCAAGGAGCACATAAATTATCAAGTAAAGCCATTTTGTGGAAGGAAATGACACATTATCAAAAAACAAAACACATCAAATTTAGGCTCCTGATTCAATTTAAGACATTATCTTCATCTTAAAACAAGAGTGGTGAACACATTTCCAAGTTAGTTTGTTTTCCAATTTTTTTCTTCATGGAGCCCAGGCTAATATCTAGACAAATGCCAGTTACCTGGTTGGGCTGTGGCCTGGCCAGGGTTCGGAGCCGGCCTCACGGGGGGGGGGGGGGGGGGGGCTGCCTAGCTCTGGTGGCACCCCAGCCTCAAGTGAAGGGAGGGTGGGGAGGTGCGCTTCCCGCCCTGCCCGTGTAACAGGGAGGCTCTGTGCAGTCTGTGTTGACGAGCTCGTGGCTGTTGTCACGACCGCAGCCCCTGGCTCACGCTGCTCAGAGCCCGGCCCCCTCCAGTCTGCCGCTGCATCCCCGAGGAACAGACCCATGTGCTCTCTTAGACTAAATCCCAAATGTCTCCTGCATCACCGAGGGAAGCTGTGGCGTCACCCCAAGCCTTTTCCAATTCCTACTTGCTACCATTCTCAGCCTGGCCCCTCCCTCTGCGTCAGTCCTTCATGTCTGTCCACAGTGGCACTTGGGACAGCCGCACAACAGGCCTCAGGCCCACAGCATGCACTACTTCCATGCGGTCACAGGCTTTTGATGGTACACAGACTTCAACGCTCTGAAGACTTAAGTTACACTACACGAATGGAAGACTCCACTTGTTGCTTTGAGAATGTTACAATGAACTCTTGCATTTAACAGGTTCAGTGAGTTCTACTGAGTTAGTTAGACACACCGACAAAGTGGACTCCATTTCTGTAAAAACAATCCCCACATATTCAAGAACATCTAGTGCCGAATGCATTCTCACGACCGAAACCTCTTCTGCGGAAGTGTCAGCCTCCGGGGAGGGAGGGTGACCCCGCAGCCCCCACCCCGGGGCCCTTGCCAGGCGAGTCCCATCTCCTCCACCACACACACACACACACACACACCATCAGTGCCCCGCACTTGTGTAGAGTTGTGCAATGTCACGCCAGCCAGCCGCCCAGCCCTCCCAGGCATGCTACTCTAAGCACAAAACGTTCACCACTCAGAAAATGGCAGCTCTAAGGACTCAGAAGCCAGGCAGCATGCTCCAGCGTGGGGTTAAGACAGTGCTTAGCTGTTTGGAAAGCATGAGGCTGGATCTTCTTTACTCCTTAAGACAAAGTACACACCAGACATACATACACAAGGGCAGGATAGATAAAATGTTCAAAAAAACTTTAGGGCTGGGGATATAGCCTAGTGGCAAGAGTGCCTGCCTCGGATACACGAGGCCCTAGGTTCGATTCCCCAGCCCCACATTATACAGAAAATGGCCAGAAGTGGCGCTGTGGCTCAAGAGGCGGAGTGCTAGCCTTGAGCAGGAAGAAGCCAGGGACAGTGCTCAGGCCCTGAGTCCAAGGCCCACGACTGGCCAAAAAAAAAAAAACCTTTAAAGTACGGGAAGGACTTTGACATGTAAAACCTAGCAACCAAAAAAGATGCAACTGATTTTTTTTAAAGGAAAAACTAAACACCCAACCATATGAAAAACAAATAACAGGAGAGTATTTGTAGCAAATATTATCATGTAGAGTTCTTAGAAATTGCTAACAAAAAGAAAAACTCCATAAAACGTGTGCAACAATTATAGATAATTCACCAAGAAAAAAAATAACCAGCAAACAACAACAACAAAAAACACCCCCAAAATACCCGCAAGTCTCTTAAAACCAAAACACAAACCAAAGGAAAACGGCGGGGAAAGGGGCAGCAAACCCCGCAGACGGATGGGCGAGACGGACCCGGAGCCTGGGTCTGGTGCCAACTTTTCCTCCAAGGGTGAAAAGCACGTCTCTCAACATCTACGTCCCCACGTCCTTGTCCCGGAAATCGGTTTGACTTCCAGGACTAAATCCTGGAGCCTTCTTCTCCCATGTGAGGAAAAGTATTTGATAAGAAGACTATTTACAACAGTTACACTGCAGCAGTGCTATTAATACGCAAAAACAAAACCAGAATCAAAACAGAAGTCTTGAGAACAATCCTAATGTCTATCAAAGAAAGAAGTTTAAAGAAAAACAAAATGGGTGGCCTTTCACATAGCTAGGGAAAATTATCAAAATATATTACTAAGCACATAGATGATGATGCTAGCAGACAGGTGCCCCTCGTCATTTCAAAATTAGCATATATGCATACATGTATGAACACACATCTGTGTTTTTTTGTGTGTGGAACTAGGCAAGTATTCTACCACTGAGCTACATCCCCAGCTACTCCAAATATTTTTTAAAAGTAGGACAAGTAAGAAAAGGAGAGTCAACACACAGAACAAACAGGAAGGTGCTAATATGCTAATACATGAAAAAACGGGGAAGGACTTTTTACTTTTCACCAAGTGTCGGAGGACACGCTGCTCCATCAGCAGTGAAAACTTCTGCAGACCGAGTCTTGGACCACAGAGCAGCAGTGCTGCCTTTCAGTCCCGTCTACTTTGAGCCTCTGTGAACTTGAGAATTCATCTGCAGCCAGAGCCACCCAGAGCTCGGGTGTCGCCCAAAGTGAGACATGCCCTGGGGCCTGGGCATAGAGGGTCTTGTCCTGGGCCGGTGCTTGCTTTCCCAAACACCCTTCCGTGTGCGCAGCACCTGAAAGCACACTCCTGGGTCAGCAGTTGCGCAGAGATACTCAATAGCACAGCATGTGCTGACAAGTTAGTTCCACTCAATTGTTTAGTAATCTCACCCAGTCATTGCTGTAGACTTACTCATAATCAGACTCCAAATCCAGCTCCTTGGAAAGTTCAATCTGGTTCTGCCCTATGTTATTTCTTTTATAACCAAGATTAAGGAATATTATGAAATTTCACTGTTACTGATAAGATTTCTTATCTACATCATCATGTCTTAAAAGTCTCTTGAAGGTCAGATTTTGTACACTCACTGTGAAACACAGTAAATATACATCAAAATGGTTAGCAGAGAGTGACTACACTCTGAAACAAATCATTAGACTCATCATAGAAACATCTAACAATAATCCAAACGTAAAGGGCCTATCTTTCGGCCACAAAACAGATTCTAGCCGCCGCCTTTTTTTTTGGTCAGTACTGAGGCTTGAACTCAGGGTCTGGGTGCTGTCCCTTAGCTGTTTTTCACTGAAGAATAGTGTTCTACCATGAGCCAGAACTCTACTTCCAGCTTTTTGGTGGTTAACTGGAGATAAGAGTCTTGCAAACTTTCCTGCCAGAGCTGGCTTTGAACCACAATCTTCAGATCTCAACTTCCTGAGAAGCAAGGATTTCAGGTGTGTGCCGCCAGCAACAAGTTTTCCAGTTATGTGCTACGCCATCTCAACTGTCCTGTCCACTTCCAGTTCAGTAAGTACTCACACATTCGCCGTATTGTCACTGTCACCACCTCTGGACACTTTTCTCCACCTTAGGAAACAAACTTCCACACTAAAGTTCCTTTTTTCTTCTGACCCCAGACAAGCCACATGCTACTTTGTCTCTGTAAACTCCATTACTTTAGGGACCTTGGATGGGCGACAGCAGCAGTGCTGGCCTTTTGTCTAACAGCCCCACAACCCCATCCCTGTGTAGCATGTCAATGTCTCTCTTTTTCAAAACTGAACATTCCATTCACCTATCAACTGCTCCTTTGGTTGCTTCTACCCCCAACGATTCTGAATGCTGCTGCTGCTATTGATACAAGGGTACCAAGATCCCTTTAAAACTGTACACACACACACACGTGCGTATGTACACACGCACTGCAATTACTAGGTTGCACAGCACTTTTACTTCTCACTTTCTGAGAAACTTCCATACTGTTTCCTTCTCAGCCACACGCGGACATTCCCACCAACAGTGCACAGGGTGATGAAGAATCACTTCTAAGGCAGCTAGCACTGACAAGAACTTGAGTTTTTAATATATATTACACAATCCTTCAAACAACATTTTACTAGCTGAGAGCCCTCATCTGTTGCCAAGTACCTACCATCCCATTCCCCTTTCCCTATTCGCAAATAAATGTTCTCTTGTAACCAGTCCAGTAAGCTACCTACATTATATACTGTTACATCTGCAGCTCACTAAACACTAAAAATATTAACAGTGCAAGGATTCTGAAAGACATCAATAAAAAAGCAAACATAATGGAAAGGTATCTGAGGGTCCCAATGTAAAAGTAACCTAAATCTGCTGAGTATCTTAACAAGTAGCCTTCACAAACACCAGCAACTTACTAAATAACTTGGACTTGTTCTTATCATACTATTTTCAAAGAACAACTCAAAGTTCAAATTAACCATTTTGAGAAAGCTCTTTAAATACCACCCAACTACAGCATCCTCAGGCCCCAGTGTGCATGGGAAAGCCCATCCCATAGTTCCTCTAAACAAACAGACCCTTGGCGTCATTTTCAAAAGTTTGGAACTACATGCTATATTGACATTAGCTTCCTAAGGGAAAACTAGGCAAGAAAAATAAATATGCAAATATATTTGCTATTCAGCAGTAGGATAAAAAAATCTAGTTGTACTCTAAGATTAAAATTTCAGTATTTCAATTTCAAAAATCCATGCCACACATGGTGTTTGCAGGGTTACCCTGATCAAATCAGTGCGTACCGTACTGAAATGTCACACTGTACCTATTAATATGTACAATTACCAGATGGCAATCAAAATAATAAACCAATAGTACACAATTGGTTTTAGACCTTATTCTATTACACTTTGGTATGTTTACCTTACCAATATCACAATGTTTTTGTGATTATCAGCGATAAAGTTATTTCACATTTTAATTATTTATTGTGTATGTGTGTACGCATGTACACACCTGTCCTAGGGCTTGAACTCTGGGGCCTGGGCGCTGTCACTGAGCTCTTTTGCTCAAGGCTAGGGCTCTCCAACTTGAGCCACAGCTCCACTTCCAGCTTTTTGTGGTTAATTGGATATAAAGTCTCATACACCTTTCTTGCCTGGACTGGCTTTGAACCTGAGCTACCAGCACCTGGTTGCTTTCTCCCATTTCTAAAACCTCAAACACAGACTGCAACCGGCCACAAACAAGCCCAGAAAGCTTCAAGTACAGAAGCACAGCAGCAGTCCTCAGCAGAAGGAGAACGCA
This sequence comes from Perognathus longimembris pacificus, assembly GCF_023159225.1. Classification (NCBI taxonomy): domain Eukaryota; kingdom Metazoa; phylum Chordata; class Mammalia; order Rodentia; family Heteromyidae; genus Perognathus; species Perognathus longimembris. The sequence continues at coordinate 4,136,168 of NC_063181.1, read as the reverse complement.
AGTCTATGAAAGCTCTGGAACACACTGCCCTTGTCTGGTCAGTCCTAAGCTGTGCACACAAGAGCACTGGAGGGTTGGCTGAGGTGAAGAGAGATTAAAGGGAAGAGGTAAAAATAAAGAGGATGAAGGCAGCCCAGCAGGAAGGAGGACAGAAGGCAGTGGGGAAGAAGAGCTCATCAACAGAGCAGGGCCTAGCGCATGAGGCAGGTGCAGGATGCTTTTAACAATTACCATGGATTTCAAGCTAGACATGGGCAACTGTCTGCGTAAGTTAGCAGGGGAGGCCAAGGAGATGCCCACCTCCCACCCTGGAGTGGAGGAGGCCAGGACCCAACAAGGACCAACTGGCTTTGCACAGTGCTGGCTGTGGGTGTGGGGGAAGGAAGACAACGCATTAGGATCACCAAAACACAACTGTAAGGTTCCACGTGAGGGTCTTCACCACAGAGCACACGGCAATTCATAGGCTGAACACAGACCAGCAGGTTTTGTTTCGAGTCATAATGAAGACGCTATGAAGTCTGTCACCATGCAGGAAAGACCACTGTGGATCAAATAGCTGAGATGTCTACAGAAAGAGAAGTAGTACATGCCGAAGATAAAACTCTAATAGTTCAAAGTTACAACACACCAATAGGCAAGGACTTGGAGAAACCTGGGGTGGGCAGAAAAAGACATTTCCATAACAGAATGAGTTTAAAGAGAACGACTCTAAAGAGAAGCCTAAAACTGGGAGGAAAACAAATGTCAAAGAACTCCTAGACACGTCTAACCCTCTGTGGAAGGTACACGGAACTCCCAGAAACATCCCCAACTGTGGATGACAGGAAACTCCCAGACCTGTCTCTTCTGTGGAAGACACAGAACTCCCAGACACATCATTACAAGTGCTTGTTTAATGTTATTCCCTTCAAAATAATGCTGGTGTCAAAGCTAACGGCTTGACCCTGACAGTTAGGTTGGCATTCACTGTTCCTAAGGCTCACCCACCTGGAATGGGTACTTTGAAAAGATCTTCCTGCTGCCAGATGCTGGTGGCTCGTGCCTGTAAGCTAGCTACTCAGGAGGCTGAGACCTCCTGCCATTTCAAGCCAGTCCCAGCAGGAAAGTCCATGGGACTCTTGCCTCTAAGTAACCATCACCACCACCACCACCACCAACCACCACAACAGAAGAAAACCCTCCCTATGTGGAGCTGTGGCTCAAGTGGCAGAGTGCTATTCTTGAGCATAAAACGTTCAGGGATAGTGCCCAGGCCCTGAGTTCAAGCCCAAGGACTGGCACAAAACAAAACAAAATCTTACTAGCAAACATGTCCTGAGTCAGTAGCTCTCCACTGGCAATCACGTCATCACGCAGAGCTGCTTCCCACATCCACAGCAAGACACGGGTGCCCAAACCACCTGCCATTAACAAACTCCAGAGCAGAGTGAGAATACCTTTGGGCACGAGCACCGGTAAAGCACAGAGCACTCCGCCTGACTGCAACATCTTCAATGTTCCGTGTGCAGCACCCAACGTGGCCACAAACGGCAGATTCTGTAGTCAAACGACTCAAATCCTGAGCCAAAGACCAGAGCTGATACCGCGACACCACACGGCGTTAAGTACATCTTCTAGGAGGGCGAGTCACACAATTGAGTACCCTGTTTCAGAGAAGCCGTCCCAGGGGGAATTCTTGTCTTGCTGCGGTAATCCTGTTCATCACTATAATCTCAATGGATAAAAACATCCCAGGCTCAACACTGTACTGAATCCAGCGTTCATATACTCTGGTTCATCTCAGCGAGCAGCTTTCATTTTCTGTAGCCTCCCCGCTCCCAGCCTTTCTCTTCCTGTACCACACAGACAATTCAACGGCAGCCTCTTTCCATTCCTTTTAGGTTCTTAATCTGGATAATGTCTCTTTAGACTTCCATGTGGAAGAGAGAGAGAAAAAAAGACAGAGGGGGGGATTGAAATATACTGGAATTAGATACAAAGAAGAGAGTAACAAAATATAGAAGGTATAACAAATACTAAAGCTATAATGGAAATAAATGCTCGATGAGCGAAAAGTCCCTTGGACATCCAGTTAAATTTCATGATTTCATGATGGTATAATACATACAATCCAAACAGTAAACAAAGATATGGTCTTCACTTGCCTGAAGGAGCCTCAGGGATGGGCATTTTCTTTTTATACATTCTTCGTCTCCCCTGGATGTGCAGAACATGTTCTAAGACCCTTCTGAGTTAAGGCCTCAGATAACAGACAGCAAATAACAAACCCTGTACATACCTTTTTTCTTCTACGATAACGTTTTACTTATAAGTTAGGCACAGTGGAAGATTAATAGTAAGCTAGAACTGTGATAATATGCCAAAATAAAAGATTCCTGTAAGCTACTCCGAACACTACTGTGCTCCAGATATGAGATGTCTCCCAAAACTCATGTACTCAAGTCTTGGCCCCCAATGCAGTGTCAAAGGTGGTGCTCTAGGGAACTGACTGGATCATAAGGGCTCTGACTTCACCGAAGAATCGATCTTTAGACAAGATTCGTAACTTGAAGGCACAACTGCAAGGTAGGGACTCGCAGCAGGAAGTAGGCCACTCCCTGATGCTGGTCCTTGTCCTCAGTCCTTCCTGCCCCAATCCCTAGCCCCTACTCTTCTGGCTTCCCTGGTGCCAGCAGCCATGTTATGCCTCACCAAGCACGGGATCAGTGGAGCCAAGGGAAGGCCCATGGGCTGAAACTCCTGAAACGGGGAACCAAACAAAACCTCTGTTCCTCTCCTGTCTTTGTCAGGTATTTTGTTGTGATGATTACAGTTGAAAACTTAGCAATTGTTAGGTTCTGGAATTTCCCATTTACTATGTCTGGGTACTCACTACTAACAGCAGGGAACTCTCCTCCAAACACAAAACAAGGCTGAAGGGAGACTCCCACATATACTTGTTTTCCTGGTGCCCCAAAGAGCCATTTCTTCTTTGCATCCCATGCTATAATCCAGTGTGTCTTCAACTCTGACATGACTGAATGGGCCCCAGCCCTGGAGGTTCTTGTGTACCAGGAGGGACACGAGTCTTCACTTCTAACAAGCTCTCTCCAGAACAATAGCAATGCTGTGGATGTTAAGACATTTTGGCAAGCACCGACCTTAAAAACCCAAGCAAATCCACTGCAGATACCAGATAACCCCATAGTCAAAATGAACACATACTGCAGTCACAAGAAGTAGCAACACAGCTACTGTCTAAGCAACAGTGTCTTGCAGTCTTTACTAATCTCCTTTCAACTAAACATAAAATAACCAACTTAACTAAACCACTCAGTCATACCTGGTAATTAACTCACCTTCAACTTTTACTTTATACACACACACACACACACACAATACTTATTTATACTTATGTGTATGTGTCACATGTGTATGTCTATACTTTTTGGTAGTCTACAGTCCTGTGCTAGTCAGAAAGGCAGTTGGCACTTGAGACACATTTCCAAGCCCTTTTTGCTTGTTATTTTTCAAAGAGGTCACACTTTCTCCCCAGGCCAGGCTAGATCACACAGTTACTCACACTTCCTGTGCAGTTGGGGTGATTGATACACGTCACTACACCCAGCTCGAATAAGGGCTCCCAAACTTTTTGCCCAGGCTGGCCTTAAACAGTGACCCTCTTGAGTAATTAGGATTACAGGTGTGAATACCTATGTCCAGTATAATATTTTTTAAATGAATAACACCTATCTATCTGTACTATTTCTTATGGTATGCAAAAGAAAACAAACATCTCCCCATGAAAATGTTTGATAAATGCTTCAATTAGACAAAGGTCATATTTTAAAAGAAACAAGTTAGAGGAGTCAAAGTAAATGTATTCCTTTTTTATATCAGTAACATGCATAAGAAAAGGGAGGAGAAGAAATTCATGTAAGTCACAGGAAAGATTAATACTGCTAAGCAAACACGCGAACATAATTGCCTTAAATCCAAATGCACAGGGGAGAAGATACAGATGGGTACCCAGAACTGAAATTTAAATGCAGTCATTAAAAGCATAATTGCTTTTAGGCATCAGAACTAAAGTATTGTCACTGCTATGTTTGTAAGAATCACATTTTGACAGCTTTATAAAAGTAAGGTGCCACCAGCCACTGGTGGCTCATGCCTATATATAATCCTATCTACTCAGGAGGCTAAGACTGAGGACTGAGGACTGCTGCCCAGCCCAGGCAGTAAAGTCCATAAGACTCTTACCTACAACAAACTATACCCAAAAAGACAGAAGTGGAGCTGTGGCTCAAAGTGGTAGAGACTAGCCTTAAGCAAAAAGAAGCTCAGGGAAAGCATCCAAGCCCTGTGTTCAAGCACCAGGACTGGCAAAAAAAAAAAAAAAAAAAAAAAAAAAGAATAAAGTAAAAATTATAAATATACAAAAGATTATCATATATATCCCATATATGGGACTTAAATATGAGTTCCTCTATCCTTTTTTAGCTCATAAAGGTGGCCTGGATATTTGTACCACCTCAAAATTCCTAAGCTGTAGCCCCAACCACAAATGAGATTTACTTGGAGGGGAGGCCTTCTTGTGGTTGTGGGATTAGTGCCCTATGAGCGGCTATGACAAGGACCTCTCTTTCCCTAGGAAGGCAGCAAAGTGTCAATTAGAGGCTCTCACCCTTTCATCTTGGACTCTCTCCACTCAGAATTACAAGGAGTAAACCCTGACCACAGGCCTATGTTGTATCATGGGTATTGCTAGCCCAGCTTATGAGAGGCCCTATCACCTACCCCATGAGTATGAATAGCTAGGAGTGCAAATCAGAACCATCCTCCTAGAGGAAGGGCAGAGTGACTGGGCCTGTGATAGAAGAAAATACTCTTATCACTAACAGGGTTGGTCTTCAAGTTGATGAAAACGGAAATTATAAATGGTGTAACAGGACGAACAATTAAATTTCCAGTTCTTTGAACATTCACAAAATGACTAATTTCATTTACAGTGTTCCACATTCTGTAGGCAAAACTATATAAACAAATAACTTAGGTTCCAAAGTCAGAAGCATTTTTTTACATTGAAGTATCTAGACCAATTCACTGGCTGGTAATGAAAACTGACCTTAAGATGAGCTTTCAATAATGTACTAATACATATTCAGCTAGTTGCCACATTTGGGATAATTTTCAGTTACTTGTTAGGGATTAATAAAAGCAATTAGTTCTCTAGCACTCCATGGTAATTTCACAGTAAAACAATTAACCTCTAATATTAAATGCAAATTGTAAAGCCTTAACAGACAATTTTACTCTCTTGGCCTTCATGACAAGGCTGTTATTTTACAAAAGTAGATTCTTGTCACTGTGAAATCAGATAAAAATCTTTACTTCTCCATACAGAACATAAAAACTTTCTCTAAATACAATACAAAAAAGCAAAGGGTACCAAAGCTCTTCCAGACACCATGTCTGACAGGGACGTCAGGACTCCAAAGAATCAGCGAATGGGAAGAAACCGCTACTGGACACAGACCACAGCTTCGTGAGTGTGCCTGTGTGGGAAAGGCCCTCAGCAAGAATCCAACCCGCCTGCCACCTTGACCTCAGACCCCCAGTGTCTAGTTCTTACAGTGTGCGTCTTAAAAGCCACCCACCCAGTATGGACCACACTGCCACAGTAGCCTGACCTGACCAAGGACAGGAGAGATGGATGCGATTTCAACCTGTAAATTAACTCTTGTATTAACTCTTTAAAAAAAAACAAAAAACAACAAAACACCTTAGGAGGAATTGAGGAACTGCAAAACTAAAAATGTATTAAAAGTACATTCTAAAAATCAAGTCCAAATCATTCCATTAGTGATAAACACAAAATAAGACCCAACTGAAAGACTTTAGCAGTAGCCAGGCCTAGCCAGGCCCTAATGGCCCACGCCTGTGACCCCAGAGACTGGGAAGACCATGGCTGCAGGACAGCAGAGGAGAAAAGCTCCTGAGACTCCATCAATAAGCTAGGCCCAGTGGTGTAAACCTGTCATCCAATCTCCCAGAGGCTGAGATCAAGAGGATCATGGTTTCCAATCAGACCAGATAACAAAGTTCAAGGCTCATCTCTACAGAAAAGGCTGGGCATGGAATATGCTTGTCATCCTAGATCTAGGAAGGAAGACACTATCTCAAAGATAATCAAAGTAAAAAAGTGCTAGAAAACTGGCTGAGGGGGCAGAACTTACCTACAAAGGACCAATACTTGAGTTCAAACCTCAGTACTGTCCCTCCTAACAAATAATATGTTCTCATCAAGGATTTCATTTCAATAAGAAAATAAAAAGTTTTTTTAAGAATCTTATTCACTTTTTAAAAATTTTATTGTTATTGGTCACAGTTACATAAGTCAGGTAAAAAGTATATTTCTTTTTGGACAATGTAACCCTTTCCTCCACGCCCTGTTTTTTCCTCCCATCCTTACCCATAAGTTGTATAGTTGGTTTTCCACAGTGTCCAATGAGTACCACTGCTGCAACTGTCCACCTTTTATCCCTCTATTTCTGTGCCTCCACCCATCCACATGATAAATCCACATAGTAGGAAGTACATCTCTCATAGATACGGGAGCTGGGACTCTTTTTTTCTGCCAAAAGCCATTTGGATATTTATAACTTCATTACAGACCATTCAAAATTATCAACGAAAGCAGACAGGCCTCAGGCAGCCACCAAGAAACCTCACATATCTGTGTACCAAGTGATGTATCAGGCCAGACATTCCCCACCCCTGAAAAAGTGGAACAAGTCAACTATGGGCCATAAAAGATTCTCGAAATTAACTGGAAAAACAAGTCTGAATCTGAAAGCTGACTACTGCAAAGCTGCAGTTCACTCCAAAGTAATTGAAACTCAACACAATTCTAAATGAAATCTCAATATATAGAGAGTTCACAGTGGTAAATAAGTAAGACTGACCAGGAAATTATGAAATAAAAAACTACCAGCTATGAAATAAAATGTATGTACATTCATGGTACAGAATTTTACATTGCCAACAGAAGCAGGACATGAAAAGGGCAGCAAGCATGAGCAAGGTTCTAAAGACACCTGCTATAAGCAGCATTAAGAGAACACGTTTACTCTACAAAAATATTTGTCAGTGTCTATGAAATCTGATCACAAGAGAAAAAAAATATTCTAAAACAAAGAATTTCTGCAAATGAAAGAAAGTAACCTTGAAATTACTCAGATTTTTCTTTCCCAATTATTTTCCAGTGCTGGGGATCGACCCCAACTTTGCACACAGTAGGCTATCCTATCCAGGCCCTTCTCTCCCAATTTAAAACTATGTTTACCGAGCTTTAACCCTAATGCATAAATGTGCTAATAAAAACAGAACCACAAATTGTACTATTTTGACAGGTGTCCATGTATATTAAAGTCACTGGATTTCAAAATATTTACATTTACTTTGGAAAGGTATTTTGTAGGACTACAGGTTAACTGTTTAACAGCAAGGACCTTGAATAAAAATGTACTATGATTCTGACAATGTAATCAGTTGAGAACAGCAAGATTTAAATCTAGTGCATAATCAGTAAAAGAAGAATCAAATGAATTCTATCCATGTCTGAAAGCACAGGCTAAACCATGAGGCACTGGTAGCAAAAGCAATGAAGCAGACTCCAGTGACTTCCCAACAGACGCTTGAGCTGTCCTTTCAAAAACTTCAGACCTGAGACCATTAGGTAACCTCTCTCAAGGAAGCACTTTATTTCCATTTTGTTCAAGCTCACGTCTGCCCACACTTTACAAATACCATTACAAGTCAGCCTTTAAGAGTGCCTGATAGTTCTCCTCTATCAGGGAAATGATTAATAGGCCTGTATTAATCTGTACTAATATTTCAATTGACTCCCTAGTAGCAAACGGGGTCATGCTCAGTGCCTTCTGGGAAAGCAAGATCCAGCCCCGTGCTAAAGGACACTGCAACGGAAGGTTAGATACAACTGGGAGCCAAGAATGTCAACATCATAGGTTAATAAAAACAATGGTGATCAGACATTAACAAATTATAAGAGAAACAAACAGGTCTTTTTTGCCAGCCCTAGGGCTTGAACTCTGGCCGTGAGCTTTTTCCACAGGGATAGCACTCTACCACGTGAGCCATAGCACCACCTCTGGCTTTTTCTTACTAGTTTACTGGAGATAGGAGTCTCACGGACTTTCATGCCTGGGCTGGTTTCAAACCACCACCTTCAGATCTCAGCCTGCTGTGTAGGTAGGGCTACAGGCATGAGCCACAGTGCTCAGCAATTTTTTCTTAATCTGTACTAAGAGCCTACATAAGCTTTTGTTCAAGTATGCAGACTAGGCAAAGGGTATTAGGAAAGACTTCCCCGTGGTAGGATAAAGTGCTGGGATGTGTCTGTGCCCTCCCTCCACTGTGGTGATCTGTAGGGACTGAGCACCTGTGACAGTCCACACACTCATGGGCCATCCTAAGAAGCCCGTCAGTCCCTGGTGCCAAACACCACCAGACAAGGTTGAACTACTGTTAACAGCTAAGCTCACATTACTTTAGCATTTCTGCAAATATTTCAATCACAGGAAAGACAGAAGGGAAGAAGAGAGAAGCAAATGCAACCTAGCACATTAAGAATAATAAAACTGCAAGGGAAGGGGTGGCACTGTTAAAAACATTACTTGACTTATGTAACTGAAGCTCCTCTGTATATCACCTTTATAATAATAATAATAATAAAACAACAACCCAAAACTTCTATCAAGAGGCTCACTCATACCCATAATCCTAGCTACTTTTAGATGGAGGCCAGTTTCTCATAAAAGTTCTCAAGCAGTGTGGCTTGAGTGAGTGGGGATACACAGCAGGAGAATGATCCAGGCCAACAAGACCCTGCCTCAAAGCTAACAAAAAAGGGCCTGGAGGTGTGACAGGCTCAAGTGGTAGAGCACCTGGCTAGCAAGTGTGGGGCCCTAAATTCAATCCTCAGTACCAACAAAGAACACAACTAAATTACTTGTGTTTTCACTCAACAGTTTTTTCCTAATCTATTTTGAACACAGATCCTCATTTCCTTTTTGTTTACAACACCAAACTGCTTTGTCTTATTTGTTTTTCTTTAGCAAGGAAACCGTATTAAATTAGTAACCCAAAGGCAAAAAATGTCCTTGTCCTCCTCAACTAGCTCTTGAGCAGAACATCTTTTCTAGCTAGTTCTTTCAACCACAGTTATGCACACACAGAATCAAATAGTTATGATTCCCAGGATCATTTTCCTACGCAGTCCTAAGCAAATGGTTTTCACTATATCTAAGTTGACAAAAATATTACTGGGTCACTGGTATTTGAGCTGACGGATTTGTTAGAGACGGCAAAGTATGCATCTAGATGGTTATGCTAAAAATGGTTGTTACTCTTTAGACAAAATCAACACTGTAATACTAATTCCTGGATTATAATTAGAAAATAGTTAAGATTATTCCACAATATCCAGAATTAAAATCAACTGCTAACAATCAATTCAATCAATAAAGAAACTGAGTCTATATAATAAAAATAACCAGGTGGAAGAAAAACTACATGAACAATCAAGTTCAATATTTACAATTCCCTTGGTAAGTATTTGCTATTGACCGAATAAGCCAATTTATAGGGTCAATGGAGACCATGAATAAATAAAGGACAGTGATAGAAATCAAGAAACATGAAATAACTCATGCATGATATGTGTGTAACAAATAGAGAAAGGATTTCTGAAAATCTGACCAACTTTACACCTGATCTACCCAAAAGGCTGAGAAACAACTGAACAGCTATACTACATAAAATAGAGATCTGTAAACTATCATTTTTGCTATTCAGTATTAAAGTATCTAAAGAAGCCAGGCACCTGTGGCTCATACCTGTCATCAAAGCTACTCAGGAGGCTCAGATCTGAAGGCTGTGGTTCAAAGCCAGCCCAGGCAGAAAAGTCTATGAGACTCTTATCTCCAATTAACCACCAGAAAACTTGAAGTGGCACTGTGGCTCAAAGTGGTAGAGTGCTAGCCTTGAGTGAAAAAGCTCAGGGACAGCGCCTAAGCCCTGAGTCAAGCCTCATGACAATAATAATAATAATATTAATAATAATAAGACAACTAAATACAACTGGACACAGAGGGGACGTACCTATAATCCTAGCACTGTAGAGGTCTGAGGCAGGAGAATCACAAGTTCAAGTCCAGCCTGTGTAATACAGAGTTTGAAGTCAGTTTGGGCTACATAGCAAGACTGTCTCAAAAAACAAAACAAAACAAACCTAAATAGTTAAGGAGCTTAAATACTCCTAACTAGAAAGGAATCAACACAGGAATTAGTAACAGAAGCCAACCTGATCTTTCATTCACACAAAATCCTAACAGAGTCACACATCTGAAACACAAGCAACAATTGTCCTGCGATCGACAATTGAGCTGCGATCGACTACCAGCTGGGACTGCTTTTTAGGATTCCATCTTCCTTCCTGCCTGCCCTATTTCTGGAAGGTCATCTGTGCTACACCTGATAGAACTGCCCTTGTTTAAAAGAATACGGGCTGGCCATACCACCAAGATCCATCACATGACTCGGGGGGCAGCTCTGGGTCACGGTATCACAGTACCTGGAGACAGAGGTCAGCTTCGTGGCAATGGACCAGTGACACCAAGCCAATGTTGACAGAGCTTTACTAGACGCCCTGGACAGGGATGCTTGTTTGGTTTTGGTTTTGTTGTCAGTCCTGAGGCTTGAACTCAGGGCCTGAGCACTGTCCCTGGCTTCCTTTTGGTCAAAGCTAGCACTCTGCCACTTAAGCCACAGCGCCACTTCCGGCTTTTTCTATATATATGTGGTGCTGAGGAATTGAACCCAGGGCTTCATGTATACGAGACGAGCACTTTACCACTAGGCCATATTCCCAGCCTGGACAGGGATGCTAAGGAGAGCTCCCCAGGCTGATGTACTGGTACCAAGCAGGGCGGTATGGCCTGAAACTACAGAGAAAAGAACTAAAGATTCACACTAGAGACTTTGTAGCACGCATCTCTGCCTCTGCCGATCAGTATCAGAATCCCAGCTAATAAACCATAATCATGAGTTCAACGGCTTTCCATGAATTCTGAGTCCTCCCAGCAAACCCCCAAAACTACAGCTGCTCTCAGAAGTTAAGAGCAGTTTTGGAGAATGCATCCTCAAAACTTAGTCTAGGGCTGGGGATATAGCCTAGTGGCAAGAGTGCCAGCCTCGGATACACGAGGCCCTAGGTTCGATTCCCCAGCACCACATATAAGAAAACGGCCAGAAGCGGCGCTGTGGCTCAAGTGGCAGAGTGCTAGCCTTGAGCGGGAAGAAGCCAGGGACAGTGCTCAGGCCCTGAGTCCAAGGCCCACGACTGGCCAAAAAAAAAAAAAAAAAACAACTTAGTCTAGCTAAATCTGGGAAAGCATCAAGCAAGGTATTTTTATAGCTTTCTTGCCAATTAAGTAACACCAGTTTCTAGAGTGCACGTAATCTGTCCTTTTTTGTTGTTGTTGACTGCCTTTCTCCCTGAAGAAAAAAAGCATCCTTGTCTCCACTTTTTCTTTCCATTCACTGCCCCCATTCTCCTCCTTAAAGTTCTCAGTACAGAATAGTCTATACTCACTAGGGACTTAAAACTGAATTCTAAACTTCTATTGTATTCTCCTCAGTCTGCTATCCGAAGTCTGTACTCTTAATGGAAGGGAAAGATGAACTGAGGCTTTCTAGCTACACGGCTTCCTCTGAGAACGGCACCAGAGATGACAAGGGTCCGCTGGAAGGCCCTGAGTCCGCCCTGAAGTCGCAGTCGCAGCACCTGCTTCTCACTGTGAGGTGACATACTCCCATACTCCCTGGAGCCATACTTATTTTACAAGCTGATTTTCTTACTCAGATAGAGCCCACTTGGCTTGGCTACAGTCACTATAGCTTCACTGTCTTGCTTCAAGCTTCCAAATTTTAAATGGCACTACTTAACATTTGGACAGATTGAAATCTCTGCCTTAGCAGTTAATTAAGGGTCAAGGATTCCAGGATGGTAGCCCGATATGTTCAAAACTGAAAGGAAAAATCTGGTCTTAATATAACTGAAGACTTTGTAATTGCTTTATTTAAGAATCTCATTTTACAAAATAAAGAATGCCTTCCCAAGAGAAAAATATGAAGGCAGATTTCGCAACAGCTGTGCATTGTCTTTAGGACAGGGAGACCTGACAGAGTTGAGAAGTAAGGGGGATCAGGAACCAAGTAAACACAAATGAAACTTTCTGCTTCTTAACTGAGCTGCAGGCTGCCGGACAGATCTGGTTTTCTATGGCCTGCTGCAGCATTCTGGGGATAGGGTGTGGCCTTGCACAGGGTTTGCACAAGCACACACACACCTAACTGGTATCTGTAGAGCTGCTACAGAAACTCGCTACCCCCAGCAGTCAGAATGATTAGACTTAAGCAGACACAGCTCAAATTTTCTCATGGCAGAGGTTGGTTGGTTGATTGGCTGTTTCCTAGATCCAGGGCTTGAACTCAGAGCCTGCCACTAGTCCAGTTTGACCACTAAAACCATGCTCTAGTCCAGCATTTTTCTGGTTAACTAGAAATGGAGTCTGCACGGGCTGGCTTTAAATCTTGGTCCTCCAGGTCTCAGCCTCCAGAGTAGCTAGGATTATAGGTGTGAGCACTGGCAACTAGCCTGACAGTGGCTTTTTGGTGACTTTAGGGCAGTCAGAATCCTATCAAGACTTCCCACCATACTGTTGTACTGTACATCTCGCCTGGCCTTTCTAGTGTCCTTGGATTCCCATCTACTCCCAGGCCCCTCACCTCCCAGGCAGCAGACCTCTCCGTACCCCACAGCAAGTCACTGCCACAGCGTCTGTCTCTTCCGATGCCTCCTGCCGACATTGGCCCTGCCTCCAGCACGGCCTCCACCACAGAGACATGACGGAGCTACGAGTCCTGCAACGCACCATGGACTGGCTCCCAAGACTTCAAAGTCTAGGCTGACACAAACTATGTCATTGTATCGAGGGTCTTTGTATTCTGCAAAAGTTCGTCACTAAAGGAAAATGTTTCTTCAAATAAGAGTGGTTACCACTATAGAACCACACAATTTTTCAATAATAAACCTACAGTATCCAGTTTCTGAGAATTATGAGAAAGAGCCTATGATTTCACAAAGGACTTAAAGAAGGAATGATAGAAATGTAAAGGTGATGTCTATGAAAGCTTGATTTTAAACTCATTTCCAAAATCAATTTATGTTTAGTTTTCTGTCCATAGGGCTTTGCAACCATGACCAAATTTTTTTTTGAAGCATGGAGTTAAACTTATTGTTTAAACATGCTACACTATAAATTAGGAATAATTCTACCAAAAAAGATATGATTCCTTTAAGAACGGTATCTATCAGATTAAAAAGGAACAAGTAATACTGTGGCCTAAGTTAAAAGAAAAACTGTCTAGCCAGGCGATGTTGGCTCACATCTATACCCCTAGCTAGTCAGGGGGACTGAAATCTTAAGGATCACAGTTTGAAGCAAGCCAAGGCAAGAAAGTCCTTAAGATTTATCTCGAATAAAGTACTAAAAAGGTCAGAAGTGAAGCTGTGGCTCTAGTGGTAGAGTACTATCCTTGAGCAAAAGAAGCTCAGGGACAGTGCCTAGGCCCTGAGTTCAAGCATCAGGACTGGCCAAAAAAAAAAAAGTTCTCTTCCTAGACAATTTAAAATTATTAATAAGAAAAAAACCCTTCCAAGTAAGGATGCATGAGTGTAGAAACCAGTCAAATTCGTTCCTAAAGGAAAAAACTATACAGAACGAGACATCACAGGCCTTAGCCTCATTTCCCCCAGGAAGCAAAAGCATAGCAACCACACTGGTGGAGCGACAGCTCAAAGCAGAAAGAAGCGGAAGGCCTTTCACACGGCACTTCCTTTTTAACTTGTTCTATATCCTTAATTACCTCAACTTCATCAAGATCATGAACTCTTAACAGTTGCCGGAATTTAATAAGCAGAGCGAACATAGTACCACCAAGTTCAGGCCATAGGTGAACTCAACTATAAGCCACCTCTGGATTTTATATATCTCCATTCAAAATGCAACATACACAATGAAGGGCAAGCTAGACTACACTTCATTATTCTTCCCTGACACCACAGAGGAAGTATCTACACTGTTATTAGGCAAACCCTCTCCCTCCTCTCTAGGCAGAACAATTCTGGATCCCTCCTTGCTTCAGGCTCTCATCCCTGCCTCTCCCGCCTAAGTCCTTTCACAAAACCTCAACCTTCTTCAAAACGTAGCCTGCATCTGCAGTTTGAGATATCACACTTCATAAATGTAAAACTCATCATTGGCAAGATGAATCATTATTTTATGACTCATCAAGGAAAAATTGCTGCCAACCTAAGTGCTGTGACATTCGCTCCAAGGTACCAAATGTCTCCAGTTCAGGGAGGTCCTAATAGGAAGAAAATATATATGTCAAGATCAAAAAAAGTAAATACCTTATTGATTAAGTCTCTTTTTTGTTTGTGTTGGTGCTGGATACTGTCCCTAAGTTTCTTTTGCTTAAGGCTAAGGCTCTGCCAATTAAGTCACAGCTCTACTTATAGCTTTTTCGGGGATTGTTTATTGGAGATAAAGAGTTTCACAGACTTTCCTGCCTGGGTTGGCTTCAAACTGCAGTCTTTAGACTTTAGCCTCCTGAGTAGATAGGATTACAATTGTGAGCCACCAGTGCCAGGCAAGTTGTCTGTTTTTGCTGCTAAAAATATTGTTAAGTGATTTAAAAAAAAATATTCCGTCGGGCTGGGGATATAGCCTAGTGGCAAGAGTGCCTGCCTCGGATACACGAGGCCCTAGGTTCGATTCCCCAGCACCACATATACAGAAAACGGCCAGAAGCGGCGCTGTGGCTCAAGTGGCAGAGTGCTAGCCTTGAGCGGGAAGAAGCCAGGGACAGTGCTCAGGCTCTGAGTCCAAGGCCCAGGACTGGCCAAAAAAAAAAAAAAAAAATTCCGTCCAATTCTGGTATTTACTAAGGTGTAGAGTACAAAAAATATGGGCAAGAATAATAGCCTAAGAGTGAGTGAGATATGTTGACAGAAAACAAAACAAGGAAGCTGGTACTAAGACAAACTTATTTTCTTTCTTTCTGGTTTATATAAAACTGTCTGACTTATCACTTCTCAAAAGGTTTTACACATACTTATACAAAATAGGACAACCAATAGGCCCTCTAAGTTTTAAGGCAGTCAGCTGGCTGACACTTGAAGCAGGAAAAGGAACTGCATAATAAACCAGGTTCATTACAATGGTTTCTGTAGCCCTTGAAACCATGATGACCACTATGATACAGAGATGAACTGTCCCTCAGAAGATTCACATGTTAAAGCCAGGTTGTCAGCTGAGAGGCTTTTATGAAGACACTGGATCATTAGCATTCTGGTCTAATCATGCTATTAATCCGCTGATGGATTCCTAGTCTAACTGCATTACTGAGAAGGGATGGAAACTTCTGGAGGCGGGGCCTGCTTGGAGCAAGCAGGTCAGTCAACAGCTCGGTCCTAATGCCAGGTTTCCGGCTGGCTGGCTCCCTGCCTCCTGGCCACCCCACAGAGAACAGCTCCTCCCCTTCTGCAGGCTCCCACCACCACGATGTCCTGCCTGGCCCTGGACCTCAAACCAATCTTTCCTCCTTTTTATTAATCTTAGGTATTTTAGGTATTTATCTCAGGCATTTGTCACAGCACCGAGAAAGTCTGACAGGAAGACCCATAACAAGGTCTCATCCAATGGCCAAATTCCATGAGAATTAGAGTAGGAGCACACTAACAACCACAGACGTTTCTACACACTAACCTCCTACATCACTCACAGTCTAGCTAATATGTCAAATCCATCAATCTCCAAAAATATCATGCAAGTTATATAAAGCAAGTCTTCCTTAGAAAGAAAACAAGATAGCCGATCAATTTGTTCCTCATGCATCCTAGAAGCATTTTCTAACCATCAGAATCATCTAAAATGGTCATGAGTCAATACATTTAATAAAAACTGCAAGGAAATATGAAGCCATAATCTCTGAGGGTCCATTCTAATAATCAGCCTGCTTTCAAGCTGAGGGTGTGGGTGTGGATGAAGTGGTAAAGCGCCTCTATGGCAAGCATGAGCCCCTGAATTCAACCCCCTGCACTCTCAATAAATAACTAAATAACAGTTTGCTATTCACAGATTAGCAAAAAAAAGGCCAATGCCTTATTAAAAAGGCGATGATGTTGGTCTATGAGACAGTCTCAGGCTTCCACTAGTAATATTTCAGAAGATACTAAGACACAATTGTTGAAAGAACAGTATTTGTGAATAGAAAAGAGTGATTCTAAAAATCAAGACCCTCTATAGAACAGCATGTATGTTTCTGTGTGCATGTATTTACGTGGGCATACATGTCTTGCTTGTATTGCCCAAAATTACATATTGTAGTATATTTCCATATGCATTTATGTCTAGTAATTTCTGTCACAGAGAGAACAAAACTGGCTGTGTTTCTGACCACTACTGTAATTTTTCAAGCCCTGACTGGGTTCAAAGTCTTGCCTTGGTCATTATATTTAAGTTTTTCCTCTTATCTGCACAAGACAAATGTGCATGAAGCAGAATTCAATCCTATAATAAAGCCAAGGGCAAAAATTAAGAACTAATAACCAAAAAGAATCCACTCTGTGGTTGCATGATGTGACTGTTTTGTTGCCCATTTTGCCAGTTTCTAACAGCTTTAAAATACTATTTCCTTTGTGCTGGGTACTGAGCCCATTAACTCCTTCATTTTACCCATGATTAGGGCATGTTATTGTTTTCTCACTTAACAGGTGAGGAACTAAAGCGGAGAGAGTTCAGTAAGCTTACTCGAGTGCTTTTCTTCTAAACCTTCTCTGTGGTCCCTGCCCTCGCCTTCACTGAAAAATATAGGCAGGACCAAAGTTAAAGCAACATCAAAAAGACAACCATCCGTTGGCCCTACTAGTTTAGTAAGGGACACACACAGGCTTCAGAGTGCTGAAGTGAAAATAAGAGTGCTAGTGTCAAGCCTGCTACCCTTGTCTACAATGGGAGAGCAAGTGCGGCCCTGCCAGCACCGCCTCCTCCCTGCTTCCCTACTGCGAAGGCCTATTCAGGGCCAGAAAGTGGAATCATCCCACAGGCTTCCGCTTCCACTCCGTCCAGTATAGCAGTAAGGTTTGAAAGTACCTCAAGCAGAGCCCACAATTCTCTGATCCTTTACAAAATCAGACTCTGCAATGGAGTGTCATAGCTGCCATGCTAGGAATGAGGTCAATTACTAGACTTTCCTCTCCTCCTCCTCTCCACCCCTAGGGTTCAACTCTTCCCAGAACTCACTCAGAGCTCTCGTTAGCCTTTTCTCCTCAGTGTAACTGCCCCTACATTTATGCAATTACAAATCTTCTCTCCTACAGATTCCTGTAGAGGAAGTGAAAGATAAGAAAGAGGAAAAAAAAGGAAGGGGGATAAACAGTCAAGGGGCACATGATTTACGTTGCTGTTTTTAAAGGTGCTATGTACATATGGTCAATATGCAACAAACAAAGAGAAAGTATATATACCTACATAAGTGCATGCACATACAAACAAATACGCTAAATTATAATAAGGATTTTGACTTCTCCATCCACAAGTTTCTAAACATACATTCTGTGGTGTGTGTGTGTGTGTGTGTTGTCTATGCGTGTGTCAGTCAGTCCCGAGTCTTGAACTCAGGGCCTGGGCACTGTTCCTGAGCTTTTTTGCTCAAGACTAGCACCCTATCACTTGAAACAGTTCTACTACTGGCTTTTTGGTGGTTAATTGAGTCTCACTGACATTCCTCCTGGGGTGTTGGGCATCTGCTTGGCATTGAGGGGGCAGTCCCGAGAGGCCACCCCTTCTCCCACCCTGGGGCTGCGTGGCTGTTAGCCACGCCTACCTTTTCCCCCGGGTCCCGAACCGGAAAGGCGGCTCTAACTAGCCCCGCCTCCCGTCTTGGAGCACGTGTATGTCAAAATGGCACCGGGCGGGACCCAGGGGCCGGTCCTGGGGGCTGTGATCTCCGCCTCTGGGGGCAGTTCCGTGACGTCACTGTGATGGACAGCTCATCATCAGCCTATCGCCGGGCCTAGTTAGCCACTCCAAATCCCTCCCCTTCCTGCCGCCGTCACTGTCATATAAACCCCGCCCCTGATTACATCGGCCGAATTCCGAGCAGCTTTCCCGAGAACGCCCGCGCGTCCTGGGTCCTGATTTAAGCCGAGAAGGGGGAGGGGCGCCTTCGCGTCTACACACAGTCCAAGGCTTGCACGTGGGGCCGCACGGCGTGGCTTCCAAGTGCAAATCCACGTATCAGCCCCCTGAATAGCTAGGATTACAGATGTGAGCCACCAGCACCCAGCTCATAATTGTGCCTTAATATCCACTGAACTATTAGAAAGACGCTAGATCGGCAGTGGATACCTGACACTGTCTCCCGTACCAACACCGTCACTTAGGTAAGCACCAAAGCCTGGTTTACTTACATGCGCAGTAGGTCCCTCCACCCACCTACTCCCCACTTCGCCTCACTAATGGGAGAGGCTCAGAGAAGAGAGTGTGCGCTATTAAGTACACCCAAGTGCTCTGGTGGGACATGCCTTGGACAGGAGAAATCCCTCTAAGCAACATGTCAATAGGAAGTAATCCCACCTTTCCCTCGCCAGAAACTATTTAAAGCAGGGAAGTGAGAGTGAAACCCTCTGTGCTTTTTAGGAGAAAGTTTAGCCAAATCATGTTTCTGGTTTGCACCTAGCCAAATAAGATGAGGAAGAGGCTGGGATGTGTAGGCACACTCACCGAAGAGCTTCCTTAGGGTCAGTTAATAGACATCAGGATTTAGTAGCAACTGTTTTCTTTTTTAATCCCAACTCATTTGAGAATAAGTGTTGTGTATTCACTCTTACCTTACACTCCTCAAAGTTAATAATGAATCCCAATCCGGTACCAAAAGGCTCCACTATTCATTCATTCAAGGACCTCAAACTCTTACTGAAATGGACTGTCCGAGTTCAACTTCTGTTGCTGTAACACAACAGCCACGACTAAGTAACACAGAGGTAACGGGAGTTTGGTCCGTGGCTCCAGAGGCTGGGAAGCCTACTAGCACAGCATTGGTATAAGGCAAGGGACTTCCTGCTGCACTTCCCCCTTACAGTTTGTCAGTAAACGCGTAACTGTAAAGTTGTGGATATATATCAAATTACTGTTGGGTCATTTTTGAAAACATACTTTCACAGGGGGAAAAAAAATCTAAAACCCTGGCCTTGAAATGTCATGAATATCACGAGACACTTGCTACGGTATGAACATTCATAAGCTGAAATCCTAACTCCCATGGTGATGGCACTTTGAGATAGGGTCTTTAGGAGGTGTCCAGGCCATGCAGATAGAACCCTAAGTGGAATTAGTACCCTTAAAGAGACCTGAGGAAGCTAAAGTTGCCCTTTCGGCATGTGAAGACCAGTGAGAGGAAACCCATCTCTCAACTATAAAGGTGGTCAGTCCTCACCAGATAGCAGACACCTCTTCCAGCATCTTTATCTGGATTTCTCCGCTTATGGGAAGAAAGTCCATACCTCTTCCCAGCCAATGGAACTATGAGAAATTACCTCATTCCTAAGTGACTCAGAATATGGCAGTAGTCTGTTGTAGTAGCTTTGAATGGTCTAAGACAGAACCAACATTTTTGTTTGATTTCTAACATTTTATAGTTAACATTAGGAGAGGAAACCTAAACACTAGCATTCAGGTAGCAGCTATAGTGAGAAATGAGAATAGCAGGCAAATGCCATGTATACACGAAGAGGGTCTGAATGGGACAGGCAGCACCACGTGTACAGTCATGGAGAAAATGTTTTTGGTGGGCTCTGAAATGAATCCTACAGGACTCAGACAGGGTGAAGTGGGGAAATGGCAGAGCAGGCAGTTCAGAGTGCTGAGCCTCCCCAACCTGAGCACCCAGAGATCAGGAACCAACCGCCAGGACTGACTGAACCAGAACTGTGAACCAACTGCCAGAACGAACTCTATCAGAACTCTACAAGCAATGAAGGCTCACAGCAACCAACAGACACCGAGTCACAAAGAGGCCAACTACAGAGAGCAGCAAAGCTGACTTATTTTTCCAAACCCCTAGGTAACTCTATCCCAATCTGTGAGAGATACATGAAGGATAGACACAAGGTGCACATTCTGTTCGCCCAACTGAACATTCGCCCTTGCTAGAAAAGCATGGTTGTTTAAAATATAGTTTAAAGAAACTTGAGGTAAAAATACCACACATTTAAGACATAAAATAGACCAACAACATGAGTGCACCATATACATGGGAGAATTTCAAAACCCACGGTACTTGCAGAGTGTGACACGCACTCAGAAGAAACATGAGAAAACCTCAAGCTTCTTCATCTTAGGTGAATGTTAAGTGGTCCCAAGGAAGGGCCTTTCTGCAAGCACTAGGTGTTTGTGTTATTTGTTTGGAAGTCACACACACACAAAGAATACTATAACTATCAATGATCAGAAACAGAAAAGCAAAACTTGGGAATAGACTTATCTACAAATACACAACATTCTAATTTTTAGACATCGGGTTTTCAAAGTTTTAAAAAAAATTAAGTAAAGAACAGGGCATACAAAGAACAGGAAAATAGAATCCACTCAAAGGCACAAAATTAAGTAACAGAAAGCATTCCTGAGAAAGCACTGTACTTAGAATACAAAGACTTTAAAACAACTTTGTTAAGCATGCTCAGTATCAACAAGCCATGAAAACTGAGTGGACGTGAAAACTGTTACGTATGGATAAAAGGATCAATTCGCCAAAAGGATAAAATGCACCAGAAACAGCTGCAAAACAGAACAGGCAAGCACTGACAGAACTGAACAAAACACAGAAGATTCCATAATAGCAGACTTTAACATCTTTTCAATGACAGAACTGCTTAATAGGACATAGATAAATAAGGAAAACCAGCTTCTGAGCAACACATACACCTAGATCTAACACACAGAGAGAGACAGACACTGACACACAGACACACATTCCTCAAAAGTGTACACAGGAAAGTCTCCAGGGAAGTCCTTATCAGTCCACAGAACAACTCTCAATAAAAAAAAAAAAAAGACTGAAATCATGCAAAGCATATTCTCTAACCACAAAGCCTCACTGAAGCTAGAAATCAAAAGCAAAGGGGGAAAAAAAACAAGCCAAGAAAACTCACACTTTTAAATTACTAATGAGTCAGAGAAAATAACCTGAGATAAATGAAAGGTATGAAAATGAAGGTATAAAAGAACACACAACAGTGCTCAGGGGAAATCAATAGCTGTAAACATCTTTCTTTTTAAAAGGCTCTACCACTTAAGCTATGTCCTAGCTTAAGTTCTTTTTCTAACAGTCTCACATTTATGCCTGGACAATGATTCACCTATTTATACTTCCTGCATGGCTGGGATGACAGCTTTTACTGGTTGAGGGGTCTTGGGAACTGTTTTGCCATGGCTTGCCTCAAATGGTGATCTCCAATCCGAGCCTCCTGGATTATAAACATGAGCCACTACACTACCAGACTGAAACAAAACCTCAGTGAGGGGCTGGGGATATGGCCTAGTGGTTAAGAGTGCTTGCCTTGCATACATGAAGCCCTGGGTTCGAACATTCCCCAGCACCACATATATAGAAAACAGCCAGAAGTGGCGCTGTGGGTCATGTGGCAGAGTGCGCCTTCAGCAAAAAGAAGCTAGGGACAGTGCTCAGGCCCTGAGTCCAAGCCCCAGGACTGGCAAAAAAAAAAAAAAAAAAAAAAAAACCTCAGTGAGGGGAGGGGCGGCAGCAGCATCCACGCTGTTCATTCCCCAAACTCCTGCTTATGAATGTTCAGCAACAATTGAGAAGAGCTCTTTGAGATTTAAATGAGTTAGAGGAGCTCTGATTGTTAACCTTCACTGTTATAAAGAAAAACTACATCTTGTTCTTTATCACTCTTCACAGAGGCCACTACAGATTAGCAACCTAAAAATCTTACATCCAGGTAATGTTTAGAAAATTCTACCTTAGAAATTAATAATAATAATAATAATAAAGAGCTGAAGCACTGTTATCTTTACATTCATTTCTCAACTACACCTTTCATGTGTCACATACCTAGTCAGGTAGACGATAGGGAAGCTAAGAAAAATCTGCTTGTGCAAGTGTGGCTGACCACACAATGCAACAAATCTACCTGAAAAAGCTCTGCTGGTTCTTTAATCCAGTGCCTGTGCACACCAAGCACACTCATGAGTGTGCATGCATCTGCACAAACACACATGCACAGTTAATTTTAAGGAAAAACAGAATCAGTGCAAGACATACTGCTTGTTTCGCTGCTAACACCCAGAGGTGAAGAGCTGGTTGCAAGCTGGGCGTGGTGCATGTGGGAGGCTGAAGCAGGAGGAGTTCAATTCCAGGCCAGGCTGATTGCAGTGAGACTCTGTTTCAAAACAAACAAACTAGCTGCAAATCTCACCATGCCAACACTGCACCGTGGCACACATGTCAGCTTGGCATCATCAGGGTTGTTCCTTCATATGTTAAGAGTTTCCTTTCTGAATAAGAGCTTCTTATACAACGCATTTTGGGGTGGTTCTGGGTGCTTTCCAGATAACCCATACTAACCCCAAATAAAATGGGGTTGGTCTGCCGTTGCAAGGAATTGTACTACAGAAAGGAGAGTGTGCTTTTGTCTTTTACTTGCTTGAACTGCAGAGAAAGCTTTTACATAAATCAATTTTAAGCTCTAAAGCTCTTCTTTTCCTTGACTCTACATCTGTCTCCAGATACGTCTGCCTACTCAACAGGAGTAGAAGCCAAGAAGCATGAGAGCCCCAAAGAGAGGCATCAGATACAACCCTGCACGAGATTTATGGAGAGATACTTACTTTAACAAAGCAAACCCCAAAGGGAAATGACGCCTACAAGCAGTCAGTGTACACTGGAGACTCTAGTCAGTCCTAAAACATTTCTCAGCTGATATATGTCTTTAACACCTCAGTAATTTCATTTCACTGATTTCATGACCAAAAGGTGTTGATTTAAAAATACAAGTTTCCAGAGAACAGCTGTTGTCAAATGACAGCATAGTAAAGAAAACAATTCTCAAGCTGAACTAGCTACATGGGAATCCCTTGCTAAGTGTGTGATGTTGTTATGTCACTAACTCCTCTGTAATTAGGACTGTGTTAAGGACAGATACGCATGGGGCTGCGAATGGGGCTTAGTGGTAGAGTGCTTGCTTAGCATGCATGAAGCCCTGGGTTCAATACCTCAGCATCACATAAACAGAAAAGGCTGGAAGTGGTGCTGTGGCTCAAGAGGTAGAGTGCTAGCCTTGTGCTCAGGCTCTGAGTCCAAACCCCAGGATTGGCAAAAAAAAAAAAAGTAAAAATAATAATACCTTGTATATAAAAGAACCTCAACTAAAAGTAGTTGCTATTGTTACTCCAATTATACCTGGATAATGCGCATTCTTGGGTAGCATCATCATCATCTTCTTTTTTTTTTTTTTTTGGTTGGTCCTGGGGCTTGAACTCGGGGCCTGGGCACTGTCCCTGAGCTTTTTCACTCAAGGCTAGCGCTCTTCCATTTTAAGCAACAAAGATGGACCAGCATCTTCTTTAATGGGATTTTCTGCTACTTAGGCCACACACATTGAGCTTCTTAATGCCACTGCTGCCTCAAGAGAATGAGTGTGTGACACTAACATTATACAACCACAAGTCATTGTTGGGAATCAATCGGCTATCTAATTAATGGAAGAGTTGAGTGACACACACACACATGAAGGTAGAAAACACCCCCTTACTTGCTGGTGGCAGTTACTCTCGAATGCTGTGGAATGAGGGGAAGGAACTGCCTTCTTTCATTCTTCCCATAACAGTATTTTTGTCTGACCTGTTGACCACATCACATTTCCTAGCATTTAGTCAGGTACCCATGGCTCATACCTGTAATCCTAGCAACTTAGGAAGCTGAGACTTGGGGGATCCCAGTTCAAAGCTAAGCGAGGCAGAAAGGTTAGCTGCCTTTCTAAGGTAAGAGACTTCATCTCCAGGCTGGGAATATGGCCTAGTGGCAAGAGTGCCTGCCTGGTATACATGAAGCCCTGGGTTCGATTCCTCAGCACCACATATATATAGAAAAAGCCAGGGGCTGGGAATATGGGCTAGTGGCAAGAGTGCTTGCCTTGTTACATGAAGCCCTGGGTTCGATTCCCCAGCACCACATATATAGAAAATGGCCAGAAGTGGCGCTGTGGCTCAAGTGGCAGAGTGCTAGCCTTGAGCAAAAAAAGAAGCCAGGGGGCTGGGAATATGGCCTAGTGGTAAAGTGCTCATCTCGTATACATGAAGCCCTGGGTTCGATTCCTTAGCACCACATATATAGAAAAAGCCAGAGTGGCGCTGTGGCTCAAGTGGCAGAGTGCTAGCCTTGAGCAAAAAGAAGCCAGGGACAGTGCTCAGGCCCTGAGTTCAAGCCCCAGGAATGGCAAAAAAAAAAAAAAAAAAAAAAAAAAAGCCAGGGACAAGTGCCCAGGCCCCGAGTCCAAGGCCCAGGACTGGCGCAAAAGAAAGAAAAGAGACTTCATCTCCAAAATAACGGGCACAAGGATGGGATGGAAGCAGAGCTTAAGTGTAAAGCACCCGAAACAGTGAATGAATGAATGAAACAACCAATTAAAACAACTGAGATAAGGCTCTGGTGGTGCAAGACAACTCCAGCTGTCACTTAGCTTGCCAGCCCTGAAGGAAACAAGGGGAGTTTCCAACCGCATTAGGAGCCACGTGGAGACTCCAGCACGGCCTCTCCATGAGTGTGGGTACTGCTTCTCCCAGCTGGCAGCCGACATCCACCAGGCCCCCACATTCAAACCACGCACAGAGACGCAACTGAGCATTGCCGTGCAAGCAGCTGCTTCAGAGTGCGCTTGCGTAGCAGCCAGGAACTCCGCGCCGGACGGAAGGCCAGGGACGGCCTCTGCACACGGAGCAGACTTTGGGCAGACTCCAGCATGAGTAACTAACTGCCAGCTGCTGCCTAAATACTATTTTCCAACATCTTCTGAAGGCTAGTAGTTACTCAAATAGATTTTTAAAAGAAAATGAATGCAACATATTGTAATTATTAGAAGATTATCATAATTAGGCATTCTGTTCTTTCCTTTGATGCAAGGAACAAAGTGGCTGTGACTGTTGCTGAGAACACAAAGTGCCGTCCTTGGGTCGAGGTTACGCATGCACAGGACAGGGACCTGACCTGGCAACTCTGCCAGCCACAGCTCTCACCTGAAGCCCAGGAGAGCCAGTGAAAGGAGGAAGGGCAACCCAAGTCCGTGAGCTTCTCAACCCCGCCACATCCACCTGTGGAGGGCAGAACACTGAACCACAGTCCCCAGGTGACCCAGGCAGTCTGGCTGTCTCACACAACATCCACGCTTCAGATTCCCTACCTCCAAAGACTCAAAAAATAATTTTTAACTTCTGATCACCTACACATGCTTGGTTCTCTCTCGTACATCACTGAGTAATTGCCGCCTTCTCAGCTTTGTACACTGTGAGTCTTTTGCCTACCAGGCCCACTGCCCCTCCACCTGCTCTCCAGGCTTCCCAAACACAGTGCCAGCGGTGCCCAAAGATGATCTTCACCGCCATTCTCGGGGTGCAAAAGGGGCAAAAGGGGGCAAGGACACAGGCTTGCGCGTTATCATTCCCCACAGCCCCCCAAAGCAAGACCTCCATCTTCATTTAAGCCTTGACAAAGCAGCCTCGTTTCTGACCCCTAAGCATGGGACCCACTGCACGGTACCATCTGTGAATGGAAGGAAGCAGAGCGCATGAAGCTGAGGTTCACCAGGCTCCCGGTGCTGGTGTTCTATTCCCAAACCTGAATGGCCATCACTGCCCTGGCACGAGCATCTTTAAAGCTTCCAAAACCTCAAGAACCTTGCCATGGAAATCAACCTGGGAAACTACCTATTGCAAATGACAAGTCCTTTCTTTTGCGTGCTACAACTACTTTAAGATTAGTAAAACGAGTACTATCATTTCCAATTTACAGAACTGGTGGCCTGTCTCACAAAATAAATGATAAATGAGCATGCTGTATTCAAACTAAGTCAAGAATAAAGTGACACTGGTACTTGGAAGGAAAAAAGTGGTTTCAAATAGATCAGCAAACTGATGTTTTTATTAAATATCCCTCTATTTATATATAAAGCAGATGCCATTCTAAAAAGCTAAGGCTAACTTTTCTAGCAAACTCTTCCTCTCGACGTCCAGGGGCTGCCCCGCCGCCTCAATGCAGGGCTCCTGTGCACGCCTGGGGTGGGAGGCAGTGAGGGGCTCCAGCACGCTGGCGCTCCAGTTCTACACTGCAGCAGATATACGACTGTCAAGTTACAGGAACTTTCTGGAAGAAAACTCCAGAAGCTTCTAGATCAGAGCAATAGACCTCATCTGGCCAACTTCCTGGAGACTATTTTTAAGTAGTCAAGTCTTGGGCAAAACTCTGACCCCCTGGCAGCAAGACGTTTCCGCCGGCAGAGCAGTGGGTCCCACTGCACCACTGCCAGCCAATCCCAGCATGGCCAGGGCTGAGAAGACAGAGAGGAAGGAGGTGGATGACCCTCACTGAGCAAACAGGCACAAGCACAATGGTGACCCAACACCTATCCTAGAACCACAGTATCTCCAAGCTGTAATCACCTTGTCAGGGAGATGATCTCCTACGGTATCCTAAAGGTGGGGAAAGTAAGGCTCCAAGAACTCTGTGCTTTATTACAAACCCCACCACGGTCCAATCAGTGCAGCATGTGGCTAAGAACAACAGCTAGGCCAGAACACAAGGACTAGCATGGCCAGAATCCACTTCCCGCTTATCCTATGAGGCTCTTCCTTAGAACCTGCAATGCATAAGCCTATTCTCATAAGCACAGCTTGCTTGTTGGAGGAGTTACTATAGCCAAGTTTCAAGAAAACAAACTGCCTTGTTTTCAAACAGGTGATGGGTCACCTCACAATCTGTGAGATGAAAGGAAAGAACATGGGATTTGAGGGCTGAACTGTGTCTTCCAAAAAGATATATGAAAGCCCTAGGGCCACCATTCCTCAGAATGGGGCCTTATTTGGAAAAGGGGTCATTATACAATAATATGATAAATCAAAATGAAGTCATAATGGCATAGCCCTGTTTTCTTTCTAAAAAGAAGGAAATGTGACTCCAAACAACAGCTGCTAGCATCTGGCCCATGAAACCGCATTCTAAGATGGACAGTTGGTATAGAAGCTAACAGGTATCTTCTTTATAAGAGACTGTTACCTTGCTATTTTCTCCTGGATAGTAATCAGGCTTTTTATCCAAGATAAACAAAAAGAGTAACATAAGCCTCTACAGATTTTCAGTTCATTTGACATTTTAAAGACAAGATGTTAAGACTACCTCCTGAGTCAGCAGACCCTGGGCAACTGTCACAAGCAAATCCTAGGGCATTGGGGGGCTGTTTGCAAGGTCCCTGACACTTGTTTTTCCTCCCCAAAACCCTAGGGCTCAAGGCCTATCCTTCCCTGGAAGACCAACTCAAGCTTCAACTGCAGAGCCTCTCCCTAAGCCCTGTCCCTTAACATATCTTCAGCACTCATCCATTCTTAGATGTCCTATATCCACAGAGTACAGTGCTTTAATGCCACCTGTGTTCATTCATTCCACACAAAAATGCACTCTACTATATGCAAATTAGCCTGCAGGAAACAAAAGATGAATCGGACATAGAGCCCATCCTTAAAGAAATCCAGCAAAAGAAAACGCATTACAAATAAGATTTAAATATAGTACAAAGAGCCAAAAATTCTTTAGCTGAGCAAGTTCAAACTACAAATGAGCATCTTTATCTAAATTAAAAGAGGTCACAGCGAATGGCTGTAACTTAAAGAAGAGTGGAAAGTGCAGTGTGGCCCAGGGTTTCATAACCTTAGCATTAGGGATGTTTGGACTAGAAAATCCTTTGTGGTACAGAGCTGTCCTATCCATTGTACAATATCTAGTAAGTAAGATTCTTGGCTTCTTCAAACTAAATGTCAAAATCATGTCCTCCCAGCTGTGACCCGACATTTACCCTGGGGGAATGAAAGGATATGGTCCCTAAATTGTGCCTGGTTGAGGACTAGGTAAAGAATTTATAGTTGCAAAAGAATAAAGACAAATATTACAAGGCAAGAGAATGCTTTCGTTGAAGTACAGTGTTGTAGTACCAATGCATTACGAATGCCAGGGCTAAAACACAATAAAGTCATGAAATATAAAGCTGGAAAAGTTCTAGTCAATGAAGCTTCCAACTTTTGGTTTAAGAGTTTGAGTGTAATTCAGCACCCGGGAGGCGGTAGCAGAAAGGTGACAAGTTTGAGGAAAGCCAGGATTATTAAGGAAGTATCAGGTTATGGAGGGCTACATAGCAAAACTCTGTCTCCAAAAGAACAAGTTTGAATATACTATATGAACAAGAAGTCAGAGCACTACAATTTGGAGAAGATATGAATGGAAAAATGGCCATGGGTGAGGGATTTTTGTAAGGCTTTTGATTAATCATTTATACTCTATATTTCCCTTCATCAAATCAAGTGGTAACCTTGACTTGAGTCAAAAACTTCTATAATGGCCAAGTGCCAGTGGCTCACACCTGTAATCTTAGCTACACAGAGGGCATCGAGGTTTGAGGTCATCCCAGGCAAACTGCTAGTAGGACTTCATCTCAACCAATAGCTGGAACCAGTAGCAAGGACCTGTCATCTTAGCTATGGCAGGAAACTAAATACCAAGACAGTAGTCCAGGTCAGCCCGAGCAAAAAGCAACACCCTATCTCAAAAATAGCACAAAAAAAAAAAGAGCAAAAGGCCTGAAGGGGTTGTTCAAGCAGTGGAGTGCTGGCCTAGCAAACCCAAAGCCCTGAGTTCCCAAACCCCAGTACCCCTCTCCCCTTAAAAAATAAAAAACCTTACCCATGTATGGTGTTTCGGAATTTTCTTTCCTAAAAGCTCACACAGAATATTTTTAGAGCCCTGTGTGGTGGCACACAAATGTAACTCAGCCCTCTGCAAGTCTGGGGCCAGCCTAGGCCTCAAAATCCTCCCTCAGAAATTTAAAAATGCTGGGCATGAGTGGCTCGTCTGCATTCCTAGCTACTTGGGTCAAGATTTAATGCCAGAGTAGAAGATTCCCAAGACCATTTTTCAATGAAGAGCTGAACATAGTGGCACACAAGTGTTACCTTAGTAATCATGGAACCTAACACAGGTGGACTGTGTCCAGACCTGCTCCCAGGCAAGAAGCACCAGCCCATCTCAAAAATAATAAGCATGCCTGTAGTACTAGCTGCAAACGAGGCTGAGATCTGAGGACTGAGGCTCAAAGCCAGCTCAGGCTGGAAACTCCAATAAACTACCCAAAAGCACAAAATGGTGCTGTGACTCAAAGTGGTAGAGCACTAGTTTTGAACACTAAAGCTCCAGGACAATGACCAGACCCTAAGTTCAAGCCCCGGTAAAGTTTAAAAAGCAAAACACTGACCTGAAGATGTGGCTCAGCTAAGAGTGTCTGTCTAGCAAACCTAAGGTTGGAATTTAAACCCCAGTACTACAAAAAAAGCACTCATTCACTCATTCATTCATTCATCCATTCATTTTGCTTTAGGCTCCTTTAGTGCTCCACAATGTTTTCATTTCCAGACAGACAGTATGTGCTTGCCTAATTTATTCTTGGACATAGTCTTATATAAGCAGACATCAACATGTAAATAGATTACGAGATGACTAGTTTTCTCCAGGTTTCATTTACATACTTAATACACATTTATAACTTCTTGAACCCTGTTGTGTGTCTCTGGGGGAAAGACAGCGCTAGAGTTTGAACTCACAACCTATTATGCAGGCACTCTACCACTGAGTTATGTCTCCCGCCCTAAAACTGCTGCATCATTATTTGGAGAATATACTTCTTTCTTCAAGGCACCTTGAATAAAGTTATTTATTTAAAAAAAGGAAACTTGGCCAGGAAGCAACTTACCAATGAAGGGTAGACATTTCAATACTGTGGGTTGGGTAAAAACGGTTTGAGTATCTCACATTTGGTAAGCTCTCACTATTTCAGTCAGCACTGTATTAAGACTGTATGAACTCTTAATTCTCAGCGACCCACAGAGCAGTAATATCCTCCTCCATGAAGCTGTTCCAACGATAAGCAATGCTACACCACTTCCTCTAGTGAGCAAGCTGGTGGATGAAGGCCGCTAACTCACCCAGTCAGGAGCACCACGGGACTGGCACTGCACCTGGGATGCCTCTGATGGTGGGTCCCTATTTTTATTTAAGTTCAATTTTGCACTTGAGTCACATTTAGATATTTAACAACTTTTAAGAAAAATTTTTAGACAATCTTAAGAATTTTTATGCCATTTTAAGCATCCCCAAGGTTTATGAACACATAAATCCACCTGTCTAATACATTTTAGTACATAAAGTTTTAGTGTATATTTAAAAACTGAGGTATGGTTCTGCATGCTTTTAGGGCTTTTTATGTATGTGGTCTTCTGTGCCATTCATAACCAGACTGAGGAGTCACTTTGGGGGAGTTACTTGGGGGAATGGATCCAAAAAAGTCCCTACATAAGGATGATGTCAGTTATGTTCGCTTAGCTGTGGTCACACATCAACATCCTGGCATTTTCTAAATCAGATAAATCATGTGTTAAAGGTTAAAACACTGACAAGTCTAGGTATAGGGCCATAACACTTTTTGTTTACTCAATGAAGGCACTATTTATCTTCACAAATTTTCATCTTAAAAATTATTTAAAACTCTGGCTTAAGGTACCGCTCAGTGGTAAAGCATTTGTCTATCATGCCAGGCCCTGGATTCAATCTCCAGAAACATCCCCCCACTCAAAAAAAAAGTGTCATTTCAATGTATTTTCATTTAGTGCAGTATGGCCTGCGCTTCAAATAATTATACCTGTTATTTAAAAAACTTAAACAGCTGTCTGTTTCTACACACAGGAAAACAGGAGCAGTTTGTTTTTGACAGCCCTTAGGCTACCAATTTTTTACATTTTTAAAGGGAGCTGTGTGCAATGAAAGCCTCAGAGGCTCCTCAAACCCCAAAGTATTTCCTTAAAGAGAAAGCTCATTGACCTTCCAAGGCAATTACATCGTGCACTCTTTAAATAGCAGCATTTCACCTACACGCTTGCCCCCTGCTGTGCAGTGGGCACGGGGCCTGAGTACACAGTTCTTTCTTGGTCTCAGTCTGCCAGGACACAAGCCCTAAACTTTAAGAAACAGCCGGTCGGCTCTCTCCACAGCCACTCCTTTGCCTGGCTGGATGCTCGGGGTACAGAACACCAGGGAGCTGTCATGTCACCAGCCAGGACAGCCACCGAAGACCCCACATTTCGGTCACGTGAAGCTGCTGCCCTTTTTGTTATTATAGCTACTAGAAACAACAACAACAACAAAAACAAACTGTAACAGTGACTAACATATACGTAGGTCTGCTGCCTTTCCCATTTAAGTAACTTCCACTTGATTTGGAAGTTCTCCCAATCATCCTTCAAAAAAACAAAAAAATTACGGAAACAGATTGTTTATATTACAGAAAGCAGTCTGTTTATTCTACCCATCAGTCTTTCCTTGACAACTGGCTAGTGTTGCTCTTTTTGTTTACTGTATGCTCAGATGAATTTTAATATAAAACCTTACTAGAACTACCTTTCAAACGAACCAAATTCTGGCCCCCTGCATATTGCTCAAATGCTGACCCATCCCATCCAGCAATGAGGGCACAGACTTTAAAGAATTAAACCAGTCCCTCTTCACTTCCTTACTGTACGTGCAGACCAATGAAGTAAGAACACAAAGCTTCAGTTGACCTGATACACTGTAGAGTATCTCCTAAGTGGAACTTCCCAAGCAACAAAACCTTGACAGCTTCAACTTCAAGAGCTGTGTAAGGCTGGATGCCAGTGCCTCAGATCTTTAACCCTAGCTAACCCAGGATGCTGAGATCTGAGGATCATGGTTCAAAGCCAGCCTGGGCAGGCCAGTCCATGAAGACTCATCTCTCCAATTAGCCACCAGAAAACCAGAAGCTGTGGCTCAAAATTGTGGCGTGTTAGCTGCAAAAGTCCAGGCCCTGAGTTCGAGCCCCATGACTGAGGAAAAAAAAAACAGAGCACTAAGGACAAAGGACACTATCACTGACTATAAAATTCATCTTATAAGCCACAGTGAAGGCTTCCTTCCTTCCACTCACAACTCCACACAGGACTGCAGAAGTGGAGGGGAAACAGAAGGGGGGGCCACTGCCCACAGGCAATTCCTCCCTGCATACCAACAAGATTTTAACAAACAAGGGGAAAGGCAGAGGGAGAGAGTACACTGCCACTGAAAGGACCACTTTAGAAGAATGATGAGAATGTTATCAAGTGGGAAGCTGGTGGAGGAGCCCCAGGTCTGCCCTCCATCCCTGCCCGGTGAGGCTGTGGGTGAGAGCATGGGTCTCACCAGGAGGGGAACGGGAATGGTGACCATCTACACAAATCGCCACACCAGGAGGAGGGGAACGGGAATGGTGACCATCTACACAAATCGCCACACCAGGAGGAGGGGAACGGGAATGGTGACCATCTACATGAGTCAACACACCCGGAGGGGAACGTGAACGGTGGCCATCTACACAAATCGCCACACCAGGAGGAGGGGAACGGGAACGGTGGCCATCTACATGAGTCAACACACCAGGAGGGGAACCGGAATGGTGGCCATCTACACAAATCGCCACACCAGGAGGAGGGGAACGGGAATGGTGGCCATCTACGTGAGTCAACACACCCGGAGGGGAACGTGAACGGTGGCCATCTACACAAATCGCCACACCAGGAGGAGGGGAACGGGAATGGTGACCATCTACACAAATCGCCACACCAGGAGGAGGGGAACGGGAATGGTGACCATCTACATGAGTCAACACACCCGGAGGGGAACGTGAACGGTGGCCATCTACACAAATCGCCACACCAGGAGGAGGGGAACGGGAACGGTGGCCATCTACATGAGTCAACACACCAGGAGGGGAACCGGAATGGTGGCCATCTACACAAATCGCCACACCAGGAGGAGGGGAACGGGAATGGTGGCCATCTACGTGAGTCAACACACCCGGAGGGGAACGTGAACGGTGGCCATCTACACAAATCGCCACACCAGGAGGAGGGGAACGGGAATGGTGGCCATCTACATGAGTCGACATGCCAGGAGGGGAACGGGAACGGTGGCCATCTACATGAGTCAACACACCCGGAGGGGAACCGGAACGGTGGCCATCTACGTGAGTCGACATGCCTCGACACACATCAGGATGAAATAAGGCCTAAAATCACTTGGGTGTGAGGGATGAAGCCAAGTTCAATGGCAGTCCAATTTTAACCCTGATAATATTTTTATCTAGATCTCATAGTTTTTGCTACAAAGTTATCGTTTAGCCAGGCCTTAATCTGATCTTGCCCCACAGACCTGTTATTTGTAGTGTGTGATTCTGCACAAGAGGTTTTTCAGGAATGCGTAAATCACATTACAAAAGACACCTGTATATCAAGATCTGAGACAATGAGTTGCAATGCCAAGCAGGGAGCAAAATGATACACACTGACCTCAGGAAATAAAACAAATCAATATGCCTGGTAATTACATCTCATTTAATCATAAAGTCTTTATGAGGTACGCATCAACCCATTTCCTACTAGTTATAAAGAGTGGAACCCCAAAATCTAGCCTACAAATGCTATAGGCATATTCTAATTCTTTCCTTTTCCAAAGTTACACTACAGCAGCTTTTAAGTTCAGCCCTGTTTGATCATGTTTATTCTGCAGACTGATTCATGAACCCTCTGTTGTTTCTCTCTTCTACAAACCATGAGGCACACTATCACCCACTAGGTCTAACTTGTATCACTGGAGCTGCTTAAAATTTTGAATATGTAATTTCCTTATGGATGGTATAGTCTTTCCTTTCAGAGTGCCTTACATACACAGGGCTATTTACAACAATTTGGCTGACTATTCAAAGCTGCTTACTTATGACCAAATCAAAATGATAACTTTGAGTCACAAGTCTAACACCCAGCCCACTGTGCAAGGGGCAAGCCCCACATCTCTGCCTGCCACAGCCTCACACATGATTCTCACCCTGAGCCTCTCTCTAAGTCACAAGGCACTGCTCTGGTGTAGCTGTAGATGGAACTCTAGGGCATTCCCTGGGTGTGCGTAGGTTTGAGGCACACTTGCTGATCCACTGCGCACAAACAGCTCACCAGACAAACACCACGGGGCTCCTCCTCACCCCTCCCCCAGCCGTTCCCTGGGAAATCTAGCAGGCAAGCTAGCTGCAGGCCAGGCTGTCGATAAGGACCCTACCAGCACCTGTCAGATAACTCCTGCCTTTCATTCACCAGTTCCGATTTTAGGAATCCTATCCATACACCGATTTCAACAAAGAGAATATTTCTGAAAATCAAGACACAAAATACACTCTGGATTGCATATCAATGTTTTCTATGTTTTATTATGTTATAAAATACCTCTAAACCCCTGGGCCTTCTAAGCACCAACGGTAATCATTTGTGTTTATAGTAAGGACCCTGAAAGACTTCAAACTTCATAAGAACTTTCTGAATCAAAGCAACATTCAGGTATAAGTTATACAGTTTGAATATCAAAAGTCTTTACATAGTATTCCAAATTGTAGATAGTGTACACAGCAAGAGCATTTGGTTAATTCACATTTTACCAACTGGTTCCAGATAAAAGGCCCCAAGACCATTGGTGCACTGAAGTTCTATTCAAATCATTAACAATTTCTTCCATACATTCCACCCTCTAAATCTAACCTGCCTAGAGCTTAATTTCCCCAAAAATAATGTCAAGTGATTCTAGCATGCACTCTTTCTCCTCAAGAACTACTTCTGTAAATACTGGCAGAAATCAGATATACAACTGTGGTTCTCATCCCTGCCCAGGCACTGCTTGGAGGGAAACTTGCTGAAAGCCTAGACTTCTAAAATATTTACATTCTCAGTCCCACCCCAGAGCTTCTAGACCATAACCTCTTATGGTGGGCCCAGGCAATTCTAACCAGCCAAAAGAGAAGAGGCCACAAGTATCCATTACAGGGATGAGTGGCCAAGCACACTGTAAACCCTGTGGCACTCACAGGGTGGAAGGTATATCTACATTGAGGAAGACTGGGGGAGGTGAGGACACTGAAAACCATGTCCTGAACACACACCTGGTGCTGGGATTCTCAGCCACATGGCTCAGATTGGCACACATACCACCAGCTACGAGATGAGCAGCCTAACCCCAATCTCTGTGAGGTTTATTTAATACAATAGACGAGAAATTGGAACTCTCAAAAACACTTTGGCCTGTCGACCAAGGGGGCCCTAAGGGCCTGAGAACACTGTTCCCCACTTTCAATAAGCAAAGCAATTCCATGTGTCTATGAGCCATAGGGCTTTCAAGCACAGGCAGGACAGATAACCTCTAGGGGTAGAAAATGGGGCCGGGCACCAGTGGCTGGCATCAGTAATCCTAGCTACTCAGAAGGCTGAGATCTGAGGATCCCAGCTCAAAGCCAGCCTGAGCCTAAAAAGTCCCCATTAAACTCTTTATCTCCAACTATTCAAAAACCAGAAGTGGTGCTGTGGCTAAAAGTGGTAGAGCAATAGCCTTGAACAAGAGCTCAAAGACAGGGCCCAGGCCCTAAGTTCAAGACCCAAAACCAACAAAAATAAAGAAAGAAAACAGGACTCACTTGGCTACCAATGAGATCTGGCTTCAAAACTTTCCTGCACCGGTCACTAATGACATAGACTATGTACCTCACTGAATCCATTTTTACATCCGTAAAGTGGGGGTGAAAAATTAGTAAAAATTAAATGAAGCAGGCTGGGAATGTGGCTTAGCGGAAGAGTGCTTGCCTAGCATGCATGAAGCCCTGAGTTTGATTCCTCAGCACCACATATATAGAAAAAGCCAGAAGAACTGTGGCTCAAGTGGTGGCTAGCCTTGAGCAAAAAGAAGCCAGAGACAGTGATCAGGCCCTGAGTTCAAGTCCCAGGACTGGCAGAAAAGAAAAAAAATAAAAATAAAACCTCAGTGTGAACTGCACTATTCTGAATTATTGATATCTCTGCCACAGGACCGTGGTCTAATGGTAAAAAACATGTTTTAAATACCACTTTAAAAGTTTAATTTGGGGGCTGGGGATATGGCCTAGTGGCAAGAGTGCCTGCCTCATATACATGAGGCCCTGGGTTCGATTCCCCAGCACCACATATACAGAAAATGGCCAGAAGTGGTGCTGTGGCTCAAGTGGCAGAGTGCTAGCCTTGAGCAAAAAGAAGCCAGGGACAGTGCCCAGGCCCTGAGTCCAAGCCCCAGGATTGGCCCCCCCCCCCAAAAAAAAAGTTTAATTTTACCTGAATTACAAATTCAGTCAGCTGACAAACCAACTTATTAACAAATCTCTCAGGAAGTTTAGTCTAATGTAAATTTTAACAGTAACAAGTGAGATATAGAAGATGCCCCACAGGTAGAAATGTGACTGATTTAATAGCCAGGGTGCATTATAAGAAGTCAAAATGACACACATTAGGACTCAGAACTCTACTTGAAAAATCTCCTTGGGAAATAGACATTTAAAAAAAAAAAAAAAGAGCCTGCAATTCCTTCCTTCAAAGTGCACTCAGAACATGATACCACTCAAACCTAATGAACTTTTTCAAAAGAGAGAGTAAAGAACAACCAACTTAACTCCTTCCTTGGTAAAGATGAGGAAACCGAGATCAGCAGTCGCCCATACCTCAAGGTCGCCTGCCTGTCTGCCTGCCTGTCCGCCTGCCTGTCCGCCTGCCTGTCCGCCTGCCTGTCCGCCTGCCTGTCCGCCTGCCTGTCCGCCTGCCTGTCCGCCTGCCTGCCTGCCTGCCTGTCTGCCTTCTTCCCTTTCCTTCCTTTTTTCCCAATGGTAATCTAGGCAATAGTCAAAAAGTCACTCCACTTTTAAAATATAGCTATGTTTTCATAACTTTTTCACATATTTCTAACACTTTTACAGCCAAGTAAGATATCAGAATGTCTGACCTCCAGGACAACCTCAAAAGCACACACAAAGCCAACTGTCCCCTAAGAAGATGACAGGGCTGGTGAGACAGTTTCTGTTTGCGACACCAGGAATCTTCCCCAAATTCCATACTTATCCACTATGTAAGACTAATTAATTAGGAAGACAGAAATAAACTGCTGTCTGACACATGCCTTTTGGACTTTTTAGGCTTGGTGTCTTGTTTCTGAATCTCTCAAAACATTATAATGTATCGGGGGCTGGGGATATGGCCCAGTGGCAAGAGCACTGGCTTCCTATACATGAAGCCCTGGGTTCGATTCCCCAGCACCACATATATAGAAAACGGCCAGAAGGGGCGCTGTGGCTCAAGTGGCAGAGTGCTAGCCTTGAGCAAGAAGAAGCCAGGGACAGTGCTCAGGCCCTGAGTCCAAGGCCCAGTACTGGCAAAAAAAAAAAAAAGCCATTATAATGTATCATGAATTGCAATTTTACTCTAAAGCATGTCCATTTTCAACATGTCGTTCTTTAACTGTTCACCATAAACTTCCACTTTTTTTCACTGAAAAATAAGCATTATTTTCAGGTGTTCTTTTCCTACTGATTCCCCTTTAGGATAAATCTCTCTAAATTTAACTCCTATTAACCTCACAGCAAAGCTCGTATTTCTAGACTTTTCAGTTGAGAAGTAGAAATGCACAAACCAGCTGAAGCTACAGGTAACTACTTTCTGTGGTTCAAGCTACCCCTTTTTTGCAGTGATGATTCCAAATGGTCTTCTTGCCCACTTGAAGATGATTTATTTTTGTCTGTCATGAGGCTTGAACTCTGTCAATGACATGAGGGCCTGGGTCCTGTCCCTGATCTCTTCAGCTCAAGGCTGGTGCTCTACCACTTGAGTCACGTGCCACTTCCGGTTTTCACGTGGTTAATTGGAGATAATTGTCTCACGGTCTGGTCTTTCCTGACTGAGCTGGCTTTATACTGCAATCCTCAGATCTCAGCCTCCTGAGTAGCTAAGATTACAGGTGTGAGTCACTGACCTGCGCCTGGCAAGATTATTTTAATAATTTTTTTTTAAGTCAAGCATGGTAGTACACACATACAATCTCAAATTCAGGAAATTTAATAATCAAAAGTTCAAGGAAACCTGGGTGAGATTTTGTTTGAAAGTTAGCCGGACACTGATGGCTCACACCTGTAATCATAAAGACTTAGGAGGCCAAAATCTGAGGATCACAGTTCTAAGGCAGCCTGGGCAGAAAAGTTCCCATGGTACTCCAATTAATCACTCAAAAGCTGGAAGTGGTGCTGTGGCTTTAAGTGGCACAGTGCTAGCCTTGAGCATAGGAGCTCAAGGACAGCACCCAGGACCTGAGTTCAAGTGTCACAATTGACTGAAAAAGAAACAAACAAACAAAAAAAAAACAGAAGTAGAGCTGTGGCTCAAGTGGTATATAAAGTACTAGCCTTGAGAAAAAAAGTTCAAGGTAGTACACTCAGGCCCTGAGTTCAAGCCCCAAACTGGCACATAAACAAAAAGAAAAGTCCAAAACCAGTATCTTTCATTTTCTTCTAGGGTTTCTACAGTTTAATACTCTATGTCCTCATCTTCCCCCCCCCCCTTTTTTTTGGAGTTTTTATGTTAGGTAGATATTTACTGCTTTTAAAAAATATATATCGGGGCTGGGGTTATGGCCTAGTGGCAAGAGTGCTTGCCTCCCATACATGAAGCCCTAGGTTCGATTCCCCAGCACCACGTATACAGAAATGGCCAGAAGTGGCGCTGTGGCTCAAGTGGCAGAGTGCTAGCCTTGAGCAGGAGGAAGCCAGGGACAGTGCTCAGGCCCTGAGTCCAAGGCCCAGGACCGGCCAAAAATATATATATATGTTTAATTTTGTTGGTCATGGGATTTGAACTCAGAACTCAGGGCCTGGGCTCTGCCCCTGAGCTTTTTCACTCAAGGCTAGCGTTCCACCAGTTTGAGCTACAGCTCCACTTCCTCTGCTTTTGTAAATGGGTAATCCATTATCACTTAATTCTTTTCCCATTCACTGGTTAGAAATAGCACCTTTACTGTGTACTGAATCCTCACAGATATGTCTACTACCTTCTAGATTCTATTTTCCTCCACTCTTCTGCCACAATACACTGGCCTGGTAGTTGACACTAGAGCACATCCATTTTCTGAGACGTTTTTTTCTTTCTACAAGTTTTCCTTTTTGAAGCTATTTTTGTCAGATCACTCACGTTTTTCTTCAAAAATAAAATAATTGAGTATGGTTCTAACTAAAATTCCATTTAATTTATGGATAAAATAGGGCACTTTTTAAAATACTGAGATTCTCGCCCAGGAGTAATATATATATATGTGTATATATGTATATATCACTTCCTATTTGTTCTCATTCACCCTCCCTTTCTCTCTCGTTACACATTCATTCTCCCTGCCCTCTCCTTCCCTCCCCTCCCATCTCTCTTGGCGCCTAGCATCCTGATCCCACACAAATGAATTTCCTAATCTGTAAGGTAACATCTCCATTCCTTAAGGACATCACTGCTCACTGACTACAACACTAACCTGTTAACCCAGTTGTTTTCCTCAAGTCTATTAAAAGAATCCATTCAAAATTAGATTATATGGTAAACCATAAAAGCATTTTTTGTATCACACAAAAGGCAGAGGAGACCCACATTTATTGTAGACTTATAAATTTGGGGATCCTTTTAGTATGAGTTGCACTTGGGCTCAAAGAAGTAAAAAACACTGAAGCCAGGCACATCTATAATTCCAGTTAGTCAGGAAGATCAAGGCAGAAGGTACAAGACAAGCTGAGGCAGTTAGTGAGACTCCACCTCAAAAACAAAATATAGACAAGACTGGGAGAGAGGTAAACCATACACCTGGCCCATCTAGCACATGTGAAGCCTTGGGTTTACTGGGAAAAAAACAAGGAAAATAAAAAAAGCACAAGTGCATTCTCTGGAAAGAGTCCCAAGTCCTTTTTTTTTTTTTTTTTTTTTTTTTGGCCAGTCCTGGGCCTTGGACTCAGGGCCTGAGCACCGTCTCTGGCTTCTTTTTTGCTCAAGGCTAGCACCCTACCACTT
The DNA here is from genome assembly GCF_023159225.1 of Perognathus longimembris pacificus. Taxonomy (NCBI): domain Eukaryota; kingdom Metazoa; phylum Chordata; class Mammalia; order Rodentia; family Heteromyidae; genus Perognathus; species Perognathus longimembris. The sequence continues at coordinate 4,095,735 of NC_063181.1, read as the reverse complement.
GAGCCACAGCGCCACTTCTGGCCATTTTCTATATATGTGGTGCTGGGGAATTGAACCCAGGGCCTCATGTATACGAGACAAGCACTCTTGCCACTAGGCCATATCCCCAGCCCGTCCCAAGTCCTTTTAAAACTCATGTTTCCATAGTAAAGTCCTCCTGCTATTAGGGGGTTGTCACCAGACTGAACTTCATTCCTTTCCCAGATATTCTGCCACATGAAGGACACAAACCCAGTATCTACCCCTAGTGGCAAACACCTGAAATCTAGTTCTAAGAAGTCGTCAGTCAGTCGTCAGTCACCATCTGATCACTGTGGAGCTGCAGGAGCTGTGCCTCCTGGAGCCCTGCCTTGAGTCTGCCTGTGTGTTTCTATTTCTTTGAGAAGTGCTGGAGGTTCTACATCAGTCTGAATTAAGAAGCACTTTTACAGTACTGGACATGAACAAAGACCCAGATACACTAAGACACCCTACCTGTGGGTCGAGGAGGGCAGGGTGTTTACGAGGAGCATCTTCAGCAGCCCAGTTGTGCTGCAGGTGCAGAAGTGCACGCCTAGGATGCCTAGGTCAGGTCACCATCTCAGGAAACCACCAAAACAAGCTTCTGACTGTTTGGAATGATGGTGCTGTAAGAAACGTAAAGCACCTTTTTTTTTTCTCCCTTGAAAGTCACCTTCTATGCCATCCCATTCAAGGACAATTGACCTTCGCTTTAGAAATGGCCAGAACTATGAAGAATTTACCTTTCTACTCTTGTGAAGCTAGATGATACACACACACACACACACACTTAAAAGTCTAAGGGAGATCAATGATCGGGTGGTTTGATTCTATTTTAGTGGAAGAACTGTTGCTTCCTGACAGGAGAGAACTGCTAGGCACTCTCCAAAGGTGGCACTAAGCAAAGGAAAGACTTTATGGCAACAACACAAGATACAAACTCAATCCTACAGCTCCCATTGTCCCCTCCAGGAAAATGGTCTCACTTTCTAATAATCTGCAACTCTGCACTGAAGCAAAGCCTGGAGTGACTCGCAGGACTGTTCTCAGTGACTCAGAAGCCTGCCACCACTGGGAAGAGCACCTGACAGCAGTGCACACAGAGCAACACAATAAGCTACATGGTTTAGTACCTAGCTAGCTCCAGGAGGCCCAAACTTTAACTACTCTCCTTCATGCTCCCGTACCAGCCCAGCCAAAAAACACTGTCTTACATGCTGTAAAACAGTTTACGGGAAAGAGATGTCAAATATTACCATCCTGACAAAAAAGACAGCACCCGTACAAACATACCACCTGAGTGTCGGGGCAACAGAATTTTTAAGTGGGCACTCTGCTTTGTCCAAGCAAGCCTCAAATAATTTTACATTTTTCAAAAAGGAAAGAAAAAGCATGTAAAGAGACAGGTATTCCTAGCTTAATGGAATTGGTTTTGACAATGTACAACTTCCCTGACATCTTTTCTTACAATTGTAGCCCAAATCACATGACACAACTCCTAGACCTTAACCTTTATGCCATGTGATCACATGAAATAGCACAATCTGAGTAGCATATACGATTAAGGAAACAACTAAAACCCCAAAGGATCTGCAGTAAAACCAGGACTGCTGTGTGTTTAGTCATGTTGACAAGCAACTGTTCTGCCAAGAAATAAGAGCAAGAAAAGAATAAAACCCTTTCTCCAAAGCTCTTACATATGAATGCCCTTAGTGAAAACACCACGCCTGGCAGGTAGGGAGAACAGACCTTGTTTCTGGAGCATCTCAAGGAAAGCCCGTCTACCAGGAAACAGAAAAAAAAAAAAAGAATCCTGCCTCAGTAAATACTCCTTTTCAATTGCATTGTAGATGAAATATCTTAGCTGAATTAGCATGCTTCCTTTTCTTTCAAGATATTTCCAGATATATTCTAATCTTGGACTTTTAAAAATTTAAGACTTGATAAAATCATAGGCATAACATACACACACATACATATACCACTACAGATGATAGGCGTGTGCAAATATGCACAAATTTTTACTTGTTACACTACTACACCTTGAAAATTAAATGAAGATGGAGAGGCAACTAAGTTTAAAAGGAGGACTTAATACTACTTAAAATGTACCTTTCCGTTTGTCCCAAAATGTGTAGCTCTACTTTCCCCTACAATTAAGGTTCAGATAACGGGGGTGAGGAAGATCATGAGAGTTCTACTTAAAAAGACTGAAGCAACTTCACCTTCATTATGTCCCCAAAGCTTACTGCCAATAAACATAATGGGATACATGAGAAATAATTTGAAGTATCTCAACCTGGTACCCACATTCTTCTTGCCCACACTCGGAAATCTCAGACACCGAGACAGGGACGCAGGCTTGTTCCACAGAAGCCTCCTTGGTAAATGCATGTTGAATTTCCCAAGCACCTCAAAAGCTGGCTTTCCCAGATTTCCTGTCCCTCTCCTTCTCCCCCTCCTCCCCCTCACTGCATCTCACCAGGCTCCCAGAGCCTGGATAAAAGGCATTCTCAATACCAAACACACTACCTTGCATTCAGTATGTAATTGAGAGGTGAGGGGGAGTGGATTGAAGATATAGATGTTGACTTCAAAACTTTACTTGACCAGCTTCACGCTATGTTCAAGACAGCTAAAAGGTGATCAATCCCCACCTTTTCTATTTTTTCCCCTTCTCTATCAGCAGGAAACAATTCATACTGCAGACAAATGCAGCTAGGTTTAACCTGAACACCAGTAAACAACTAAGGGGAAGCCAGGGAAATCAAGAACTGCCCCTAACCCTCACACACCCTCTCCTCTTCAATTCTGAGGGCAGCTTTCACATCCACTCTCCTGGTTTTACTTAACTCCTTGTTTTCTAAAATGTTATTAAGATCTAGAATAGATAGATTTCTGGACAAACTATTCACAAAACAATGAACTTTTCTCACAGCCAACCTGAGTGTGCCTCAGTCACCTGACACAGGGAGGCCTAACATCCACTTGGGGGTAGGCAGCTGGGCAGTGTAGGCCACGGCTCCTGACCGAAGCCCTGGACTTGAAGGGCTGCTCCCTGGCGAAATTTGTCTTCAGTGAGATTTTCCTCTCTCGCTTGCAAATGCAGACAGACTAAGGTTTCAATGAGATCGTTCCCCTGGTGGAACCGGGGAGGCCGCCAGGAAGTACGGTAGGTAAGCTCGTGGTACCAAGAGCATCTGCAAGTGGTTTTCTGAGGGATCCACCGGGCGTGCGGGGACTTCACGGGAAGGGAGAGGGCTGAAAGGCTCCCGTCTTGGGTAAACAGAATTCACACACCGGCTTGGTCACCAAAAACAACACAGCAGCCCAGGAGGCTAGCTCGATTTTCTAGGGGTGAGAGTTAAGACCAACCGTTTGCGGCCCTCACACACCATCCAATTTTTCACCTGTCACTAGGAAAAGGCCACGTCTACCCCAGCAAGAGTCATTTTCTGCACGAGAGGCAGCGGAGTGGAGTGGGTCGCGGGGACGGGGGGGCTGCGGGAGGGGGTAGGGTGCGGGATGGAGGGGCTTTCCACAGGCCCCACACGGGCTGCTGCAGACAGGGGCAGGAGGGGGGAAAGGGGAGATGTCTCACGGGGAGGGGACGCGGCTGCCTCCGGGCTTGTAGGTGGGTTCCCCCTCCCTCAGGAGGAAAGCCGGGGTGCAGACGAGCGCCGGGTGTGTGTGTGTTATTAGCTTGGGATGCGGTGGAAAGGGGCAACCCGGAGAGAAGGTCTGCAGAGGAGGAGGCGGGGAAGGCAGGCCGACAGGATCTCCCCCCCAAGTGCGAGAACCGGGGATGGGCTGGCCACAGGCCACCAGCAGGACCCGGGGCTCCCAGGGCCAAAAGGCGTGGCCAGGCATGGGCCAGGACGGCGGGGCGGCCACCCCTGCCCCCGCCGGCCGGGCCGGGCCGGGCCGGGCCGTGCGGAGTGAATACCCCCCCCCCACCGCCCGCCGCTCGCCCCGCGGGGCTCTTACCTCCACACCTGCCCCATCTGCAGCAGGTGGATGACCGACTGCCAGATCCACACGGAGAGGCGACACAGGCGCTGCGCCCCCGGCGTGGCCGAGCCGCCCGCGCCGCCGCGGGCCGCGCCGTGGCCGTAGCCGGCCCCCATCATGGGGGGGCCCCGGCTGCTGAGCCCCTCCACGGCGCCCAGCCCGCCGCCCGTGTAGTCCTGCACGAACCAGCGGAAGCTCAGGCTCTGCACCAGCAGCGACGGCACCAGCACGAAGAAGAGGGTCAGCCCGAAGCAGCCGTAGTCCCCCTTGCGGTAGTAGTCGAGGGCCAGCCACAGGTCGGTGCCCACGTCCCCGAAGAACACCAGCAGCGCCAGCACGATCCACAGGCAGTCGAGCCAGGGGCGCTGCGCCGGCGGCGGCGGCTGCGGGCGCCCGGCCGAGGGCGTCGGGGGGCGGCGGCCGGGGCCGGCGGGCGGCTGCAGCGGCTGGTCCCCCCCGTCGGCGGCGGCGGCGGCGGCGCTGCGGCGCGGCTTCCGGCCCAGCAGCGAGCGCAGGCAGGCGGAGCGGCAGCCCCAGTAGCACGAGGAGGTGTTGCAGCAGTGGCAGATGTGCAGCGAGCTGCTCTCGCCGGGCTCCGCGTCGCCGCCGCCGCCGCAGCCGCCGCCCCCGGGCTCCCCGTCCTCCTCGCCGCCGCTGCCCACCGCCTCGTCCAGGTTGTGCAGCTGGGCGAAGCCCACCCCCACGCCACCGCCATCGGATTTCGCCGCCATCTTGACTCTCTTCCCAGCTCCGGAGGTGGGGGGGGCGGGGCGGGAGGGGGGGAGCAGGCAGGGACCGGGGAGGGGGGGGAAGAAACGAGTGGAGAGAAGGGGGGCGGGGAGGAGCGGGAGCGAGCGAGCGGGCGGGGGGGAGCGGGCCAGGGAACCCCCTCCGCTTCCGGGCGGCTGACGTCACTTCCGGGCGCGTCCCCCAATCGCACGGCGCCCTCCGCTCCCCGGCCCTACCCTCCCGGCCAAGATGGCCGCCCTCCTGCGCCTCAGCCGCGGGGCGGGGGGCCGGGGGGTTCTCCCCGCCGGGGCTCCCCTCCCCCTCTTCCGTTGACCCCGAAACCCATCAGGTTGACCCCTGGGCGTCTCAGAATCCCGCCGGGCCCAGCGGGGCGGTCCGAAGCGGTCCCGGGAGGGGGCAGTGCCAGCCGTCCTGGGGCCCCCTTCCTCAGCGTCGCGGCTTCCCGGCTCTCCTCCCGGCGGAACGCCCCCCGACACCCGCCGGGCCGCGGGCGGAGGGGCGGGGCCTCGGCGGGAAGGGGCGGGGCCGGCGCCGGCAGGTGATGGCGTGTCACTTCCGGGAGCTGGGATGACCTCATCGCGGAGCCAGCCCCCGCCCCTCCCGGGGGGCCGAGTCCGCCCCGCGCGGGGCCCGAGTGCGGCCGCCCGGCGCGTCTCCCTCTCCCGTCACGCACCGAGTGGCTCCGAAGATGGCCTCCGCGCGGAGTCGCGCCGACGGAGGGCCCCCTCCCTCCCCCCCGCGGCCCCCCGACCCCCGGGCCCCGACAACTTCGGGCCCAGCCCCGGGACCCAAGTGCCCACCGGGCCCCGAAGGAAACGCCTGGCCAGATGGCGTTGGAGCGGGAGCCCAAGGGGCCAGGGGGGCGACCTTGGGCACGTGCCTTGCACGATAAAAGAAGAACACCGTCTCGGGTGGATTTGCGTGTGATTCGTGCCCCGAGCCCAGGACTTGGATCCGGAACCGGCCGCGCCGGCCCCGGCTCACCTCGCTGGTAGCCATCGGACGCCCGCCGGGCTACTGCTGCGAGGTGTGAAGACTGCCTGTCAACTCTGCGGGTGCCGAGGCGCTGTCAGCAAACACGGCCCCAAATGACTGGAAATGTTAGGGAGGTGCTAGATCATTACCCTAGGTGTGCGGGACACACTCTTTGAACTTCGCTAACAAGTTGCACAAGTGAAGCGTCACTGAATGGATTTGAATCATAATGATCTTGGAGGGAGAGCAGGTCTTCAGACCAACTAGAGCAAACCGTGGTTCCAGTTGTGACCAGGTGACGTGAACATTTTTGAAGATTTGACAAAAAAAAAAAAAAAAAAGAGGAAACAACAGGACTCCCTGACTGACCTCCGAAATTTCTGTCTACTTCTCCCCTCAGTAAAATTTTCTAAGAATAAATTCCCTCAGAATATTAAGAGGACAAATTAGTAATATTTTCATGCCATTGAATTTCTGAGAAACAAAGTTATCTTTGATAGCGGCAGAATAGGGACAAGATGAGGATACCATATCATAGGACACAACTTTTCATGAGTCTATATGCCAAGGTAAAACCTATAAAACCTGAGAAGGTACTTCTTTTGCCCCTGACATAACACTGGGGGGGGGGGGGAGGAAGGGAGCGATTCCAAGTGTGTTTTGTTGTTGTTGAGGCAGACGCTCAACATATAGATATCCCAGGCTGATTTCCACCTGCCTGAGCCTCCCAAATCCTGGGATTATATGCATGGGCCACCACACAGCTTCAAAATACACTTTTTGAAATGAGTCGTGCAACTCCTTCTTGCTCTGGTAGTAAAACCTAGAGCTTACAGGTTAATGTAAATAAGGTTCTGTTTCTTTACTTGAATTTGAAATAATAATGCCTCAAGCAGACTAAGCGTGGAATACCTTGGAATCACAGCCTAAAATGAATAACACGGATAATGTAGGCAAGATAATCTTGAGACTTCAGTTTCTATCTTTCGATAGAACAATGAACAGTGCCTTATTTGAAAATTTGCTGGTCAGAAATTTATACCACCAGATATGTAGTAGGTGGCAAGAGAAGCAGTAACTTTTTTATCATTGCTACCATTATTGCTATTATTATGATTACATAGTACCAACATACGTGCTTAAATTCCGTCAAGTAGATTCTATATCTCTAATAAAATAAAGCATTTTGAAATGCTTCTAGGAAATAGGTGCAATCAATTTGTGCTTTTAAATATATTTTCTCTAAGCTATGAGGCTGTGAAATGAGATACAAAGGCAGGAAGTAATGGCATAGTTATGATTCCCATTTCTCCATACCTTGAAAGAACATAATCCACTAGTGAAATTAGCTAAGTAAATTATACTCACTAAGACTGCCAAATGAGATTATGAGTCAAAAGTGTTGATCACAATTGAAATTTCAAGTAGTATACAAGATTTAAAGACTGTGAAGGAATTTCAACTTTATATTTGCTAGTAAAACAACTTATCTTTCTCTCTTCGTTGGAAACTGGACATTCAGAACCCAGAAGGTTCTAAAATTAGAATCAGTTGAAGTGATTAATCAACTTACGGCAGACACTCATGGGAAGGCTCATGTGACTTCGTACAGGGCTGGTCAGGGTACTTCTTTTAACCCAGAACTTGGGGCAATTAAATGTTCTAAGTAAATCCAGCACTTAGAAAAATGTTAGCACTCAATAAACATTGGGTAAACGAATGAGTTGATTAATTTTTCTGGATAGCTTCATACTTTTGTGTAAGTATCAGTCCTGGGGCTTAAATTCAGTGCCTGGGCTCTGTCTCTGAGATTTTTGGCTCAAGGCTAAGTGCTCTTTCCACTTAAGCCACTGCTCCACTTCTAGCTGTTAATTGGAGATTGGTGGTTAATTGGAGATGAATCTCACAGACTTCCCTGCCTGGCCTGGCTTCGAACTGCCATTCTCAGATCTCAGCTTCCTGAGTAGCTACAGATTAGAAACATAAGCTACTGGTACCCAGCAACCTCAGATATTTTATACTTCCCCAAATTGTGATTTATAATGTAAATCTTAAAACTTACCTCATTGGCACATTACATAAATACCTCGAACGTGAATAGAACAGGGTAAATTAAAAATAAATATGTTGCCCATTGACCTGCTTTCTCTCTACCTACCCATCAGAGAGGTGACCTCTTATCTGTTTATTGATTTGGGTGATGGGGATTGGACCCAGGGCTTCACATGTGCTAAGTACATGCTGTACCACTCAAGCCACACCCTAACCCCATTCAACTTTTTCTTGACCTTGTGGTGGCCTTGTGCAATGAGATGAGATTCTAATTCTTTCCTAAACTTGGAAGAATAATGCCTCAAGTGGGTTAAGTATGTAGAACAATTGCTCGGGTTTTGATTCCAGTTTCCCCAAATGGAATGTTTATAATGTGCCTATCCAGGCCTATACCTCTGTCGATAGTGATGGTGGTGGCAAGATTTTTTTTTCCTAACCATTTTTTTAATCTCTGCATTAACAATTTTGGCCCCTGTACTAGCCGTTCAACATTGTCTGGGAAGCCAAACAACAGAGCATGTCGTATCCATATGGCAACTAATACTAAGTACATTTGTTAGGTTCTGTGAGTGTAGTAAGGTAACATTAACAAGGAAATTGTGACATAAAATCTAGCTATTTGGAACCCGTTAGGGTTTTTTTTCTTCCCAGTTCTCTGCTGTTTTCAGAAAGGCAGAAGGGGAAAGTTAGTATTGAGGGTTATTGTCTATTAAACACACTCCCAAATGTTATTCCTCTTAATATTATGACAATCCAAAAAAGACATAGGAATTAGTTCTCTGTTTTAGTAATCTAAATACACCCTCAGTTCTGCCAAATGACTTAACCTTGAGTCACACTCTTGAGAGATAGGGTAAACATAGGTTTGAATCAGGCAGATATCATTCCCAAGTCTACACCACCTACCCCATGCCACCTACCCTCCCCTTATTCTGGCCCAGGAAGCTAATGGCAGATCTAAATGAAATCAAAGTTACTGACACAGTCACAGGAGGGACTCTCTTACACCAAAGCATTGACAAATCTACAAAATGGACCCTTGAATTCTTACATGGGGAGGGCCCTCCACAAAAACATTTTGAAAGGGTTTCCTTCTATGTTCTTCACAGGGTTTGAGCCTGAATAAAGTTTTACAACACTAGGTAGGTGTTCTCCTTATCAGTTCTGTGGCTGGTATCTTACTGACTTCTATAGGACTTCACTGAGTACCCCAGAATGAACTCAGAGAACCCATCATCCCTCAAAGCTGCATTCCTACATTTGATGCTAAGAACTGAACCGTTAGCAAGCACTCTCATACACTGTTGTTGATAACACAATCTCTGCAGAGGGAACTAGATACTCTATCAAAATTAAAAATGCAGTTACCAAAAAAAAAATGCAGTTACCACTGGGTATCAGTGGCTTACACCTGTAATCCTAGCTAGTCAGGAGACTGAGATCTGAGGATCACAGTTCAAAGCCAGCCCAGGCAGAAACGTCCATGAGACTCTTATCTTGAATTAACCACCAGAAAACCAGAAGTGGCACTGTGACTCAAAATGGTAGAGTGCTAGCTTTGAGTGAAAAATCTCAGGGACAGCACCAAGGCCCCACGACTAACAACAACAACAACAATAACAAAATGCAATTACCCTCTGGAACAACAGTCCTAATGGGAATTTAGTATACAGATAAATATGCACATGTCAGAAAACACATGTTACTCATGTAGCAAGATTATTCATGTAGCATTTTTATAATGGCAAGAAAAACGGAGGGGAAATATACCCAAATGTCAGCTCATGAGAAACTGCTTAAATACATTGTAACATCCACGCACCAGAATATGATTGTGTCATTGAAAAATGATAGTTTTCCTTGCAAGGATATAGAAGGAGTTGCTGGGTGTTTTATTATACAAAAAGGGCAAGGCACAATATAATATAGCATGCAAAAAATTTCTATAAGGAAGAGAAAAGATTGCATTTATTACTGATTCCTATTTGTTCATATTTGCATAATCTACAAAAATACCTATGGGGGTGGTAGCAATAAGGAGAAATTGTATATACAGAAGCTGGAATGGGAAAAAGATAATCAACTTGGGTGGAAGTATAGGGCAGGCCAGGAAATGTGTATGTGCTTGCAGTGTCCACGATGTGTAGGAATAAAGGGCAGTCAGGACATCTGTATTCTCTCATACTGACCCACGGAGGATATTTTGTAAAGATGTTTGTGTCTAAGAACTAGTTATAACTGTGACATTTGTGAATTGATAAAAACTTTTCTGGGCTTTCCTTATATTTCTATCTGTTATATTGTCTAAGAATAATAAGCATCATTATTCTTCATTGTTTTTCAATAATGATTAATATTCCATTTCCAGGACAAGGGATTCTGGAACTTAAAGATTTGTGTTTGTCCTACTATATGACCTTCAAAATCAATCCAACTCCTTTCTCTGGTTCTCGCCACAAATTCAAGAGTTGATCAGATGCAGGCTTAGTCTTTTGGCCACAGTAATATAGTTGGCTCAACTGCAAAGGAAATTTAGGCATTTGCAGTTAGGATACCAAAGCTGATCTTAGATCATAACCATTATCACCTGTACCCCAAGACATATTTCTAGCTACTTGTTACAGTATTTCAGACTGTGACAGACCAGGTGAATTCAGCAAGTGTTTATTGAAAACCTATACAAAGAAATATGAAATCATTTCTGGTAATTATGATTAATTTCTGAAGGCAAAAGCAGACACTTACAGACATGAGTTAACGAGACAGCATTAGGAAGCCGTCATAAAGTCGTGCTAAACTTTATAGAACGATTATTTGATTTTGAGAGTACAACAGGATTTTTGTTTATTAGCAAATCTTTTTAAGTTCCTGCTGCTTGTTAGACACCTGGTACTCGGGAGCCAATTACCGTCCGTCAGTATACTGGAAGTGCTCTATGCATTCAGGTCATGAGTAAATTATGGCTTCCTCTAGATCTTTCCTTTTAATTAATAAAAGTTTTATAATCACAGGAGGCAGGCCGTATATGAAAATCTCAGTTTGGCCACAAATTTATTCCTTCCTTCCTTCCTTCCTTCCTTCCTTCCTTCCTTCCTTCCTTCATCAGGTGTGGCCTGGGAGCTGTCCCTGAGCCTCTTTGTTCTCAAGGCTAGCACTCTACCACTTAAGCTACAGCACCACTATGGTTTTTGAGTGGTTAATTGGAGATAAGAGTCCCATGAGGACGTTTTCCTTCCAGGGCTGGCTTCAAATTACGATCCTCAGATCTCAGCCTCCTGAGTAGTTAGGATTACAGCCACTGGTGCCTGGCTAACTTTATTATATTATTTTGGACATAGTACTTTTTATTCTCATTGAGGCATTTTATTTCTATGCATGTTTTAATCCCTAGCAAAAGAATTGCAGGATTTTCCCTCCCGTGTGCTTCTGTCTTGCTTCGTCAAGGGCCACAAGGCCAGCTGAGGTCATCCATACAATGAAGCCCAACTGACGGGATGGGAACAGATTGTTCTGCCATTTTTCAAGGTCTTTGAGCTGCACATCAAATCGGGGACTGATCACCCCACAATGGTTTCACCTCCCTGTGAGGTTCACAACCGTTTTCCCAGCTCTGTGATCATCAGTGATTTGAAATTCACCATTGTAGCCATGCTTCGTCATCACAGTGAGAACGCGGACAATGACTTCGGAGCACAGCCTGGCGAGGACCTGTTTGTTGTCTGCCTTTCTTCTTAGACAGGATGTTCATGCGCACCAGGATGGCAGACTAGAAAGATGGCAAAAAGAACATGGTACTTTCTGCTCCTTGATCTTAATATGCATATTATTCCTGCAGGATAATTTAGGATAATTAAATGAAGTAATGGATGTGCAAAGTGCCTGCTCCTAACAGGTGAGATGTGGTATCGTGAAGCCCCTCGCCCCGCCCCCCCCACCCCCAGCGTCCAGCACCTCAGATGCAGACCTACCATTTCAGGTCACAGCCATAAGCTTCGATGAAGGCCAACTATGAAGAAAGTGTCACGCTAGCTAGGAACGGCTCAAACCACCTCTTATCTCCCAATTCTTCATTTAAATTTCACCTGTTGTGGGAAACCACGCCCTGATGGTTCTACATGGAATGATACCTTTGTCCTCTGCAACTCTAACGTACTTGGAATGTCGGCTGCACATTTTTTGATCCATATGGAATTGCATTCTCTTAACTCGTGTAATGATGTTTTTAAGTCAGTGCCATAAGGAATGAGCATTTCATTCACTTTAAATAAGAGCTCTCGAGACATGCATATAAGCAAGGAGTCCTGTAGTGACCTGAGCTGTGTGTCACGCTTCTCAGGGCCTACAAACAAAATCTCTGAACCTCTGAAGAGTAAGGGTGGACATAATACCTAGTAGAGTATGTAATATGTTCAGAGGGAATGGTGTACATGAAACTGCATGTACATGATACAGCATTAGATTCCTGAGAGAAGAAAAAGGAAAAGTGACAAGACTTCCATTGTGTTGTAGAAAATGGTTTGGAGGGTTTGGAGGCATGGATTGGTTGATAGAGTGCTAGCCAATAAGTGAAAGCATCAGGTGCTGAGTTTGAGTCCTGGTCTCAGACCAAAAAGAGGAAGGAAAATAGAATTGATGAATGTGAAGGTTAAAGCAATAGTTGACAGCCAGTAGTGGCCTTGAAGATGACTAATGTGGGGATCCAATGTTTATTTAGTAGAAAAAGGAAGAAACTCATTTTCTTTTGGAAGAGAAATCCTCTTCCAAACCAGATTAGTTTTTTCAATCAGAATGAATTGTCATTTTAAAAATTAGCAGAACAGTTGATTTTATTCTATACTTTTTTTTCTCTCTCCTTGGTTTCATTTTATGATTTTCTAAATGAAACCTCTTTGGGGGAGCAGGCTTAAGGGCTTAAATTTTGTGTAATACAATAATAAGTCACTCCGTGCAGATAGTCAGCACTATACAACACTTCACTTGGTTTTAAAATGTCAGCAGAATGCCAACTTCCAGTTAATGGAGTCGAGCGTGATCTTTGAGAAGAAATCCCAACAAGAGGAACCTGCCGACTAGGATATATATATATATATATATTTAACTATTCCAAAGCTCTCTGCTCATCCTACAGGGCCTCCTGGGATGACTCCTGCCTCCCTTGCTGCTGTCCAGCCCTCCACCTCCTCCTTTCCTCTGAGTGTGGGCAGGATCTGTGCCTGGATCCAACCATAGGATAGATACAGCTCAGGAGAAGGATTGACTCTTAAGACTCTCATGACCTCAGATGTATGTCGTCCCAGCCTTGAACGAGGCTCGCCCCTGCTAGCCTTGAAATCGCCAAGTGGCCATTTAGGAGTAGTCCTGTGGCCAGGAGAGCCTGAGGAAGCACCCCTGGGACTGGGGAGCAGCCTCGGCCAGCAGCCGGCAAGAAGACAGTAATTCTGCCAACCACCTGAGTGAGCTGGGAGGCGAGTCCTTCTCGCGGGGTCATCAGTAGGTGCTGTTTTGAGCGGCTCAGCTCGCAGGACTATGTTATAACACAGCGGAAGACGGATAGTCTCACAAACCCAACGCCTAGAATGCTCCCAAACTGGACACTTCTTGAGCAAAGATACAAAATGTCTCAGATTTTTGGAGCATTTCAGAGTGTGGATTTTTGGATTTGGGACATCAAACAGGTGGCATCCGTGCAAACATTCCAAAATCAAAAACAAACCTTGAAATCAAAGCACTGCCGACCCCAAGGGTTTGGGATAAGGAGACTCGAACCTGAGTAGCCTTGTGTATAGACCTGGCTCACCTTTCACTATTTGAAGTTGTATGAACATGGAACTAGTTCACACCGCATTTCTAAATGACTCGGCTATTTTCCCGTCTCGGTAGACTGAGCCCTCTCCTTCCCAGTGACTTTTTTTTTTTCCCCAGTCCTGGGCCTTGGACTCAGGGCCTGAGCACTGTCCCTGGCTTCTTTTTGCTCAAGGCTAGCACTCTGCCACTTGAGCCACAGCGCCACTTCTGGCCGTTTTCTGTATATGTGGTGCTGGGGAATTGAACCCAGGGCTTCAGGTAAAAGAGGCGAGCACTCTTGCCACTAGGCCATATCCCCAGCCCGCCCCCTCCTTCCCAAGGCTTCCCTACTGGTCTTCTCCTTCATGTAGCAATCAGTTTAACCTTGGACGAAAATGGAGATGGAACAAAGGCGAGGAGCTCCTCGGGCCTCTGCCGCAGCTCTGGCTTCTGGGAAGAGGGACATGGCAGATGCCGAGAAGCAGCGCAGCGGCTTCTCTTTTATTCTGATGAAAGCAGGACCTGGAGCCGCTGCCGCGGTGTGCAGACCTCACCTATGCGCGTGTATGCGCGTGGCAATGTTCCTAGTGCAGGACTGGCAGCCTCGAAGGAACTCTAACGAACAGCCAGGAAATTCAACAGCACTCCTAGGGCTCTAGCCCCTATGATGGATTCACTTTATCATTATGCCTGTTATCTGTCTATACATGGGACATTTTGCATAGGCCTCGTAGTACAAAATTTAACATAAACATTAGGTTCATCCTAAGCTATCTCTTAGCTGACTGTTCTGGACTCTCTCGTTTCCTAGGGTAAGGCTGTATGCCATTCAAGGGAGCAGAAGGTCAGTTCCACACAGTCTGTGTTGCCGGAGCAGTTCACACCTAGAGGTCCTCATTCGCTTGGATTTTTTATGGTCACCCATCTTTTTTTTTTTTTTTGCCAGTCCTGGGACTTGAACTCAGGGCCTGAGCACTGTCTCTGAGCTTCTTTTGCTCAAGGCGAGCACTCTACCCACTTGAGCCTCAGCGCCACTCCTGGATTTTTCTGTTTATATGGTGCTGAGGACTGGAACCCCGGGCTTCATGCATGCGAGGCGAGCACCCTACCGCTAAGCCACCTTCCCATCCCCCGGTCACCCATCTTTGGCAACACAGGGATAATGAGAAAAGGACAAGGGCAAAGAGCAAAACAAGCAGGGATAAGAGAACAGACTAAGAAAACCCCGCTGAGAAATTCCTTTTAGAGAACTAAACAGGAGAGGAGAAAGACCTGAGGGGAAGAAAAGCTATGTTTGGTGAAGTGAGGAGACAGGAAATGTGATACATAACCAAGACAGAAATACTTCACACACCTCATGCAAATGAGGTGCCGTGAGTCTGCGTGGAGCACGGAACTGGCATTTGGGGCCCACACAGCACCAGCTCTTTTAGACCTGCCTGCAGATACGGCCATCACTGAGTCACAGGCACGCCCCCCCCCCCCCATTTCAGGCACAGAGCGCCTTCAACTCAACGTGTGCAGCCAGTGCATGAGACGCTCCATCTTCCAGGTGCAGTGTGGACAGAAGACATGACCCAGTAGGACAGCCCAGCCTTGGGGAGCCTCCTAGAACAGGGATGAGGCCCGAGAGAGACACAAAGTAAGCCTTCTTCAGTCATGGTTCTGTACTGGGGGCCATTTTTCTTGAACTGGAACAGGTGGATGCCGTATATGTGCTTGAATCCAAAAACCTTTAAACATCCTGCATTCTGATCTGCTTCCAGCCTGAAAGTCCTACCATGACAGCTCCACACGTTTTCCCTTCCTCGCTGCTCGGCCTTTGAGCACACTGGCATTTGCCCCTTTTAGGGTAAGGAGACACACTTGATATTCGGTTTTTATCACTTTCTTGTGTGTAACAATTGCTAGGTCACACAGATCCTTTCTGAAATAGCAGGTGCCAGCTCCAGTTCTTCGTATGTTCTCTTAGTTAACACTGTGTCTAGAACTACATACTAGATGGATAGTTTTAATGATTTTTCAAGAATAATCCCTAAATTTTTTTCTTGGTCTTTGTGCTAGAGGTTTATTTTCTGCCTAGATATGTCACTGGACTGGCCTCCTTGATGGCCAATTAATTATTAGTTTGTTTCCATTAAGAATACTTGTCATCTTCTGATCAAACTCACAAACGTCTGAAAGTTTTTCATTGTTTTCATCATTTATTGTTGGATCCATCTGCCTCCCATCAGCAGAATCATTAGCAGACTGAGAGATTTGGTTTCCAATTCCTTCCCAAGGTTCTTCTCTATCGTGGAACTTCCTTGTGAAATTTTCCAGTGTACATGCAGAGCTCATTTAAGACAAAAATGAGTGTAGCCAATATTTCCAGAAAGCACAAATGAACATTCTTATGATGGGGTATGAAGCAATGAGTTCTACGAGAAATGCAGTTTTAAAAGAACAAAAAAAAAATAGAAATAACAAAACAAATAAACTAAACTCTGACCGGGGCTGGGAATATGGCCTAGTGGTAGAGTGCTCACCTCGTATACATGAAGCCCTGGGTTCGATTCCTCAGCAACACACACACACACACACACACACACACACACACACACACACACATATGCCAGAAGTGGCGCTGTGGCTCAAGTGGCAGAGTGCTAGCCTTGAGCAAAAAGAAGCCAGGGACAGTGCTCAGGCCCTGAGTCCAAGGCCCAGGACTGGCAACAAAAACAAAACAAATAAACAAAAATAGACATGAAAATAGATGCCTTATAAGCTAATAGGCCAAAATTTTCTCTCTCAAGCCTCAGTGCTCCAGGATTTGCAAGCCTTCAGCTCTTTCAGTGATAAGACTTTGCCGTATCCTCAGGGTCAATCTGGAAGGGCTCAGTGATTAAAAAAAAAAATAGCACCATCTTGATGGCTCAGACAACTGAGATCTATTTCCCCACAGTTCTGGAGGCTGGAAGTTTAGGGTCAAGGTGGCGGCAGCGTTGGTTCTTCTAGAAGCCTCTCCTCTGGGCCGGCTAGACAGCTGTCTTCTCCCCCTGTCCTTGCATGGTCTTCCCCATGTATCCTTGCCGTGATCTCTTCTAATAAGGATGCTAGATATACTGGGTTACGGCTCACCCCAATGGCCTCGCTTAACCTTGTATTGTGCAGTGGCCATGGTAGGAAGAGATTGTCTATTTATTTGCTTACCTTCTGCAGAGATATGAAAAGTTACCTCATGAAGATTTCCCTTGGTGCCAGGCATTGAGCCAGGAGGAGTTCAACACAGACACAGACACAGACACAGACACAGACACACACACACACACACACACACACACACACACACACACTGCTCTGGAGAAAATTGAGATGCAGAGAAATTAAGCAACTTGCCTGGTATTTAAAATATATGTTTACATTGTTTAAAACTGCTACAAAGAATGAGATTTGGGCCTTGATTGGAGCCAACAATACATCTTTTTGATATGGAACCAAGAAAAGACTGTGTGTGTGTGTGTGTCTGTGTGTCTGTGTGTCTGTGTGTGTGTGTCTGTGTTGATCCTAGGGCTTGAACTCAGGGCCTGGGTACTGTCTCTGAGCTCTCTTCTTCAAAACTAGCACTTGACCACTTGAGCCACAGCTCTACTTCTGGAGCTTGGTACAGGAAGAATGATTTCTCTTGTGATTTGCTCCTGCTGCGCCCGACTTAAGAATGTGTATGAGCTTTTGATTGCTTCTTGAGTCAAGTTAAAACTAATCTTGAGCATTGAGGTTTCCTACTAATTTGTCTGAGAGCCCTCTCGTTGCACAACTCCCAGTCCATTGTCTCCTCTGCTCAGACATATACTGTCTTCCTTCCTGTCCCTAGAGCCTTTCTGTTCATCTACGAAGAAAAGCTAAAAATCACACTATAGTTTCCTTAAGAGAAAAACCAAACATTTCTTTGGAAATCACTACCGAAGGTTATCTTCTAAAGCATTTCCTCAACACTACTTAAAGTGGTTTTTTAATCATCAAGTATGTGTCTCTTACTTTTCTGGTTGTATTTTGCCTTTGACTTTGTCTCTACCTGTTTTTTTATTTTATTTGTTTGATGGAATAAAAACTAGATTTGAAGCCACAACCTTTCCCAGTGATTGCATTCATTTCCTTCACCTGGGTGAACCTTGCCACCTGTCTAGGAAATGGATCCAGTTGTGAGAGTGGTCACCTGCCCACCCACGTCAGTGCAGCAGGCCACGGAAATGAAGCTTTGGGTGAACTTCGTGAGCTCCACACTGCTCTGAAAAGTCAAGCGTGTGCTCGCTGTTGAGACTCTTTCTTACCACCCCGCTGTGGGTGGCTGTATTCATAGTGACGTTCTAGGAATAGCTTTACACCAATGAAAACTTTACTGTGAAGCATTTTATTTATTTATTTGATTCATTAAAATGTTTATTGCTATTATAAAGGCGACATACAGAAGGGTTACAGTTACATACATCAGGTAAAGAGTACATTTCTTTTTGGACAATGTCACCCCTTTCCTTATCCTTGGTTCTTATCGAAGACTCTGAAATGGAACTTCAGCTTCTTCGTGCCTGTGATGCAGCCCTGAAGGTCCTCGGTGCTGAGGGTTTGGGAGACAGAACTGAGATTCAACTCACCAGACCTCACCGGAGTTCCTGTGACAATACCTGAGGGTCTTTGTCAATAAATAGAAACAATATTTACAAAATTATTGTGAAGGTGAAAGAGAACAAAATATGAAAGCATGAAGCATAATACGGGGCACACCATGCTATACCGAATAAGTGCTTATTAGCACAGTTGAGAGGCAGAGGACGAAGGTGACATTTGCATGTGGGAATGAATAGGACCTTAGACTCTTACATGGAATCATTTCTGTGGACATGAGCCGACAATGCTCTCATTGGGCAGACAGTTCTTTCTTTTAGCAAGGAAGTAAGCATATACTTTCATTTTGAAATCAGATCCTGGTCTTTTTTTTTTTTTTTTTTTTTTTTTGCCAGTCCTGGGGCTTGAATTCAGGGCCTGGGCACTGCCCCTGAGCTTCTTTTGCTGAAGGTTATCACTCTACCACTTGAGCCACAACACCACTTCTGGTATTTTCTGTGTATGTGGTGCTGAGGAATTGAACCCAGGACTTGTGGAGAATTTTAAACTATTTTGCAGGGACTGTGGTACAAAATGTTTTTCTTCCATTTCAATGTTATTATTATTATTATTCTAATGACATTCACTCAGTCTCATTTTCCCCAAAAGCTTTGCGTATTTGCACGTTACATGCCTAAGTTATGTGCCTTTCCTCTCGTTGGCTTTGATGTGGGCCGTGAGACCCATGAGGCTACAGGCAGCTTAGCTAGGCTAGTCCAGAGGGTTGTAAGAAGAATCCAGAACATGATGAGCCAGGTGCCAGTGGCTCACACCTGAAAGCCTTGCTGCTCAGGAGGCTGAGATCTGAGGACTGATGTTCCAGACCTGCCTGGGCAGAAGAGTCCTCTAGACTCCATTCCCAAAACAACCAGCAGAAAGCAGAGCTAGAGGCATGGATCAAGTGGTTGAATGCTAGCTGAGCAAACAACCTGCCAAGTGTGAGGTCCTGAGTTCAAACCCCAGAAGCACACACACACACACGCACACACTCGCATACCTACATGGAATTCATAATATAGTTCCATCCGAGGCCTTTCTCAGCAAAAGTTCTGTTTCTGAGGCAACTGGGGAACCCCAAAAGAAAAGCCCCACAGGAAGCAGCAGCCAGCCTCTCCCACCCACCATTCCTTCAGCTCTGCCTAGCTAGTTGCAGTCATAGTTCAGATTGGCCGAGCAGCTTCTTCCCATGGAGTTCGCAGTGCCACGGCTTCCCCTCATTAATGCGCACAGCGCCTGTGTGCAGGAGGTGGGTGGCGAGCAATTCCAAGTCTTTTCTTCTGTACCTTCCAGAAAGCCTGAGCTCTCAATAGCTCACACGAATGAGTGAACCATTTTGGTTATAAGATTATGATTCGCCCATCACCCTACATTAACACTATTAAAACAACCTTTGTCTTCCTTCAGATCTGTGCAGCCAAGTGCACAGAGTTTAAAAAAAAAAAAAAAAAGAACATAAAGACGGCTCTGGACAGCATGCATGTGAGACCAGGCGTTAGATGTGATTTTCTTTGTCTGGCTTTAGAAAATTCCCAAAGAACAAATAGGATTAAATGTGACACTTTCCTTTCTCTGCAACCTCCTAAGCCTCCCCTCCTTTGACAACCTTTTGTCCCCCACACAACCCTCCAGTCCCCTGCTATGGTGTCATGGGAGATGTCCAGAAATTCCTCTCTCTCCTGTCCCACCAAGCTGAAGATTGATTGCTACCATCACACAGGAGAAGGAAGGCAAGCTGAATCTAAGCGTCAGGGCTGGGATGGAGTTCCGTGGTAGAGAGCCTTCCACGTACCAGTGAGGCCCTGAGTTCCATCCCTCACACTGAAAATAAGTTAGGGGAGCCCCTACCTTTCTGCATCTATGCTGGTCCCCCATCCAGAGTTTCCCATCCAGGCCACACTTACAGCAGTACCACATATTGGGGACTTTCTCTGAATCCCCAATCATAACTTCTTCCTGGACTCCCCTTTGCTTTGTAACTAGGTTTGCTCAAATAGCGTGTCAAGTTCACCACATGGGAAGACATCAAGAAAGAAAGGAAACCTGGCCACTGGTGGCTCACACCTGGAATCCTACTTATTCTGGAGGCTGAGATCTGAGGATTACCGTTTGAAGCAAGGCTGGGCAGTCATGAGACTCTTATCTCTGATTAACCAGCAAAAAGCCAAATGTGGAGCTGTGGCTCAAGTAGCACAGTGCCGGCCTTGAGCAACAAAGCTAAGGGACAAGCCCCGAGTTCAAGCCCTAGTACACTCACACAAAGAACAAAGAAAAATAGGGACTAACATATGTAGAATCCCCTACTATGTGCTGAACACCCTGTTCACTCACCCAAATCCCAGCAGCACAATGCAGGAAATGTCCCTTCTTCCTGTGCACCCGTAGCCACCACGGGGTCACTCAATGCCCAGCTGGTGGAGGTGCTAACCTTCTGCACCCCAGGCTTCATGTAGTTATCACAGGAAAGAAGAAATCGTGGCTAGCATCGGAAATGGCACTGCCCTGACAGAGTTGCTGGGCTCCCACCCCACTGACCACCCCTTACTCCCACCCCTGGGGGCCACAGAGCTCACCCACGCGGTGGTTCCCTGTAACTCACTGCCAGGGGACTGGACGCTCAGTGAGCAGCCGCAGCCTCATCAAGGCGGTGTAAACATGCCAGCGAAGCCCCACTCCGTCGTTCTCTCTCCTTTAGAAATACCCATTGCCCCGCCTTTTTTGCATGCTTTAAAACAACAACAACAAACCTATCTTTAGTGGCATTTTTAATTATACAAAGTGAGGGTGTTTGTTGTGATACTTCCATACATGCACACAATCTATTTTTAATCATATTCATCCTCTGTATTGCTTTCTGATCCTCCAACCCTTCCTCTTGAGAATTTTGTGTGGGGGTGTTCCAGTACTGGGGCTTGAACCCAGGACATCATGCTGTCCCTTAACCTTTTTTTTCTTTTTGCTTAGGGCTGGTGCTCTACCATTTAAGCCACAGTTCCACTTCCAACTTTTGGGTAGTTAATTGGAGATGAGAGTTTCATGGACTCTTCTGATTGGGCTGGATTCAGATCTCAGCTTCCTAAGTAGCTCGATTACAGGTGTGAGCCAAAGGCTTCATGCTCTCTTGCACATGTTTAAAAGTGGGCTTAGTTTTTTTGAGGGCAGCCCTTGAGTTTGCAGTCAGGCCTCTCCCCTGCTAGGCAGGGGCTCTACCACTTGAGCCATACCTCCGAACCTTAAATCTGTTTTATTATGACTTCTTCACCTGTATACACAAAATATTTTGTGTTATTCTTTCTTTTCTACTCCCCCCCCCTCCTACTTGCCCACTGGTCCTGCTCTCCAATAGTGCCTCCTTTACCAAACCACCTCCTTTTTTTTGGGGGGGGGGCAGCCCTGGGGCTTGGACTCAGGGCCTGAGCACCATCCCTGGCTTCTTCCCGCTCAAGGCTAGCACTCTGCCACCTGAGCCACAGCGCCCCTTCTGGCCATTTTCCACATATGTGGTGCTGGGGAATCGAACCGAGAGCTTCATGTGTAGGAGGCAAGCACTCTTGCCACTAGGCCATATTCCCAGCCCACCAAACCACCTCTTAAATGATGGTGTATTTGAGCCTTGCTACAGGACTGAACCCAGCCTGGCTCACCTGGGTGTTTATTTTGGACACTGAAATGGCTTCTCTTCCATCCACATTCTTCAAACACTTCTTTAATGTTCAAGATGCTGAAGCCTGAAGACCAAGGGGGGTGTTTACAGATCCAGAGGGGAAGTCAGACCCGTTCACAAATAAATGTCATTTTAATAAGAGGCAGAGTCTGATGAATGGAAGGAGAAAACCCCCAAGCCCTCTGGGACTGCAGAGAAAGCAATCATTTCCTGCCGAGGAGCTAGGAAGGGACTTAGAGGGGATTTAGACATTTCAATTGGGCTTTCAGGAGTGATTAGGATTTCCCAACAGGTTAACAAGAGGAGGGGGAAGGGCTCCGGCAATAAGGCTCTGGGGAGTTGAGCACACAGCACGCAGGCTGATGTGTAGGAGGAGAAGGTAGGAGAGAAGAAGCCAGAAAATGCGTAGGATTCACCCAATGCAGCAGGAAAGCTACGGACACCATTAGAAGAGAGGCCATTCCCGTGCCATCTAGAGCCCCTCAAAGAGGGTCTCATGATGCCAAGATAGCACCCCCAGACCCCCAACCCAGGGGCAGCCGCCACCCCAGTATTAACTGATGATTTTTGTCTTCTCCTGCCTTTGGGAATCCTAAGTCTGCATGAACATATTTATTTTCCTTTTATCCTGAGGTTTGTAATCAAACATGAATTTAATCTGCCTAAACACATATATCACGGAAGCAAAAGTTCTATTTTATCCAGGGAAACTGGTAGTCAGGCATTCACACTCCCTCGGCTTTTGGGGTGCTCATTTTTCCTCTTTGGAACAAATGTTCTGGTAAATTATTGCAATTTGAAGACAAAGATCGTGGCACAGAACGCAGCCACATATCCTAGTTTGCTTCTGTCGCGTTGAGTGTGGCTGTGCTGAATTTAGACTTCCCCTGTCGTGTCTAAAAAGCCACTTTTTAAAATCTACTTGCTGTATGCTTTAGCCAAGATAGTTAGCTTCTCTCTGCTTGACTTTTGTTTTTCTTTTTTCCCAGTCCTGGGGCTTGAACTCAGGACTTGACATTGTCCCTGCTCAAGGCTAGCGCTCTACTGCTTAAGCCACAGCGCCACTTTCCGCCTTTTTCTGAGTAGTTTATTGGAGATAAGAGTCTCACAGACTTTTCTGCTGGGGCTGGCTTCGAACCACGATCCTCAGATCTCACCCTCCTGAGTAGGCTAGGATTATTAGGTGTGAGCCACAGGTGCCCCGTGACTTTCTTGATTACATAGGAAAGAGTAGGTGCTGGTGATTCGCCCCTTCCTTGAGCACACATTGATCAATGTGCCTTGCGGGTGAGGCACTGAGCTGGTCATCAATGATCTCAATAAAAGCATCTGGTCCACTTACAGAGAGGAAGCGCGAGGCGTGCGTGCGCAGGCCTACTGTGTGCTGGGCTTTCTGAGGGTGGCCGTTGGCTGCTGGGCTGCAGGGCCGAGCTGGAGGCTGTGCAAATGACTGGGTCCAAAGGCACCCGCTGACTCCGTGCCCCCATGGTGTGGCATGAAGCCCTGGCAGTGGAGGCTCTGACTGCAAAATGCGCTTCGTTTATTCTGTTCCCCCCCCGCACCCCCACCCCCCCCACCCCCGAGTATTTAAAAACCTTCATTTGGCCTCTTGATAACCATTGAAGGTAACCATTGAAGGTAAGAGGGAGCGCTTTCTTGGATGTGCTTCTCGGGGTCACCTTGAGCAGTGATGGGTGGATGGATGTCTGCCAGTGTGGGGCTCCCCGCCTCCAGCCTTCGGGGGGGGGGACCCTCATCCCCTCCCCCCACCCGATTCACTGCTTCTGGGGATGTCGGGGGAGGCTTTGACTGAACCGCCATTTGGTCACTCCCTCTTAATTATTCACAATTACCCAAGTTCCCAGTGCTACAATAAGGAAGGAGAAGGGTAGCATTTTCTAAGACATATGTGTTTACTGTTGCAGGCAGATTTGTAAACTTATTAGTGCCTCTGCACATCATATAATTAAGATCAAATTATCCTAGCACTTAAAATAATGCCTGCTGCTATTGTGCTGCTGAAAATGCTAAGGATTTTTTTTTTTTAAGCCTTAAAACAGCAACAACCTATATAGCTTGCCTTCCTCACACTTTGGGTGAAATGTCCATTCTCCAAGGAACAGGGGCCAGCAGGGCGGGCCGGGCTAACTGGCCTACCTGGGTGAATGTGTAGCTCACTGGGTGACGACACTCATACTTAGAGACGTTTCCACCGGTGGGGGAAACAGACACTGTGGGGCCCATCCCAGAATCCCCCGTGGAAGAGGTCTGCAGGTGGGTCTGTGGGCAGGGCTGGACAGAAAATGAACGCCAAGGTGGGTGCTCAGGTATGTCTGTGAGGTGCCCAGGTATTGGTGCAGCTGAAACAAAAATGCCCGGAAGCTGGCCTGTCCAGGAGTTACGTGGTCTAAGAGATCAGTAGCTAGGGCTAGGAGTAAACCATGCGTGGAAGGCACACAGGGGAGGCCTGCTGAGAAGAGAGCTAAGAGACAGGAACGGGGTGGGGGTGGGGGGCGGGATCCAGACACCAGCATCAACTGCTCTGGGCTGAGTTTAACAAGCTTAGCCTAGGGATAAGTTCTAGTTGAGGGGGATGGCGGAGAGGCTGTGTCAGGCGGTGGAAGGGCTTACAGGGGTGGGGGAGCCCCAGCAGGTGCAAATGCTGATGAGAAACGGGAGGAGATGGACGGCTCTAGAGCCCCCTTCCTGCACGAACAGCTTCCAGCTATGAGGCCAACGCCACAGTGTTTTAGGAAGACATATGTCCCGCGGCGAAGCGCACAGACGTGGAGTTCTGAGTTCACATCCTTGCTCTGCCGCCCACCGGCGCCTCGAATAGCGCCGAGCATACGGCCGTGCATGAGCCGATGAGCAATGGCTCACGAATGGCTGAGGAGAGTAGTGAGTAGTGAAGTAGTGAGCATTGAAAGGTGTCGCCAGGGAGCGAGCTCCACCTTGCTCCGGACCTACAGCAAGGAGCTTCCAAGAGAAAAGTGTGGGGTCCTGTGTTTCTTCTAGAGCCTCAGTGACTGTCCACCGTGCTAACAACTAGGGCCACTGCCTCGACGTTCCAGTTCATAAATGAAATAGTCAGCAGGTGCAGGGAGCAGTAGCCGCGGTTCCCAGTGTTCTCCGAAGGCCATTGGCCTGTCCTGGTGAGAACGTGCTAAGCCACAAAGAAACACACACACACACACATGCACACACACACACGAAGGAAATGTGGAAGCCCAGCTACAGAGGTTCAATGAGAGCACATCACAGTATTGTAGAGAATAGTTAAAACTACTTTTAGCTGGGTGCTGGTGGCTCGCGCCTGTAATCGTAGCTGCCCAGGAAGCTGAGATCTGAGGACCACGGTTCAAAGCCAGCCTCAGCATGAACGTCCTTGAGACTCTTATCTCTAACCACCAGAAAACAGAGAGTGGAGCTGTGGCTCACACTGGCAGACAGCTAGCCTTGAGCAAGAGTCCAGGGATAGTGCCCAGGCCCCGAGTTCAAGCCCCACCACCCACCAAAAACAAAACAAAACAAGAGCAACAAGTCCTGTTTTTAAATCTTATATTGGAGCTGACCAAATTACTGTAGCGCTGAAAACTTAGTTTGGGTTAAGGACAACTCAGGTCCCTGACACCCATGGGGACTAATAGCTTGGACTTGGGACTGAGACAAGACTTGATTTGAATCCCAGCTCTGCTACTTGCCAGCTGTGTGACTGTGGTCACTTCACTTGAGCTCTCTGAATCAGTCTATAATTGCTAAATTTGGAATCAGATGCCTAATTTATAGGTAGTTGTAAAGATGAAATATTGCACAAAAAGGGCTTTGTTCAATGCGTGGTATTTAGTAAACAATGTGAGCTATTATTAATTTATAAAATATCTGATTATTATATTTTCAAACTTCCCACTAGAGGGTGCCAAACACTAGTCCGGAGCTTGAAAAAACCTGCCATCCTTCCTTCCTTCCTTCCTTCCTTCCTTCCTTCCTTCCTTCCTTCCTTCCTTCCTTCCTTCCTTCCTTCCCTCCCTCCCTCCCTCCCTCTCTCCCATCTTTCCTTCCTCTTTCTTTCCTTCCTTGCTTCCCTCCCTCCCTCATTTTCCCATCCATCCCTTCCTCTTTCTCTCTCACTACTAGACAGAGTTTATAAAACATGCTCTTAATACCCCAAGTGTCAGTATCTTAGAAAAAGGACTTAGCAACTCTGTTTTTTTGGCCCCTTCATCCTTGAGAGGTTATGTACTGAAAAGACATGCTGAGTGCTATATTCTGCATGCCTCTTGAATTTCAAATTCTAAGATCTACATTTTGAAAAGAAATTAATTCTACACAAAAAAATGTAAGAATAGGACAATGAACATCATGAAACCCATCAGCCAGATTAACAAATTGTCAATAATTTGTATTTTTGTTCTTTTCTTTCACTACATTGTGTTTGTGCATATGTGCTGATGCCTACAAAATGCACGCATGTAAACACACATATACATTATGAATATTTGCATAGAGCTTACCGCAGGCAAGTGGATGCTAGCAGCAGATAGTATAATAACTCATGTTTAAATAGTTAATTACTTATCTCTGGAGAAAAGTAACGCTTTCCTTTGTAACTATATAATCATTAGCACATCCAAGAAAATCAACATTAACTCAGTAATATCTTTCGCTGTAAAAATCCATGCTTATACTTCCCCCTCAGTCTTTTTGTAGCATATTTACTGATTAAAAGGTAATTGAGTTTCATATCTTGCCTTGTTTTTTGCTATTGTTTATTTATTGGTAATGTCTCTGTGTTGCCCAGGCGGGCCGTAAACTCCTGGGGTCAAGCTATCCTCCGACCTCAGCATCCCAAGTGCTGGGACCACAGGTGTGAACTGCCAGACAGAACTTCTGCCCTTTGTACTTTGCGTTTGTTTCCCGTGGCATTGAGTTCTTAGGCGGTTCAAGCCGAGCGTCTGAGCGTGCTCTGCTCTGCAGTGTGTCTGGCCATCTCCTCGGTGGCACTGCCGTCGTATCCCATCAGGAGAGCACCTGGGTTGCGTTGTCAGCACTTGGCTTAGGAAGGTGGGCTCTAGTCTGTGCATTAACTTCGTTGTCAGTGTGTGTGGGGGGGGGGATGGCACTTACTGACCTGTCCTGCTAAGTTTTGACATCTCAGGAAAATAAAAGAGTGGGGAAGAGAGAAAGGAAAGAGCAGTGGAGAAAACCAAAGGGAGAGAAAGTAACTGGGGGAGAGCTAATTACAAGGAATGTCACAGTCTAGTAAACAAATTAAAGGGCTGGAAATAAAACTCGGTGTCATATTTAGCACTGGACAGAGGGATTGTGTGTAGGAGACCTCGGAGGGGAGGGAGGCGTGGCTCAGGGCCGAGGGCAGGCTCGCTGCCCCACTGGACCCTGACTCTGACTGACACGCAGCCAGGTCAGGAAACCTCACTGGTAATCACCGAATTAGTCTTGTTGACATCCCCACCTAGTTAATTTTCCAACTTCTTAATTAGGCCTTTATCTTAGATGCGCCTCTTTATTTTAATTATATCCAATTATATGTAATTGCATATTGTTAGTGCATTTCACTCTGGCCAGGAGCAGGAAAGCGCTCTGGCAACACAGTGTGCTAACTTTCCAGGCTTTCTCCCTCCTCTCCTTCCCTGCAGCCGGTGTGAACGGAAGCGACCTTCGTGCAGGCACGCAGACACGCTCACCTGTGCACTGAACACGCTTCCACATGGCTCCCGTGGGGGATGGGGGTCCCTTGTCATATCGTGGGTGGGCTTTTGTGACAGCCGTGATCCATGGGGGACAGAGGAAGGGACTCTGCGTGACATCATGAAAGACGACACAGCTTCCTCCCTGCTCTGGGAAATACTGCTCTGGGAAATACTCGACCTACTCAGGAAGCAGATGTTGGAATGTGGGTGTCCAAAGGTGATGTCTGAGCACAGATCCACCGATCTTACTGTGCTTACACCTTCCCTTTTATCGACATGTGCAAAGAGACTCGAGCCTTCTTTTGCTTAGTCAGGAAAGCCTGTCTTCTCCCAGTGTTCACATTCAACATCCCCATAGGCAGGAGCCATGCAAAGCCTAGTCTGCCTTAAGTGAGCGGGACGTCAAGGGCCTGGGCTTGGACTCGAAGCTGTGGGTTCCCCCTCAGGCTGGGATTCGCTGTCCTCCAAGGCTGCCCGCGCTGGAAACAAGTTCTCTCCCCTTTGCTTCTCCAGGTTCCCAGCAGTCACACGTGGGGCGGTTGGGAAACGTCTGTAGGCTGCAATCCCTGGCTGTGTCATTGCCACTGACGTTGCTCTCTGGCTTTCATGCCCTCATCTACAGCGAGAATGACTGTGACAAGGATGTGTCTTTCTTTCCTCAGAAAGGCTGCTGTAAATATCTGCAGTAATGTCTGAAGTCACTCAGGTTTTGGTGGGGGGGGGAGGAGAAGATAGCAGGGAGGACCATGTAAAGTAAATACAGGGCCTATCTTCAATATATATAATTTTAAAATTTATTTTAATTAATTAATTGTTTTGGTTGATCATGGGGCTCGAACTCAGGGCCTGGGGTGCTGTCTTTGAGCTTTTTGTTACTCCACCTCCGGTTTCCTGGTGGTTCATTGGAGGTAAGGGTCTCACAGACCTGCCTGCCCAGGCTGGCTTTGAATCCTGGTCCTCAGATCTCAGCCTCCCGAGTAGCTAGGATGGCAGGGGGGCGCCACCAGCACCCAGCAATAAGTATCTCTTGAGTGGCTCGAGGTATAGGCCTGGAGCCCACCCTTGCATACACACCACCGTCAGGAAACAGCTCTTTCCCATTAGATTTCTGCCTCGTGGGTGTTACAGACACATAGAATTTCCCTCCGTGCAGGTTATTAAGTGCTAAGAAAGGAGACAGAAGAGTACAGGGGACTCAGGTCCCACCGGGTGGCTATGGATCATTGTCGCAAAGACCCTCAAGTCTGCACCCGATGGCGTGAGGCTGCGTCTGGGCCACTTGCTGCTTTGTGACCTTGGAAAAGGAGTTAAGTTCTATACACCTCATATTTTTCATTGGCAAAAGGAGAGTAATAATCAGTTCCTATAGTTTGCTAGGGGTGCTGTAACAGAACATGTCAAACTGGGTGGTTTAATCAACAGAAATTTACTTTGTCATAGTTTTAGAGGCCGGAGTCCAAGATCAGACAGTTGCAGTTATCGCCTTTGGAGACTTCTCGCTTCGGCTGGTAGATGGCCCCCTTCTCCCTGTCTCCACACAGTCTTCCCTCTGTGAGTTTCTTTTTTCCTCAGGACATGGACCTGCTCTAATGACCTCTTGTAACTTAGTTGCCTTTTTAGAAAACTTGTGGGCAATCACATTCTGAGGTGCTGGGGTGGGGGTGTTTGGGTATGTCTGGGGCATAAACTCTTAAAACCAGCCTCAGAGCACTGTAGGAAGATGGCATGTGACAAGGTATGTAAAGCATTCAGCACAATGTCTGGAACACAGTGACCGCCAATAACGTGAGCTACCGTTACTGCATGGTGCCGTGGAGCCTGCACAATGTGGTCCCCATAACCACATGACAAGCCAGGAAGGCTTCCCAGAGTCTGTGATAGCTGAGAGAGAGTTGAAGGATGACAGCCATGAACAGGTCGGGGGGAAGATACTGAGAGCAGGATGAACAGGTGCCAGGTGGGAAGAACACCTGTGTTGGGGTCCAGCCTTTGGACTTGACGGGGGATGGGCATTGGGAGCGCGCCCGAGACGCCGCCCTTCCCCCAGCCCTGGGGAATGTGGAAGCAGGCCACAATTCTCTGGGTCAGGAACCAGAAGAACCGGCTTTGCGAACAGCCCCCAAACTTTCTCGCCAGCCCATGTGCCCCCAGTCTCCCCCTGGCCTGGCACTTTCCGAGTGACGTTAGCTCATGAGGGGGTCATATGACAAGCCCAGCCTATCATCAGCATCCTGGCCGATTGCCTTCTCTCGTTCCCTCCTACCATATTAGTCCTTGCCCCGCCTTAATAAATCAGATTGCTCTTGAAGCATCTCCGAGATCCGCCTATGCCTGGCTTTCTTCACAGGTAAGGAGGGAGGTAAGCGATCTCGTTCGACCGCACGCACGTGAGGTCTGTGCTGACTCCCCCACTCCACCCTGGCCTTACCTGCGGGTCGGGTGACCAGGGGAGAGGGTGAGAAAGGGAGCTGTGAGAAGCGTAGTAGAGCCTTGATCTCCACGCCAGGGGAGGCGAACCGAGCCCGACACACCTGGATTCTTAAAAAGCATTGCCTTAATGTACACAAGCATACAAATCATCTCGGGATCTCGTTAAACGGAATCTTCTGATTTGGTAACTACAAAACTGCTAACAGTTCCCAAGAGACGCCAAAGATGCAGGTCTTTGTCCACACTTCCACTTAGTAGCAAGATTCTAGCTGGTGCAAACACATCATGAGCAAAGCGCAAGCTATTGGATGACAGGCGTGAACATTGTGGAGAACTGCTGGAGAAGTAGGGAGCAAGAGAAATGTGAGCTGAGACGCTGGTTACTGATGAAACAACTGTCACCAAGAACCCTGGGTTAAGGAGAGAGGGAAGACGGTAGGGAGAAAAAAAGTGATGAAGGCGGAAGCAGAAGAAGAGGAAGAAGAGGAGGAAATGAAAGGTTGAAGGGAAACCCTGCCAGAAGAAAAAAAAATCAATTAAAAAAAATCCTGTTAAAGAAATGCTAAAACTGGTGGTGGCCTGAGGTGAGGTAATACACCTGGGGTGGACTGATTTGCTTGGGAGGCAAAATGGAAAATGACACAGGAAAGAAGTGATGTGACATTTTTAGCACACTGCCAACAACCGAGACACAGCAACACAGTCCAGGACAGCTGTTCATCAATGGCTCACCCAGACAGTGTGGGTTTTTTTTTTTTTCCATCTCAGATGATACGTTACTTTAGAAAATTATCAACCTGCTTTCTTCAAGTTACCTTCCAACTGCCTCAATTTCTACAAACGACTTAAGGCCTAGCAAGGAATCACTAAGCCAGAAAAGTAAATTTGTACTTCAAAACTTAACACTTAAGTCTTCATTTGGTCACTAGCTATTCCAAATGTGTTAGTCTTCCCCAATAAGCTACTGCTTCTTCAGAGTGAGGTTCCTGTCAAATCTGTTGTTTTCATTCTGACAGTGCTGATGTCCAAGTAGGCCTGATAGAGGAGCAACATCTGGGTGATTATACATCAGTACCATTTTATCTCTCAGTTTGGTGGTTTTGTTTTATTTGTTTTTGTTTTTGTTGCCAGTCCTGGGGCTTGGACTCAGGGCCTGAGCACTGCCCCTGGCTTCTTTTTGCTCAAGGCTAGCACTCTACCACTTGAGCCACAGTGCCACTTCTGGCCGTTTTCTATATATGTGGTGCTGAGGAATCGAACCCAGGGCTTCATGTATACGAGGCGAGCACTTTACCACTAGGCCATATTCCCAGGCCCTGGTAACAACCTCTCTAAAGAGGCCCTGAATAAATTGTGTTATAAATGCCACCGTCTAGTTGGGTGCCAGTGGCTCATGCCTGTAATCCTAGCTACTTAGGAGGCTGAGATCTGAAGACTGCAGAACAAAGACAGCCAGGACAGAAACATTCCTGTGAAACGTATTTCCAATTAACCCCTCAAAAACCCAAAGTGGTGCTGTGTGTGGCTCAAAGTGGTAGCGAGCTAGCTTTGAGCAAAAGAACTGAGGGACAGCGCCCAGGCCCTGTGTCCACATCCCACCACACACACACACACACACACACACACACACGCCATCATCTTGGGTTATCAGAATCCTCTGAGACCGCTAAGTTTGGGCAGTTTGTACAATAATGCTTGACTAGGTCCACTGGGTTATTTCAATAGAATGGAAGATGATCCCATCATTGCTGAATGCCACCGCCACCTACTGTTTATGTAGGGAAGTACATTCCAATGCTCCTACCAAGCTCCATTATTATTATTATTATTATTATTATTATTATTATTATTATTATTGCTAGTGCTTGGTCCTGGGCTTGAACTCATGGCCTGGCTCTGGCCCTGAGCTTTTATTGTTGTTGTTGTTCAAAGCTAGTGCTCTACTGCGCGAGCCACAGCCCCGTTCCTTGCTTTTTGGAGGTTAACTGGAGATGAGTTTCGTGGACTCTGCTGCCTGGACTGGCTTTGAACCCTGATCCTCGGATCTGAGTGGTGAGGATTACAGGCGCGGGCTGCCAGGGCCTGGCCCGGGCTCTTGGCTTTCCCCAGCTCTCCAGGGCTCTCTCTGCTCCGAGCTTCCACTCAGTCCACACGAGCTCATTCGAACACGGTGGCGGGCGCTGCTCCTTGAGGCCTCCCCGATTCCCCGTCCCCTGCGCCCCCCGTCGCTGCCGGCACCCCGCGGCGGCCTCCCCGAGGTCAGGGGGGAACCTTTGTCTCCGGGTCTGGGCTGCATCTCTCCGGAGGCATTTCTGCAGGACCCAGACGGGCACCGACTTCCGGCCCCGCCCCCTCCCCGGCTTCCGAGGTTTGAGGAGCGCCGCTTCCGCCCGGAGTTGCCGCCGGCCCAGGCCGCGAGCGGCCACTTCCGCCCGGACTCGCGGCGGCTCGGGCTGGAGCGGGCCGTCCTCGGCGTGGCCTCCCCCGGCTCCCCGCCGCTTCCCCGCCCGAGGCCGGCCGCCCTCCGGGACCGAGACCGGTACCGGGGCTCGGGTGACGAGACGGTGCGGCCGAGACTTCCGGCCTCCGCCCCGGGACTCCGCAGGCCTCCCCGCCCCGCCCGCCCGCCCGCCCGCCGGGCCCGCGCGGCCTCCGCCTCCGCCTCAGCCCAGCGGCGGGCGCCGTAACCGCCGCGCACCCGGGCGCCGGGCGCGGGGGACATGGAGTTCGCCGAGCTCATCAAGACCCCTCGGGTGGATAACGTGGTGCTGCACCGGCCATTCCACCCGGCCGTGGAGGGGACCCTGTGCCTGACGGGCCACCACCTCATCCTGTCCTCGCGGCAGGACAGCACCGAGGAGCTGTGGCTCCTCCACTCCAACATCGACGCCATCGACAAGCGGTGAGCGCCGGGGCGGGGGGGGGGGGGTCGCCCGGCCGCCAGCCCCGCGAGCCGTGCTGGGCCCGGAGTGGGCGTTAGAGAGCCCTCCGGGCGGCACTCCCGGTTTCTGCCGAGCCTGGGCGAGCGCCCAGGCATCCTTCGTGTCGCCGAGAGGCATGCCGTCTGGGCGGATTGTCTCCATTTCCTGCGTCATTATTGTCAACCACCGTTAATAAGCTGTGACCGGATACAGTTCAGATAAGTTGTTTACTTGTGTGTGTGTGTGTGTGTGTGTGTGTGTGTGTGTGTGTGTGTAGACTGTTTATGGCCGGCCTGCAACCCGAGGTTGGCCTCAGCCTCCCAATCCTCACGCCTCAGCCTCCCAAGTCTGGGATCACGGGCGGGCGTGCCTGCTCACGTGTTTGCCACTGCTTGAACTCAGTGCCTTCAGCTCTAGCTTGGCCTTCTCTCCCATGGCTGGCACTGTACCACTTGAGCTACCACTCTAGCCTGTTTGCTACCTCCATTCAGCTGAGTAGGTAATCAGCTAATCATATTTCTTTCTCCTTATTTCTTACCTTCTGAGCCATTATTTTAACGGATCCCACTAAGGAAGTTTATACTATCCTCATTTGTGCTTTTGGAAAGAACACTGTTGGCTCTCAGGGGAAAGAAAAAAGCATGAGCTAATCTCTGTCCCTTTTATTACC
This sequence comes from Perognathus longimembris pacificus, assembly GCF_023159225.1. NCBI lineage: Eukaryota > Metazoa > Chordata > Mammalia > Rodentia > Heteromyidae > Perognathus > Perognathus longimembris. Next base: position 4,062,129 of record NC_063181.1, on the reverse strand, counting down.
TTACCCCTCCTCATACTTGTTATCTCTGCAAAGCAATGTCTCATCCAAAAAGTTATATTTCCATCTTTACTTAGGTTCCCCGTCTACCTGCGTTTCAAGAAAGCAGTGGTCTACTCAGTTTACACGAATGACACTTTTTCGTTTTTTTTTTTTTTTTTTTTTTTTTTTTTTTGCCAGTCCTGGGGCTTGGACTCTGGGCCTGAGCACTGTCCCTGGCTTCTTTTTGCTCAAGGCTAGCACTCTGCCACTTGAGCCACAGCGCCACTTCTGGCCATTTTCTGTATATGTGGTGCTGGGGAATAGAACCCAGGGCCTCATGTATATGAGGCAGGCACTCTTGCCACTAGGCCATATCCCCAGCCCCGAATGACACTTTTTCTTTTAAAGGAAAACTTGAATGTCAAGAAGATTTAAATGTCAAGGTTCCTATGAAAGATACACCTTAAAAATAACCTGTACTGGTAGAATTTCTGACCATTCGAGTGAAGGCGGTGCTAGGTGTTTTCACTCAGGCAGAGGGCTCTTACTACACTCCTAAATCATCCCTTTCTTATGAAATTTTTCAGTGGTCTCTCATGGCCTGAATGGTAAAGGTAAATTCTGTAGCCTGTCACTGCCGATACTCCATAACTGGCCCTAACCTGCTGTCCTTGCCATTCTATACATACATCTCCCTTGCATTTCCTTTCTTGACCTAAGCCTATTGGTTCTCCTGAACTAGTAAACCAAGCTCTTCCTTCAGCAAGGATGACTTGCTCCTCCCAAGCTTGATACTCACTGACCAGATGCTTTTATGTTCCAGACATTTGGCTATCATTACTGTTCCCTATCAGTGTTCTGTTTCACAGCTTCCTCCTTCACAACATCCTCTGAATAGCAGCTGGAAGTACTTCTCCTTGCCTTGAAATTCTATAGCTGTTTAATGGCCCGTCTTTTTGTTAGTGTTTATTCAAATTTGTATTTTGTTAGTTACATATATATTTAAAAACTTCCAACTAAGGCTCATATATGTAACTAACAAAATACAAATTTGGGTGAACTGAAAAATTGACCACTGAAGGGCCAGTGATGCCAAGAAGCGTGTATCAGTGGTCTGTCTCACGGTGATCATCCAGTTTTTTTTTCCTGGTTGACAGTACTGGGGCTTGAACTCTTGGCCTTTTTCTTTCCCTTGCTTTTTCTGCTGGAGGCCTGCACTCTGCCACTTGAACCACAGCTCCACTTCTGGCTTTATGGCTGGTTAATGGGAGATAAAGGGTTTTATGGACTATTCTGCTGGTTTCCAACCACAATCCTTAGTTCTCAGATTCCTGATCAGCTAGGATTATAAAGCATGAGCCACCAGTTCTAGGCTATGCCTAATTTCTCATTGACGTCTTTTTATGGTCATTTCCCATGTTTACTTAGCATGTACTAGGTACTGGGGCATCATTAGAACATAAAGAAGAAAGCATCTGAGGCGTGGACCTTTCAATGTGTTACAGGAGGGAGGCAGCGTGGTATGGTGGAGAGAGCATAAGTGTGGTCTGGTCAAAGTTTCATTGTTGCTTCTGTTTTTCTTTTCTGAGTGTGTTGTTTGGCAGTGCGATAGGGACTAAGGCAGAGAGGAGCTTTAGTACTAGTGGAGGAGTGGACTGCTGGATTAATCAACAGAGAAATGTTTGGTAGTGGCAGGAAGGAAAATAAAGATAAGGAGATTAGAGTGGCTGTGTCTTTGGGAATGATTTCAGACAATGCGGATGATCTTGGAGCTGAGACCTGAAGGAGAGAGGAAATGATCTAGGTGAATGTCTGGGGGGAAAAACTCCCTATGGGGTGCAAGCGTGGGAAGATCGGAGGTGGCAACATGTCAGGCCTTGGCCTGTATGGGGGGCAGGGGATCAGGAAGCCTGTGGGGTGAAGCATCATGAACAGTCAGGACCTGGGGTGTGGCTGGGAGGGTGAGCCAGAGCAGCGTCTTGAGGCCCTTGAGACAGTTTTCAAGGGACCCTGGGGAGAGTTGAAAGCCAGGAAGAAGTTGGTTTTGAATACGATTTTGGCTGCTGGCAGGAAATGAATTGCAGAGGAGCGAAGCTGCAGCCTCAGGTTCAGCTCGGAGAATGCCGAGTAACCCGGGTAAAGGGTGATGTGGAACGAGGGGGTGGCGTGGCCGTTGAGAGGTGTGGGATGTGACGCAAAGCTGGAGATGCTGGCCTTGCCGGTGCCTTGGAGCTGCGAGACAGTCTCACGGTGATTGAGGATGACGTTTGCCTCCTTACCTTTTAGTAGCTGGGCAAGCTGCTGCTTCTCTTTGAAGCTCGGCTTGTCTCTGAAGAAGTAACTCCTCTGGTAGAAGGAGCAACTTATATTTGAGTACTTTTTCATCAGTCTATGGAATAACTTTATATACATGACTTATTTGACTTATTTCTGCGTTATTTGATCTTCTCAGCACAGTCATATACAGATCTTCCAGTCGTACTGACCTTTTCATGTTTCTCTGAGGTGGAAAATTGAGGTAATGTTAGTCACTTGATGACTCATCATTTTTAGGATTAGTTCCATAAAACATTCTGATTTTTCTTGTTTTGGTGGTGCTGGGGACTGAACTGGAGCCTCTGCATGCTAAGTGAGCATTCTTTATCACTGAGCAAGTTGCCAGCCTTCCTCTGATTTTTAATTCTTCTGCCTCCCTGTTTTTCACTCTCACTTCCTACTTCATCCACAATTCCTTTAGGCAGCCATGTGAAGTGTCACTGTAAACTAGATGGCACTGTGGTAGCTGGGTGTGTGCACGCGTGCATGTGAGTTTAGCTTACCTGATTTGATTAAGGAAATGTTGTAGATGTTGTTGTTTTGGAGGTACTGGGGTTTGTTCTTGATGGATCAGTGCTGGACTGCTTGAGCCATACCCTGCAGCCTGTTCTGTTTCTTCATCTTTTAACACAACACTGAGGATCATTTCCTATAGTGATAGGAGTGCTTCTAACTGTAGCATAGAATTCCAAAGTATGTAAAACATTTTACTTGGTGGACCTTTTTACATAACCTCCAAGTCCTTGCTGTCATAAGGAGCTCTGGAAAACATGTGCACTTAGGTCTTGCATTAATTTCTGTGAGATTGTGCCTAGGACAGAATTGACCAGAAGGTGTAGATCTCACAGCAGTACAGCATTCAATGCTTGTCTCAGTTTACCCTCCCGCCAGGTGTGGGAGAGGAGCCCAATTCTCCGCATTCTTACCGATGTTTGGTATTAGTATATTCCAGATGTTGCAGATTGTCTCTTGATGGGCGCTGGATATTTTCTTATTTTTATTAATGCTCTTCACTTTCAATCTGGGACCAGTTAAATTACTTGGGCTGGGGCTTGGACTCAGGGCCTGAGCACTGTCCCTGGTTTCTTTTTGCTCAAGGTTAGCACTCTGCCACTTGAGCCACAGCGCCACTTCTGGCCATTTTCTATATATGTGGTGCTGGGGAATTGAACCCAGGGCTTCATGTATATGAGACAAGCACTCTTGCCACTAGGCCATATCCCCAGCCCCTCAATGCGATCTTTTGAAGTCTTGGCTTTGGAAAGTGAGTCTGAAGCAGAGTTCAGTCTAGAGGAAATTATTTTCTTTTAAAAAAAATTCAGCAGGGTACCAGTGGCTCACACCTGTAATCCTAGCTACTCAGGAGGCTGAGATCTGAGGATTGTTGTTCCAAGCCAGCCCAGGCAGCAAAGTCCATGAAACTCTTATTTCCAGTTAATTCCCAGAAAGCTGGAAGTAGAGGTGTGGCTCAAAGCTGGCCTTGAGTGGAAAAAGCTCAGGGACAGGCCCTGAGTTCATGCCCCAGGACTGGAAAAATAAGTCAGTATTCGTGTTTTTTTTTTTTTTTGGCCAGTCCTGGGCCTTGGACTCAGGGCCTGAGCACTGAGCTTCTTCCCGCTCAAGGCTAGCACTCTGCCACCTGAGCCACAGTGCCCCTTCTGGCCGTTTTCCATATATGTGGTGCTGGGGAATTGAACCAAGAGCTTCATGTGTAGGAGGCAAGCACTCTTGCCACTAGGCTATATTCCCAGCCCCATAAGTCAGTATTTGTACACAGGGGTTTCAATTCAGTATGTCAGTTTATAGTATAATGCATATTGGTCAGTGCCACCTCTAGGGTGGTATTTGCCATGACTGAGGTGTGACCCTTCCAAGTATGTACTCCAAGATGTATCCCATTCCAGTTGGTGACACTATTTCCAACCGCCGAGGAGATGTTGCTTCCTCTAATCCTCTGGCTTGGCCCTTTCCCAGATGCTCCTGCTCATTGTTGCTATACAGAATAAAGAGAAGTTTATTTCTTCCAGTTCTGCAGGCTAGGAATTCCCGTAGCAAGGCCTTGCCCTCTTCTCCCATAGCATAAGGACAAAAGAACATGAGAGGTGCAGCCAATGGGACCACATGCCCCACTCACTGCTTTAACTTATGCCTCTTAGTGCTGTCGTGAGGGTTAAGCTTTGATTGTGAACTTGTATAGCACCAGCTGTAGGTTACTTTATTCTCATTCTTTGCTGGTCAGCACTAGGCTGGATACCTACCCTCAGCATATCTCTGGAATTTTCTCTGTATTCTCACTAGAGAGTTTCTCTGTACTCTCACTTCTGGGTTTTCATCCATTTGGACTTTGCAGACTCTTGTTCTCTCCAGGCTTCCTGTCCCTGCATGGAAACTTTCAAAACAATAAGCCCAGCAATCTGAGGACTCACCTTGGTGCCCATGCGTCTCTTTCTTCCTGTCTTGCTGTGCAGTGGCTAGAAAAGTCATTCCTTTTTTCGTGTGTGAAGTCGTTATGGTTCTTTGAGGTAGGAGAGTAAATTGAGTCCCTTTTTGTTATCTGGCTTTTAATAGAAGAAGTGCCAAGTGTTTGACTTTTGGAAATGCATTTTAGTAAAAGGCCTCCCATTGTGCTGATGGGTTGTAGATGCTCTGTGGAATTTTCTCTAGTAAGATTGGTCCCATGCTCCTCACAGTGTCTGCTTGTGAAGTCCACAGGAGGTGATGTGAGTCCAACTGACTCAAGTTCCAAGGTGGAATTTAGGAAGAATAACTGTAGAAGCTGTATTGCTAAATTGGGAAAAATGTAAATAAAGTAAATAAAATTACCAGCTGTGATTGATCTAGGGCTTCCCAGAACTCGGAATGGAAGAGAATTGGGGGCGATAAGTGCACAAGAGAAAAGTCAGCTCTTGGTAAGCGTAGACAAAACTGTATGTCCATGAAAAGAACACAGATATCCCTCCCTACTAAGGTAAAAATAAACTTGTCTGGAAGTTACTGATACAGAATTTATGATTAGATATGATGTTGACTCTCAAGTTTTTGTCAGTTTAATATAGATCTTCCAAGTTAGTACTTTTTTACTAGTACTCTAAAAAGAGGTATTTGCATTTATATATTTTTAAAGGCTTGCTACAAGCTTGGAGTTTGCTGCCGTCTGCAGTGAACCTGTTTTCCTGTTTGAGAAACATCTCTCTGCTTAACACCTAATTGCAGATCTTTTTCTGTTCTTTGGAGGAAGTGCACATTGTCTTTGTTAAGTGAATTAGCCAAATTCGAATTACTTTATTTGAAAAATAATTAGATATGCATATTTTAAAGTACTTTATGGTTAACATATAAGTAATGTAAACTTGACTTTAATTAGACTAATTGAAGAGAAGAAAATAGAATATTGATGGTGATTGTAACTATATTTTGTCAAAGAAATAGTCATTTCAAACTAGGAATTTCTATATTCTTAGCCTACTTTGTAATTTCTTCCAGATTTGTGGGATCTCTGGGAACCATCATCATAAAATGTAAAGATTTTCGAATTATTCAATTGGATATTCCTGGAATGGAGGAATGTTTAAATATAGCCAGTTCCATTGAGGTAAGTATTTTGTAGGCAAAATTGGATGATAAAAATTGTTTTCTGGGGCTGGGGATATGGCCTAGTGGCAAGAGTGCCTGCCTCATATATATGAGGCCCTGGGTTCGATTCCCCAGCACCACATATACAGAAAGTGGCCAGAAGTGGCGCTGTGGCTCAAGTGGCAGAGTGCTAGCCTTGAGCAAAAAGAAGCCAGGGACAGTGCTCAGGCCCTGAGTCCAAGCCCCAGGACTGGCCAAAAAAAAAAAAAATTTGTTTTCTGACTTAGTACCACTTATATATCTTGTGTTTAGATATTTAGTTTGTTTGTACCTGCAGGGGCTGATAGGGAAAGCCTCACCCTGATTCACCATTGTACTGGAGTAATGGGACTTATACTTACAGCAGTGTAGGTGTTGCTTGCTTGCAGAACCCTAATTCCATTAACTGCTTAAAAGTCTATGGAAGTGCCTTCCAATTACTTCATAGAATTCCCATGAGGTCATGTGGGTCAATTATAGGAACAGTTTACTTGAGTATATGTGAATACTTGTTTGGAAAAAATCATTGGATAACTTAGTAGAGAAACTTCAAAGTTTTGCCTGATGTTTCATGTTCACTATGCAAATCTTGATATTTTCCTCCTATCAAAGATAGTTTGTAAGTTTTTTTTCTTCCTCAGTGGGCATAAGTAATATCATATATGGAACTTAAAAAGAAAAAGAATTGCTGGTGCTTGGTATGGAACCCAGAGCTATGTCCTAGGCAAGCACTCAGCAACATCCTACATCTCAGCTTGTGTGGAATAGTAAACCAGTAAGGACACATTGTAGGGGCAAGTTGAGAGAGGCAGGTGGTACTACAAAAGCTCCATTGACTTATCTGCCCTTTGAGTTATGAAAAACACTAGTGAGAGTTTATTAGCAACTATACATACATTTGTCTTGAATGTACTAGCATGTCTTTCGTAATAGATTGCATGTGCACAGACATTTAGACAGAAATCTTAATATTGAACTTATTATTATAATAGCACATAGCACATAGTTTGCATCTTGATGTTTTTCAACTTGGATAAAGTACTTAACCTCTGACAGTGAAAATAATACCATCTAGCTTTGAGGGCTGTTTTACCTAGTCTACTCCCATCTGTGTAACAGATCTCCATGACTAAAGCTAGTTACTATCAGTGTTTGTAGTCTTTTATTTGTTTTTAGTAAGTCTCAATATCCACATTTATTTTCACCAGTTTACTTAAGACAAAATGTTTGCTTTATATTTATTTAAACAATATTGAATGTTGGTTCAGATCACAAATAATAGAAATTTTTCTTGGATAGTTTAAAAAATTTTTAAAGGTTAACTGATTTATTCCTCATTCTAACCAACAATTATACACTCTAAATTTTAAATTACCTTATTTAAATCATTAGTGACTTTGTGTTTACTGTAATGTCTACATAGTCACATTGTTTACAGTAATGTCTAGTTATTGGCCTTTTTTTCTGTCTCTGTGACTGACTCATCTAGGCTCTGTGTCCACAGAATGTTACGAGTTTGTCTATTAAGGTGGGAGAAAACTTTGACAGATCTGTGGCTAGCATGTTGTTGTTTAAACAAGAATATGTTACAGAGTGCATGCCACTATACCTGTCTTATTGATTGAGATAGGGTCTTGTTAGCTTTTGCACAAACTGGCCTCAAACTTTGATCCTCTAGAATTCTGCCTTGTGAGCAGTTGGGATTGTAAGTGAGCCACTGTGCCTAATGTATACCATCTTTTGGCTGTTACTAACAGGCATCACTTATAAATAATAAGCATATGTTTATATAGCTGATAACTGAGTCTTCAGCTATGACCTTACTGACAAATCAGAAACTTGTTCTCTAATTCCTAGAAATTTTTGGAACTTTTTTTTTTTTTTTGCCAGTCCTGGGGCTTGAACTCAGGGCGTGAGCACTGTCCCTGGCTTATTTATGCCCAATGCTAGCACTCCACTTCTTGAGCCACAGCACCACTTCTGGCTTTTTCTATATATGTGGTACTGAGGAATCGAACCCAGGGCTTCATGTATACGAGACGAGCACTTTACCACTAGGCCATATTCCCAACCCCCTCTTGGAGCTTTTTTATCTGAGCTTTGCTTTATTAAATTGTGTCAAGAGGAGTGACTTCATTTTTCTCTTAGACTGGGCATGCATTTTTCTTTATTTTTTCATTCAAGTGGCACTTGCTGACTGATGATTATATGTCAGTGTTTTGATGCCTCCGTAGGACTGTAGTTATAGCTAGTGATAGCTACAATATCAGAGAATGACACTAGGTACCACTGTCATTAGGCTCATATGGGTGTCAAGTTGTCCCTGTTTTCTTTCTGCCCATTAGGCATTGTCTACCCTGGACTCAGTCACTTTGATGTACCCTTTCTTCTACCGGCCCATGTTTGAAGTGATAGAAGATGGTTGGCATTCCTTCCTTCCTGAACAAGAGTTTGAACTTTACTCTTCAGCTGTAAGTTACTGTTTGAGAATTACTTGTTGAAAAACAACCCAACACCCAACTTAGTTGTGAAAATGACTGTGGAGCTGACTTACATTTGTATAAAGGAGTTCTATGTGCTGTTAGTGCTGCAGCTTCCGTCATGTTGAAGTTTGTTAGGGTTTTTTCAGTGCTGTAGCTGAAGTGCTTTTTCTTCTAGTGGGTTTAATGCACTCCAAATATTACTTTAAAGTGATGTGGATAAAACATTAAAATTTGCTTAAAGATAGTCCTTGTATATTGTGAGTTAATTACTGTCCCCAGATAATTCATAAATGTTGCCTTGTGGCCTGTGTTGGAGAACCGTGGTCCTGAAGCACACAAGTGCAAAGAGGCATAGTTAAAAGTTAATGCTTCCGCTGGGTATGGTGGCACAAGCCTATAATCCCAGCACTGAAGAGGTGGAGGTGGTAGACTTGAGAGTTCAAGGCCATCCTGGGCAGCACAGTGAGTTTAAGGCCAGCCAGAATTATATAGTGAGAGCTTTTCTCAAAAACAAACAAAAAGGTAATACACACATTAAAATGAAATCTCAAAGGATATTTAAAATCAATCCAAAAGAAGGCAAGAAAAGAAGAAACAGCAATGAGAAATAGTTCAGTCACAATAATTGCTAGACTAAAATCCAACTACATCAACAATTATTTTAACATTGGTAAGCTAAGCAGTTCATTTAAAAGGCAAATTGAATGAAAGGAAAGAACAAAAAACGCATTCCTGTTCTAGGACATGAAGCAAGTCCCTATCTCAGTTTGTAAGATAGGGTGTGGTAGTACTCTTTTCTTCTCTGTAACATATTCTCATTAAAAAAAAAAAAAGACAGCATAATGGTGGAAAAAGGATTACTCATGCATATTATTCATAATGCCAGTGTTTGAGAACTTGTAAATTCATACTATCATAAAGTGAGAAAGAGTTTAATGGACAGGCCCAGTTAAACTGCAGAATATTCTTTGTACTGAGGCTTGAACTTTCAGGCCTGGGTGCTGTCCCTGAGCTTCTTTGCTCAAGGCTGGTGATCTATCACTTGAGCCACAGCTCCACTTCCGGCTTTTTAAGGAGGTAAGTGTGTCAAGGACTTTCCTGCCTGGGTTGGCTTTGAACCATGATCCTCAGAGCTCAGCTTCTTGAGTAGCTAGGATTATGGATGTGAACCACTGTGATGCCCACTTTCCCTTAGTGGGTCAGATTATGTCTTAGCTTGGGGCAGTTTTGGTTACAGAACAAAGGGCACATTCCTCGGGTCTGGGTACAGGTTATCAGGAAGCAATCAGATAAGTACACAGCATTCATCTTATCTTTTGACTGGATCACTGTGTGATGTCTTTACTCAGACACAAGATAAGGCAAACACAAACCTGCAGTTTTCCGCTTTCTCCACTCGCACAGTCCACTGATACTTCCTGCACTCAGTTATAGCTCCCAGAGAGAGACTCCAGGGTCTCCACAGTGGGTTAATTCCAGATTACCCCCCCCAAAAAAAAGAAGACATTAAGACATAGAATATTATGAGTAGAAAAGGTTGTTTTATCATAATAATAAAAAGTTAATTCATCAGGAGGACAAATATTTATGTATTAACACAAATTGAAAGATCCAGACACTAGTGGCTCATGCCTGTAATCCTTTTCAGAGGATGAAATCTGAGGATCTCAATTCAGCACCAGCCCAAGAAGACAAATCCTTAAGACTCTGATCTCCAATTAGCCAAAGGTGCGGGTGGGGGAGCCAGAAATGTAGGCATAGCTCAAGTGGTAGAATACTAGTGTGAGCAAGAAAGCTGAGCAAGAATATGAGCTCAGCTCAGTTATAGTATATCTAACATTTTAGCTTTATCTTCCTACTAATATTGGTTAGTTAGTCCAACCCAAATTTATGCCACATACTGAAATCTTAACTGTAAAAAGCCTTTCACAAACTTCCAAGTAGTTTGTTATTCTCTTTTAAAAAACTTTTTTGAGCTGTTAGCTCATGCCTGTAATCCTAGCTACTTGGAAATACTGAGACCTGAGGATCATGGTTTGAAGCCAGCCTAGGCAGTAAATCCATGAGACTCTCACCCCAATTAACCACTAAAAAAAAAGCTTGATGTGGAGTTGTGGCTCAAATGGTAAAGCACTAGTGCCCAGGTTCTGAGTTCAAGCCCCAGGACTGGCACAATAATAATAATAACTACTGTGGTGCTAGAGATCAAATCCAGGGCTTTATATATAGTAGGCAAGTTCTTCACCATGAACTACATCCTAAGCCTGCAAATTATTGGATTGTTTATTGTATGATTCTAGTGCTTAGAGTATTGAATTAGAAATCATTTCATTGATTCCTAAGTATAACTTTTGTAGTGAGTCATTATTTTAAGAAAGATGCTGCCAATCTTACTATACTTTCCTCCTTTTCTAAATAGCAAAAGACAACAAAGGATATAGCCGTATTCCTTTTAAGATCTGTTGCTGCTAAGCATAATTTGGAGTACTGTAGTTTGTGGGTGCTATTTTAATTTAAGAGGATCACTCACAAACTTACAGAAAAGAACAGATTTCTTGGAATTGTGTGGACCACAATCGTCTTGTGTATACTTGATGTCCTGACTTGGAGAACAGAAGACTTGAAGGAAGGATTGTCTTTAAATCCTCAGTGGGATGTCCTATGAAATGGGGAACTTATGCTGTGCTGTCTGGAATGATAGGGAAAACCGAGGAAGTTCCAGGCCACAGGTTTCACTTGCTCTGGGGCAGAACTTTCTAGGAACAGTGATACCTTGCATTGAGGGAGACTGGCCCTGAAAGAATTTATCTCCTGAGGGATTTAAGTGTAGGCCTTCTATTAGATCACTTAGCAGTGGCTTCTTCATCAGTGGGCATTGATCTCTGAGGTCTTTTTAACTTGTTGTGATGATATTGTGACAGAAGATGCTTGCTTAGCTTTGAAACGTTTTGTGTTTTGCAGACCAGTGAATGGAGGCTAAGCTATGTCAATAAGGAATTTGCTGTCTGTCCTTCTTACCCACCGATCGTCATAGTGCCCAAGTCCATTGACGATGATGCTCTTCGCAAGGTGGCTACATTTCGACATGGTGGGCGTTTTCCAGTACTAAGCTATTACCATAAAAAAAATGGAATGGTAAGTGTCCCCAATAGTTGCTTGATCTGCTGAAAGACTTGGCCACAGGTTGCCAGAGTTAGCAGCCTTTAACTGAATGAATAAACACCCCATGTACCACACATTACCGAGATCCAGAAATAACTGCACTTACCAGTCATTTATAAGTAAGAAACCCAACAGAATACCAAGGTGAAGTTCCTGGAATACTGAAAAAGGATGGCCGAGGGCCACTGGAGGCTAAATGTAACAGTTTTTAAAACACTGAACATGATTCTCCAAACAAGAATGGTGCATAAATTTCTTATTTTTATTTTGTGTTGTACCATTCTCTCTTACAGTTTTTGCCCAAACCTGCCACACGTGTGTGTGTGGGGGGGGGGTGGTGGTTAGTTGAAGTTGTAGGGAAGTGTTACATCTTTCCCTGAAAGTTTGATGTTTGTCTATCAAATAAACTGAAAATAGACATACAGGAACGTACAGGTTTTATCATGTGCCTAAGTATTGGAGTGAAGGCTTACAAAGCAGCATGATCAATAGAGAAGTGTGATGATGTTCAGGCTATTCAGAGGTGAGCTGGCTTATTGTACAGTTGGAATCTCCTAGGTATCAGCCACCCATCTGTGGTGGTCCTCTTTCTATATCAGGTGTCAGATACTCAGTTTCCCTTTTCTGTAGGTAGAAAGGGGCAGAGGGACATCAAATTATAAAAAGCTTCTGCTTGCATTTTCTATTTGGGAGAGAGAGAGGAAGAGAAAGAGGGAGGGAAGAAGGTAGAAAGCATACTTTACAGAGCCATACCTGTATCTGCAAAGGTGTACAGTGTATTTAGGGTGGGATATTTTAGTTTTCTACAAAGTCAGGGTTTATTGACAGACTGTTCTTTTTTTTGTTTTTGTTTTTTTGCCAGTCCTGGGGCTTGGACTCAGGGCCTAAGCACTGTCCCTGGCTTCTTTTTGCTCCACTGTCCCTGGCTTCTTTTTGCTCAAGGCTAGCACTCTGCCACTTGAGCCACAGCGCCACTTCTGGCTTTTTTATATCTGTGGTGCTGAGGAATTGAACTGAGGGTTTCATGTATACAAGGTGAGCACTCTACCACTAGGCCATATTCCCAGCCCCAACAGACTGTTGTTGACTTGATTAATTCAATACAGGACCAAGTGAGTCTTCAGGTCATTAAATTGTATTATTTTGTGTTAAAGAGGTAATTTAAATTGTGAATGTATTTTGAGGTAGTAGAAAGAAAAGTTGTGTAAAAATCACAAAGCTTATATTTGTTTTTATAAATATTAACTATTGTTAGAATGTGCAAATGTTTCTTTGTTTTTCCATGAAATCCATCCCACCCCAATACTGCAAGAATCTTTGTGAAACATTTTTTTTTTATTTTTCTTTATTTTTTGGTCCAGGACCAGAATTCAAATTCAGCATACCTGATGCTTTTGCTCATTGGCTCTACCAACAGAGTCATGCCTCCAACCTCTATGAGACACTCTTAATACAGCTTACTGGCTCTGTTTTCAGAAGCCTTTTAAGCAACTGCTGTTTAACTTTCAGCTTACTGTGCTTCTAGGTAATTATGCGAAGTGGTCAGCCCCTTACTGGCACCAATGGGAGAAGATGTAAGGAGGATGAGAAGCTGATAAATGCTACTCTCCGGGCAGGAAAGAGAGGCTACATCATTGACACTCGATCTCTAAATGTAGCACAGCAAGCTAGAGCCAAAGGAGGTGGTTTTGAACAAGAAGCTCATTATCCCCAGTGGAGAAGGATTCATAAGTCCATTGAGAGGTAAAGATTGTGGTGACAGAGACAACTTACTGCTGGCTAATTAGAATGACTAAGCCCTGAGCTACTCAGAAATCACAAGTACTCAAATGAAACTTAGTTGCTAATTTAGAGCCAATAATGGACTGGGCCATTATATTGTTGGTTTGGTTTAGCAGGGATTAAGGTTTGACAAAAATTGTATATCTTTTATACTGTTTTGCTATAGTCATGCATTGTGAAATATTCAGGTCAACTTATCTCAGATTTATTTTTCTGTGATGAGAACATTTAAGGTCTGAATTCTGAGGTACTGTCACATACACAATACAGTGTTACCAAGTATACCTAACATAACTGTACAATACATCCCCAGAATTTATTTCACCCGTCTGACCCAAGCTTTTGACCAACATCTCCCTTCCTCTGGGCCTTCGCTCCAAGCCTGGTCACTGCCATTCTGCTCTGCTTCCACACTTGGCCTTTTTATAGAGCCTACAGATGAGTGAGATTAGATGGTATCTTTTGTTTTGTTTTGTTTTTCTATTGTGGGGCTTGAACTCAAGGCCTGGGTGCTGTCTTGGAACTCTTGCTCAAGGCTAACACTCTTATCACTTTGAGCCACAGCACCACTTCCAGTTTTCTGGTGATTAATTCGAGATAAGAGTTTGATGGACTTTCCTGCCACGGCTGACTTTTAACTGTGATCCTCAGATTTCAGCCTCCTGAGTAGCTAGGATTACAGGTATAAGCCACCAGTGCCTGGCCTCCAAGTAGTATTTCTCTGTTTCTGGCCTTTACTGTATTGATGACCATTCTTCCTATATCTAACTTGTTGAGAGTTTTTATCATGAATGGAACTAGACTGCTTTTTCTGTTGAGATGATTATTACCTATAGAATCTTGTTTGACATTACATGAAAACATTGTAAGTACTCCTTGGGGGTTGGTGAGATTTGAAGCTAGAAAGACTGGAATCGGTGCTGATTTGGGGAAACTGCTTTAGGCTCAGGGTGAGTGCTAGAGCAGTGGGGGGGAGGGGGTGGAAGTAGACTGGAGATGTAAGTGATGTGATGTCACTAAACGCCCATCCCAGCCCTTTCCCCTATCTGATGACCCAGCTCTGTGCACTGGGTCTCATATGTTCACGTTTAAGTCTTCAATCATATTACAATATTTTAAGCTACTTTTTGCATTGCATATATTGGAGTCTGAGCTTTTGGTCTAACCTTTCAGCATTATGTTTCATCTTTCTTTTTATCCCCCCCTCCTTTTTATTTTTTCTTATTTTTAAAAGATATCACATTCTTCAGGAGAGTTTAATCAAACTTGTGGAAGCTTGTAATGACCAAACACATAACATGGACCGATGGCTCAGTAAGTTGGAGGCCTCGAACTGGCTGACTCACATCAAAGAGATTCTGACAACTGCCTGCCTAGCGGCTCAGTGTATCGACAGGTAATGTCATTTCAGCCTCCCTGAACAGGGCACGCACTGAGAAACACTTGGTTTTTATCCACATATGTGTTTACAGAGTATTAATGTTGGTGCCTGTTCTATATTAAATATTCAGATCATCTTATAAATTTCTGTGTCAGAGGTAACACCATTCAGTTTCTGATGGGTATAGAACTTGATATTTAATAGGTAATTATCATTGAATGAGTGTGACACAGTTTTTAAAGTTCTAACAACCATTTTTAAGATAAAAACCTTAAAGTATTTACTAGTTGGGCAAGGAATGTGGCTTAGTGCTAGAGTGCCTGTTTAGCATGCATGAAGCCCTGGGTACTGCAGATACACACACAGAGAAAAAATACAATTAAAAAAATTACTAGGGGTTGGGAATACGGCCTAGTGGCAGGAGTGCTTGCCTCGTATATATGAAGCCCTGGGTTCGATTCCCCAGCAGCACATATATAGAAAACAGCCAGAAGTGGTGCTGTGGCTCAAGTGGCAGAGTGCTAGCCTTGAGCGGGAAGAAGCCAGGGACAGTGCTCAGGCCCTGAGTCCAAGCCCCAGGACTGGCCAAAAAAAACAAAAAACAAAAAACAAAAACAAAAAACAAAAGCTTCAGTACTCAGGGTAACTTCTGGGACAGAACAGTTTAATCATTGTCCCCTTTGTTTATTTGGGGTAGCCACCTTCAGCCAGCAGGGCTTTCCAACCCCCCAGAGGGCATTGGGGTTCTGGTTAATGTCACACAGTGCTCAGCCTCCCTTTTCTGAAGTGTATTAGCTTATCATGTGTACTTCCATGAAAATCTGCCCTTAGAGTTAATTGTTCAAAATATAAAAATAGACAAAATTAAATAAGTTTAGAATAAGCAATATATTATCAAGGCATATATTCACTAGATAGGAAAGCCTTAGGGCTGGCATGTAGCACAGTAGCTTGCCTCACAAGTGCAGTGCCCTGGGTTCAATCCCCACTACCAAAAAAAAGGACCCCCCTCCCCCCAAAACCCCCAAAAAACAACAACAACAACAACAACCTCAAATTCCACTGGTGGCTCAAGCCTCAAGCCTGTAATCCTGGCTACTTAGGAGCCTGAGATCTAAGGATCGCAGTTTGAAGCCAGTCTGGGCAGGAAAGTCTGTGAGACTCTTATCTCCAACTAACCACTAAAAACTGGAAGTGGTGCTATGGCTCAAAGTGAACTAGCCTTGAGCAAAAGCGGTCAGGGACAGTCCCTAGGTGCTGAGTTCAAGGCCTATCACTGACAAAAAAAATAAAAAAAGACACCCCTTCCCCCCCCCCCAAAAAAAAGCCTTAAAGTATTTGGTCATATTCTTTAGCACAGTTACTAAAATTTTATCCTGAAAATGAAGTTATTAACCAAAAATGAAAATAATAGGAAATAACAGATTGCTGTTACTGTATAAAGCCTGTGTTTCCATGGAGAGAGAACCTACAGTAATTACTAAACATGAAATTTTCTTTTCCCAAACCTTCTCTTCATTGTTTCAATAAGAAGAGTGCAAGAGAAGGGATGTAGCTGATTTAGCTTGGGGGTTTCCTTCTATTCCTTTTTTTTTTTTTTTTTTTTTAGAATAGTGGGGTCTCAGACACCTTATAAACCATGTTGGACAGTGGTACCTAGATTGACAGTAATCTGGTTTGGGTTTTTTTTTTTCCCATTTCTACATATCTCAATGTGTGTTTTAGGACTTGTTTCCGAGATCTATTGCAGTTGATTGAAAGTGTCCCTACAGGCCGCTAGTGGTGGTCAAGTAGAATTCAAGGTCAGGAAATAATCTTTTTTTTTTGGCCAGTCCTGGGCCTTGGACTCAGGGCCTGAGCACTGTCCCTGGCTTCTTCCCGCTCAAGGCTAGCACTCTGCCACTTGAGCCACAGCGCCCCTTCTGGCCGTTTTCTGTATATGTGGTGCTGGGGAATCGAACCTAGGGCCTCGTGTATCCGAGGCAGGCACTCTTGCCACTAGGCTATATCCCCAGCCTAGGAAATAATCTTAATATGTGTTTGTAGGTTTGAGGAGCAAAGACCTTGTAGGAAGGAACATGCAAGTGCCTTCTTGTGATAGGACTGCTTTCCAGTTTTATAAAGGGATAGAAGATTTAGCTGAAAAGGTGCTGTAAAATATATCATAATTTAATGGGATTCTTTCCATTGGCATTTGGTACTTATTTTAGTCTTACTTTCTTCCCAAGAAGATGTCTCATCTATTCCATTCCTTATTTGCACTCGAAACCCTCCAGCACAGAGCAGGATGCATAGGAGTGAAATACTAAGCTACAGTTAATAAAGTACTTGACCCTGTCAGGGGTACTGCATTTGTGCTCTGGTTCTCCTGTCAGGGAAGGAGCATCAATACTGATTCATGGCACAGAAGGGACGGACTCCACACTTCAGGTGACCTCACTGGCCCAGATCATCTTGGAACCAAGGAGCAGAACCATCCGTGGCTTTGAAGCCCTGATCGAGAGAGAGTGGCTACAGGTAGGAAGAGCCATTTGATAAAAAGAGCCACCGCTAATGATTGATGTTGCAATCCTTGTTTGTGGTAGCTGACAGCCTATATGGGATTTTGAAATTGTGTGTTTAATTTTCGGTAGGCCAGTTAATCTGTCTTCCCCTTCATTTGGTATTTGTGATCTTATTTAACACCTCTCAACTCTAGGTCTTTCTTTGCCTATATTCTTGCTCATGTTGCCATATTCAATCACTTTGATGACAACAACAGCAAACTTGTGAGCTGTCCATCCCGCTTCTGAATATCCAAAATGCCCCCAAATCTGAAACTTTCAGTGCCAATGTCTTAACCTCACGTGGCACATTGCAGTTAAAATGCAGATGCAGTATAAATATTGTGTAAAATCACTTTTAGACCATGTATAAGATATGTGAGTTTTGGAGCTGGGGATATGGCCTAGTGGCAAGAATGCTTGCCTCGTATACATGAGGCCCTGGGTTCAATTCCCCAGCACCACATATACAGAAAACGGCCAGAAGTGGCGCTGTGGCTCAAGTGGCAGAGTGCTAGCCTTGAGCAAAAAGAAGCCAGGGACAGTGCTCAGGCCCAGAGTCCAAGCCCCAGGAGTGGCCATAAAAAAACAAGATATGTGAGTTTTGTGTTCAGTCTCATGGTCCATCCTAAGATAATTCATTGTGTATATGCACATATCAAAATATGAAATCTAGAGCCCTTCTGGGCCCAGCCGTGTTAGACATTGGATATACAACCTAAATTTTGTTTTGTACAGGAAAGATACAAAAAATATATAATGTAGGCTGATCTTTCAGTTGCTGAGTCTTGGTTGAGATAACAGATAAAACAGTAGGGAAGGGGATACATACATGGCTTGTACTTTAGCATCTTCTATCTTTTTTTTTTTTGCCAGTCCTGGGCCTTGGACTCAGGGCCTGAGCACTGTCCCTGGCTTCTTCCCGCTCAAGGCTAGCACTCTGCCACTTGAGCCACAGCGCCGCTTATGGCCGTTTTTCTGTATATGTGGTGCTGGGGAATCGAACCTAGGGCCTCGTGTATCCGAGGCAGGCACTCTTGCCACTAGGCTATATCCCCAGCCCCAGCATCTTCTATCTTTTGCCCATCTCGGTCTCTCCTATCCTCTTCTCTAACCAGCTGAAATCTGAGTCCTGTAAGATCCAGCTAAATGACCTTGCTCTCTCACAAAGTTGTGAGACTATTCTCCTCCACAGATACAATGGATTAATTTCCGTCATGCCCTAATTCCTGCGCTAGATGCCCCGAGATGACTTCTTTGAGGTCAGAGAACCATGCCCCTACTAATGCTTCTCCCTAGAATATGGCATAGTGCTGTGTACAGTGCTGAGTGACTTCAGGAATAAAGGTCTGATAAGTAGGCTGAAATTTCCCCAGAGACTAATGTGGAATTTTTTTTCTTAAGGCAGACCATCCTGAGTTTACTTTCCATGTTTGGTCATGATGTGTAGCAAAAAAAGCAAGTGCATGTGCTTTTACTTATTTGTATTTTGCCATTTTAATGGGTATCCAGGTCCCATTAGTCACTGGAATTTTCATTGCCAGATAAGATAGTATAAGGCCGGAAAGACAGAGCAGGACTGTGAAATGTCTAAGCAGCGTGATTTCTGGTGCCATCAATATTGGGGTTCTGGGCAGGAGGGCTAATGATTCTTTCATTTACTAAGGGCAGTAGATGGTAGACTCTTACAGGGTTTTTTTCTTCTAGACAATAACTTTTTTCTTCTAGACAATAACTTTTTCCAAATGACTGTAAAATGTTAGAGTCTCCTGTCTGTCTCCATTTAGTGGTGAGGTTTATGTAGCTTACTGTCAGGTATGACAGTACTTCACATAGACAGAATGTGATCCTTGTACTTGGTTTTGTATTCAAGAATTTATATTCTTTGACTTGGTTCCAAATGTTATAGTCCTAAGATCTGTTAATGTATCACTACTTAAGCTCATCATTCCTTCATTTCATGTTCCAAGAGTAGTTGCTATTCTATTCCTCTGATTTTGTATTGACTGCCAGCCTTGCTAAGGATCTGGAAGTTGTCTTTTTGTTTCTTAGTTGTGAAACTTGGTCATTTTAAACCTAGAAACTCATTTGAATGGGAGCTCCCCTGGCCTTATGCTGGTTCAGTCACGGTAGATGTGGTCTTAATTGTGTGAAATGGTGCTGTCTTGTGGTCTTACCCCATTTCCATCTCTTGCCCCAGGCTGGTCACCCATTCCTTCAGCGCTGTTCACAGTCTGCCTATTCCAACAGTAAGCAGAAGTGGGAGGCACCAGTATTTCTTCTCTTCTTGGACTGCGTGTGGCAGATACTCCGTCAATTCCCGTGCTCCTTTGAATTTAACGAGCATTTCCTCATCATGCTCTTTGAGCATGCGTATGCCTCACAGTTTGGAACATTTCTGGGCAACAGTGAGAGTGAAAGGTGGGTACGTGGCTCACATGGGGTCATTCTACCTGTGGATGCTCCAGTCAATTCCAAAGAGAGATGAGGACTTAGGCCTACGTGAATGTTACTTATAAAAGTTAGATGCTACAGCTAAGTATTACGCAGCATACAGATTTACCGTGAGTACGTTAGGACTTACTATGAGCCAGACACATGTGAGTGAGGGATATTGTAGGCTAATTTTAATCTCTTCGATTAAATCCATTAAAACTAATCTGTTAGGTTAATTTAACTCTTTTAGATTAAAATAGTCCATATGTTGGTTAAAAGCTTTGAGTAAATTGGACAGTCATTTTGAATGTTAATTTCATTTATGTACTTTTGGAAGAAGTCTAACATAATCCAACTCTACCTCCATCCCCCTTTTTCTTTTGCTGGTCTGGGACTTGAACTCGGGTCCTGGGCACTGTTGCTCATATTCTTTTGCTCAAGGCTAGTACTCTACCACTTGAGCCACAGCACCATTTCTGGCTTTTTCTGAGTAGCTTATTGAAGGTAAGAGTCTGCGGATTTTTCTGCCTGGCCCCTGACCCTCAGAGCTCAGCCTCTTGAGTAGCTAGTATTACATATGGGAGCCACCAGCATGCCTCCTTTCTTATCCATTAAGAACCAGATAAGTGACTTGTGCAGGGACCCACAGCAGGTTGGCCACTAAAAGGGTGGCCTAGAGACAAGTCTTCCTGCGCCTGCTAACAGACCTGATTGTTAATGCTTGGAAACTATCATCAGGTCTTGAGTGATAGTCTCACTTCACAGCCCAGACTACGCCAAGTTGATAGATTAGAAGATTCGCATCAGAATGATGTTTTAAGGTGCTTAACTGGCCATCTTTCTGTAGGCATCCTCTGAGTGGAGGCATAATTTGCCTTATTGCTAGGTATCACCACCATCTAATTGAATAGTAAAGTTAAACAACTGTTTTTCACAAGTGTGTGGATTTGTTGAATCTTTACTAGTTTGAAAGCCAAAGGTCAGGCACCAGTGTCTCACACATATAATCCTGGCTATTCGGGAGGCTGAGATAAGAGAATTGAGGTTTGGGGCAATCTTGGGCAGACAAATCTAAGAGACTCTTTATCTCCAGTTAACCAAACTTGTCAGATTCTGGTTTTGTCCTTACCAGCTTGTTGAGAGTTAAAGTGCTGCTTGAATTTCCTAGCAAACATTTTTACTTTACATCATTTTTTTTCTCTTTTAAGACTCTTCTGTTGTCTTCCATCACACAGAATAAAGAGATTGTCCTGTGGAGAAGTATATGACAGTGGTTATTATAAATTGACTGCTTTATTTTCTTTCTTGATCAGGTGTAAATTGAAGCTACAGCAGAAGACAATGTCTCTGTGGTCCTGGGTCAATCGGCCCTGTGAGCTGAGTAAGTTCACCAATCCTCTCTTTGAAGCCAACAACCTCGTCATCTGGCCTTCGGTTGCCCCACAGAGCCTCCAGCTGTGGGAAGGTAACTCCCTTACTCACTATTCTCGGGCAGGGTGTGTGTGTGTGTGTGTGTGTGTGTGTGTGTGTGTGTGTGTGTGTGTGTGTGTGTGTGTGTGTGTGTGTGTGTGTGTGTGTGTGTGTGTGTGTGTGTGTGTGTGTGTGTGTGTGTGTGTGTGTGTGTGTGTGTGTGTGTGTGTGTGTGTGTGTGTGTGTGTGTTCATTCTTGCATGTCCTCTCTCTGGTCACACTCTGTTTTTCAGTCATCCAGTGAAGTGATTAGACACTCAGGTTGATTTTCTTTTCTGTTCTTGGACAGATCCAGCATAAGAGAGTTAGGTAGTTGGGACATGAATAAATTGAAACTCCCGTTTCCTCTATTAAGCAGACATAAAGTTAGGCTCCTGTATTAAATACCATCATAGGGTCATTCCAGTTAGGTTCTTTAAACGGAAACATCAGCGTAAAGCTTGAGACACTTTGTTGTTCATAGGGAACAGTGATCATGCTGAGTTTTCCATGTTTGAGAGTAGGATTTCCAGACTACTGAAGCTTTTGTTTTTTGTTTTTTTGTTTTGGTTTTTTTGGCCAGTCCTGGGGCTTGGACTCAGGGCCTGAGCACTGTCCCTGGCTTCTTTTTGCTCAAGGCTAGCACTCTGCCACTTGAGCCACAGCACCACTTCTGGCCATTTTCTGTATATGTGGTGCTGGGGCCTCATGTATATGAGGCAGGCACTGTTGGCACTAGGCCATATCCCCAGCCTGAAGCTTTTGTTTTTTAAACATTTTAAAAATTACCCAAATCTGTTTAAAATGTATTAAGTGTTCATTAAATAAATACTTTAAAATACTGTTCTTTGTAATCTTTTTAAGGACAGTATGTACATATTTCTTTATGTATGATGCTATTTAATACAAACAGAAATGAAAGTTGGTTGGTCTGTTGTATGATTAACTAATATTTTTATCAAATCTCACTAGGAATTAGAGATTAAGTGAAAGAAGAAAATCTTGTTTTATGGATAAATTCCAACTGCTCCATGAAGAACAGGGTTTGAGGTTAAATTTTTTACTTTCTCAGCCTAAGGCTGGAAGAAATTCTATAGTAGGTCAAACCCTATGATAGGTGTGTGTATGTGTGTGTTTATACTTACATCTACGTGTGTGTATATGTATATATATATATATCCTTTATACATGTATATATAATAAAAGGCTACTTTTTTACCTAAAAGGTCATTCTACTCTTTGTATTTACATTATAACTATCAAGTGGTTTCTAAATTGAAGAAAAAGGCAGAATAGAATAGCATGTAATAGGAGAAACAGGTTGCTTGGTCTTTGCACTGTTGATTCTCTGTATCTGCATAGATTGAACCCACTGTGGGTCAAAAAATTCAGAAAAAAATTTCGTCTGTACTATATACACGGACTTTTTTATCCTTGTCATTTTTCCCAGACTATAGCATAACACCTATTTTTGTAACATTTACATTGTGTTAGGAATGATCCATCAGTAATGTGGAGAGCATGTGTAGATGGGTAGGTCTGAGGATTTTCTTATCCATGGGGCATCCCAGGAAGCCAGCTCTCTACCCATGAGCCCACAGTGGAAGGGAAATAGTAAGTGAACGCTCCAGTTGTCTGCTTTGGAAGCAGTTGGGGAGGGAGGCAGTGCACACACCTCTGTGTGGCTTCCGCTTTGCCCATCACTTGTAAGACCATCTTACAAGTCTTTGAGTGTAGTTCTGTAACTAAAAACAATGATTGCTGGTGGGAAACTGGAAAGTACTGTAAGTTATCAGCTTCTCTTCCTGAATATATCACAGAACAGTACTTTTTGTATATGTGATCATTAATAAGCATGTACATAAAGTTCTTGGATACTGTACTTAACTGGTTCCTTTCAGTACTTCAAAATTCCTGTTTCTTTCAGAGTACAATAAAATAAAATGTGAGCTGGGGGGTGGTGGTTCATGCCTGTAATTCCAGGTACTTGGTATGCTGAGGTAAGCGTGGGTAACATAATAAGACTCTCCCTCAAAATAAAACAATGTAAAGGTAGCTTGGCAGTGGAGCTCTTATTTAGCATGTGTGAGGCCGTAAGCATTCCCTACAACCACATAGCAAAACAATCAATATGAGTTTTGAAAAGGGGGAAATGTGTAATATACTGATAAATTGAGTATGTTTTTCACTTGTGGATTCTGCAGGAATTTTCCTCCGTTGGAACAGATCCTCTAAGTATCTGGATGAAGCCTATGAAGAAATGGTTAACATCATTGACTATAATAAGGAATTACAAGCAAAAGTCAATCTCCTGAGGAGGCAGCTGGCCGAACTAGAAACTGAAGATGGACTTCATGCAAGTCCTTGAAAGATGTTCCATGCGCCAGAAGGACCTTCTCCAGCCTGAGTTTACCCCTCTCTCTTTGCCCTTCAGTTCACTTGTACACACACACCTTGAACCTCAGGCTGGACATGTCACGGCCTTCTCAGCATTGTAGGAGTGAAAGTCACTGGAGTCGTCCCTGGTTTGCTTTAGAAGGAAGGAGGAGCTGGTCCCTGTCTGGTGTGCGATGCTGGAGGCCACTCGCCGCTCTCCGGGTCCCCTGAGCAGGCGGCACCTGGGTAGGCCTGGGCACAGTCTGTCTGTTTAGGGAATCGTTGGTGATGGGCCAGGCTTCCAAGCACTGAGTAGAGAAATGGTTTTCAAAACTAAAATGAGTGACAAACCAAGGATTTTGTCTTTAACACGCCATTTCTTTTATCTTTACCACATAAAAGAACTGTTCTCTTATTTAAGACAGTTTAGGACTAAAAAGCTGAATCCATTCTTGTTTTGGTTTGTCAAACAAGGAAAATTAGAATAGCTACAGGAAATTCTTCCTGTGGGGTAATAGTTATGTCCTCCTGACATTTACATTAAGAAAAGTGAAATGTATTTTAAGAATAGACACTAAAAGTATGTGCAATAGAGAATTAAAGTAGGATTTGGTTTTTCAGGTCTTGAGTATTCAAATAAACCATTACTTCGAATAGTGTTAATTTGTTATAATTAAGCTGTAAATATGGTTTCCTTAAACCAGAGATGCACTGCCCTTGTTTAAAGTTCTTATTGCACTGGTTTATATTATATATGGCTTCGTGTGTCGTTTTATTAATATTCTAAGAACCTACTAATACTAAGTTTAACCTTGTTGGCTTGAACCATTTGAATATTTACCATTTGAATATCAACACACCACTTTGTCCAGTATGTATTTGGCAAACGTAATTTATCCCAAGGGAAAGTCACGAATATGATGGAGCCATGGGTTCTAACTCGAGAAATTTCTTAACTGTCTCTTTAAGGGCAGTAGTTACATCTGTGATCTGCTAGTGTACACCTGTGTTTTCAATGTCTGTGGCTTGGTATTTTCCAAGGATGCTTCTATCTTGTGGCACTGCTCATGTTAACAGACACTATCTGTTCTGAAAGGATAAAGAATAATCTTTAATTCAAGTTCCACTCTATCTAAATAACCATCTCATTTTTTTTTTTTTTTTTTGTATTCTTTTTTTTTTTTTTTTTTTTTTTTTTTTTTTTTTTTTTTGGCCAGTCCTGGGCCTTGGACTCCGGGCCTGAGCACTGTCCCTGGCTTCTTCCCGCTCAAGGCTAGCACTCCGCCACTTGAGCCACAGCGCCGCTTCTGGCCGTTTTCTGAATATGTGGTGCTGGGGAATCAAACCTAGGGCCTCGTGTATCCAAGGCAGGCACTCTTGCCACTAGGCTATATCCCCAGCGACCATCTCATTTTTTAACAACAGATTGGACCCTGCCTTAGAGTAGAGGTAAAAATGTAACTTTAGGAGGTTAAAAATGTAACTGAAACTACATTCTAGCATAACCTTTGGTCCCACTGAGAAGCTTCCGGAAGGCACACATGTTCTCTAGCTCCGTTGCCCACCCACCTTTTTTTCCTCCTTCTTTCAAGGAGACACAGGCTAGGCAGCAACCATCCGTCCAGATTCCTCTGGTGAGTTTGCCTGCCTTCACTAAGCTTGGTTTTATTCTTGACTTAGTTTCTTGGCTGAAGTTGCAAATTCTCACCAAAAAACTAAGGAAAGGAATATCGGAGATGTCTTGCTGTTGATAGATACCTCTGTGTTGTGTGAAATACCCATCCTGGTTTGGGAAAAAACAAACAAACAACTAGCCTTCCTTTTTATAAATGGCTCCTCAGAATTGCCTTGTGTCCGTTGGTATGGCTGCCTTTTCTGTCTTCTCCCATGTTTGACTTAAGGCTACATATCAGGAAGGAGCCCTTTCCTCCTAGGGGAGTCTTTAGAAGTGAGCTCCCACTGTACCCTTCAACTCTGGGCTTCTGTGGATGGAGACTTGGAAGGGCGATTTCACCAGACTCAGTCAGGGAGAAATCAGATCCCATCCATTACTTCTATTCCTTCTTCCTCATGAACGTGGGGTATGCAAGCCGGAGATAAGAAAACCATACTACTCCAGAACTGTCATCACTGTTCTGACATTGTTACATTTTAGAATTAGTTTAGTGGGTTATCTAAACTTCAGGCCTGTTTGCAAGCTATGAAAACAAATGTGTCCTAAGCTTATCAATCTTAAGAATTCTATCAAAAACAAGTACATTATCAATGCCATTTAAAGAGGGCTTTTAAAAATAATTTTCAGTCACCTTCCATCATTTGAGAAGAATAAACAAAATAGGTAAAAGCATGGAAAGATAACAGTATTTTATCTGGCAAAGTTGCCTTTGATGAGTGTAGCCCCGGGAGCCCGTGGTGTGGTGATCAAATCCACGTGTTTGGCACCCCGTCTGTATTTGCAGTTGAGGATGGCTTTTATTTGGAGGATGGTCCATAGAGTTGGCCCCACAAGGACTAATTTAAAACCATTATTTTCTGTCAGCAATACAGAAATTATAGACAAAACAATGCATTTTTTTTAAAAAAAATCAGAGGAACACAGTTGCTTATCTAAGAACCCTAAAACTTTTTTGGTGGCTAGCCTTTTCAGTAAATGTTTGATCAAAACTTTTTATTAAATGTATTTAAAAGAATAATGAAATCCAATAGGTTTAAAACAACATATAAATTTATTTTATTTCTAGGAAGAATTAGGCCATCAAGACAAAATTTTACAGTGATTTTTGAACACACGTGGAAAAGCAATAGTTGACATTCATTGAAAAATCCCCGTGAGAGGTTTTTAAGTGTTGACTTGGTACTCGAGGCCTTAGAGTTGAGGACTCACTGCTTTTCATTTAAAAAGCTTAGTGGAGGTTAGTCTTTGGTTCCATGTGGAATTTACATTAAGTAACAAGTTAGCATCGTGGAAGAAGATCTGACCAGTAGCTCAGTCTCTTCAAGCAAGAGGTGGGAGTGATGTTGGGCAGCCTTTGAAGACTCCGCATCCACCTTTGGGGACAGCTGCGGCTTGTCCTCCTGGGTCTTCCCCTTTCCCCCAGGCCTCAGTGTGAGGCAGAGCCGACTGTGAAAGCTACCTGAGGAAACTTGCCCAGTTCTGCATTAGAACAGCATTCCTGGGTGGCGTGTGGGCGCTGTTCTGGAAGCCTGGCACTTCACCGAGGAATGAAGTCTTTCAGGATGTCCAGTACGGGTTCATGCCCTACCTCGAGACAGCATAGTCCCAGCTCATTCTTTACGGTGACGAAACCATTCTCCTCCAAGGCTGGCATTCTAAGTTATTACCAGATAGTATTTTTATGCTTTTTAGAAAGTTTACCATCTTAACAAAGTACAGTAAAAGACTGGCTTCTTCCTTTATTCTTAGATGATATGAAATGCTGTATTTCTGTCCTAGAATTGGTTTGCTAAATTTTGTTTCCTTGACTAAATCAGCTTCTACCTTCCACTCAGCCTTTATAATCCTTGGTCCACCGCGTCTTCTTCCTTTATACCTAGTCCCAGAAGAGGTGCTCCGAAAATCCAGGGTTAGGCCTTAAAAGTTTCAGACTTGCTATCTAAATTCTCGTTTAAGAAATAATGTCTTGCTGAGACGAAAGAAAGCAAGCATACGCCGCCTTGTCTCTGAACACTTCAGAGCAGCAGTTTGTGCTGTTTAGTGAAAGGTCATGGAAGTTACTGCAGACACTAATCATCCTGCCTGTCTTTCAGAACTTGCAAGTCTAAGGAGTTAACAGTGGTTTGTAAGAAGTTGTGCAACCCTACCTGAGTCAGGCAGGCATTGGCTTCCCTTTTCAAACGAACGTACCTTTGCAGAGGCAAGTGACCCACACAGATCTTCTCTAAATCCCATTGCTTCTTATCCTTATAGGTCTGCTTCCCATTTACATTAAAAAATATTGTGCTTATGCAACTTAGGTTATAAGACTATGTATTTCTTCAATAGCCGGGTATCCGGATTGTATTCTTGATATATTTGAATGTGACTGTTGGATTTAAGTGGACTATTACTCATATCTTAGTACAATTGCACTGTATGGCAAATGTGTCTATAATGTATGCTTTGCTGAAACCTCAGAATGCAGTAAGGTACAGGTTTTTATATTGTAAACCTGTGTGTGTGTGTGTGTGTGTGTGTGTGTGTGTGTGTAGACACACACATAGGCGGTCTTAAGGAAGAATTCTGAACTGTGTAAGTCTGTATAACATTTTAATATTATTTGTAGCATTAAGTAATAAGTTCACTACTGGAATTAGACTCCTTGAGCTGGCTTGCTTGTCAGGCCTGGTTTACTGAATTGAGGTGGGTCAAACATGGTACTGTTCTTAGTTAGTGTGTAATATTCATGTGCAGTGGTCTCCTGTGTCTTGTTTCAGAGAACTATTGCACAGATACTAGTGTTAAATTTCTATAGACAGTGGTAATAAAATATTTGAACACTGATAAATCTGTAGACGAATTATAATTTTTCTTATGTATTTTGAAGGGGTTTAGTAGTGTTTCAATTAAACTGCTTATATACTTAAAAACTGAGATCTGAAAATAGTTCACAAAGTACTACCTATACCTAGATTGGATGATTGAAAACATTTCTCACATTCTCTTTAACACTGTGTGTGTATGGCATTTTGCTGAAATATCAGCAGGCAAGCAGTATACCTCATGACCTTTCCCTTTTATATACTTCAGAGGTATTTCCCAAGATCCAGGAGTATGTATTTGGGGGCTGGGAATATGGCCTAGTGGCAAGAGTGCTCGCCTCATATACATGAAGCCCTGGGTTCGATTCCCCAGCACCATGTATATAGGAAATGGCCAGAAGTGGCGCTGTGGCTCAAGTAGTAGAGTGCTAGACTTTAGCAAAAAGAAGCCAGGGACAGTGCTCAGGCCCTAAGTCCAAGGCCCAGGACTGGCCAAAAAAACAACAAAACAAAACAGGAGTATGTATTGTACATACTATTGACCGAGTAATGCATATTAACACGCAATTACAAATCAGTGTGAGAAAAGGGAAAACTCCTTTAGAGCAAAATGCCAATTACTGAATGTGGAAAGGATGATGAAATTAGGTCTTTCAGTGAATCATCATGGTCATGATTGGCTCAGGCGCTATCACCAAGTGAATGGCAAAAATAGCAGGTGAAAGTTTGCGTAAGAATATTAGTCTTGAACTGTCTTCCCACAAAATAGTTAATACAAAGGGGGAAGTAGTAATCTTACAGCAAAGGAACCCAATATGTACCAGCTTAGGCAAGTGAACGTTTAACATCACTCGGAATAAGTCATTGCTATTGAGAACACAGCATCAGTTTAGGGTTGTGAGGGCACAAACAATATTCACGTTTGCATGTTCCCCAAATAGAATGTTTTGGTATAAGTACCAACGTATGAATATAATTTTCATGAAAACTACAAAACTAGAGAAAAGAAATTAACAAGAACCAGTTAAGTGAAGAAATGATTCATACTATCACAAAATGTCAGTTCTTTCTAACTGATTCAACACAGTCCCATGAAAAATCTCAAACTGTTTGTGGGTATTGACTTACTGTAAAATTTTCAAGAAAGTTTGGTGCTGGTGGCTCACATCTGTAATCCTAGCTACTCTGGAGGCTGAGATCTGAGGATAGTGGTTTTAAGTCATTCTGAGTAAGTCAGTCTGTGAAACTCTTAATTACTCACCAAAAAAACCTACATGTGGCACTGTGGCTCAGAGTGATTGAATTTTGAGTGAAAGAACTCCGTGACGGTGTCCAGGCCCTGAGTTCAAGCCCCACCATCTACAAAATGAACAGGTTTACAAGAAGTAAAACCCATAACAACCAACTATCAAAGTACTGTTAACAATTCCGAGATTTAATATTAACTGTAGAATGAAGACACTACTTTTTTCCTACCTTCTGGTAGCTTACCATCAGTCTTTGGCACTAGTTGGCCTATAGAAGCATCGTCCCCTCATCATTACATAGGGGGCTGGGAATATGGCCTAGTGCTAGAGTGCTCACCTCGTATACATGAAGCCCTGGGTTCGATTCCTCAGCGCCACATAAACAGAAAAAGCCGGAAGTGGCGCTGTGACTCAAGTGGTAAGAGTGCTAGCCTTGAGCAAAAGAAGCCAGGGACAGTGCTCAGGCCCTGAGTTCAAGTCCCAGTTCTGGCAAAAAAAAAAAAAACCAAACCCCTAACAACCCTGGGAGTCATCTTTACCTAGGAAAGTTCCTATGTGTTTGTTCAACTTCTTTGACTTTATTTCCTACACTTCTTATGAAGTCCCACGATAATGACTCCATGTCAGCCAGTCTTCCTATCCTCCCCCAGATTCCCTGACATTAATATCTTGCATCACCACAGCACAGGTCTGGACTCGGGTGAAGAAGGGAACATTGGGACAACATGATCTGAAGTGCACATTTCATTCAGGTTTCACCAGTTTCCCCACTAGCCATGGTGTCTCCTCTTGTGTAAGCTCCTCCGCGCTCATCCCCAGACCTCTGAGAAGCACGGATCTGCTGCCTTGTGGAGCCAGTCCCCGGGGGTGGGACCTTTCCTCCAATGGAGGTCATGTGCGGAGAGCGCCACTGTCCGGCAGCCCATGCCGAATGAGCTCAGCATGTAAACCTGGCCGGGGGCTGAGGTGACCACTGTGCTTCCTTCCACGTGCTATCGGTAAACATGGCGGAAGGGATGCGTCAAGATGGGACAAATAGGGGCTGGGAATGTGGCCTAGTGGTAGAGCGCTCGCCTCGTATACATGTATACACGAGGCCCTGGGTTCGATTCCCCAGCACCACATATACAGAAAATGGCCAGAAGTGGCGCTGTGGCTCAAGTGGCAGAGTGCTAGCCTTGAGCAAAAAGAAGCCAGGGACAGTGCTCAGGCCCTGAGTCCAAGGCCCAGGACTGGCAAAAAAAAAAAAATCCTCCTCCATCCGCCTTCCTGCTTGTAGGAACTACAATTCTGGGTCCCCTTGGTGGTTTTGTTTGCCTATTTCTTCTGCATTTATTAACTGAAATCTTTCTGCAAAAGAAAGTTTTCCCTTCCCCTCCCTCCCTCCCTCCCTCCCTCCCTCCCCCCCTCCCTCCCTCCCATATCACTTTGCACTAGTGGATATTTATTAACCTCCTTTGGGTTTGTAATCTGAGAGCCAAACCCTCAACCCTGGAAATGGAAGTTCTATTGCCACAGTCTAATTTAGGCTAAGGACCTGGAGGAGCCTTCGGGGAAGGCTGGCAGGGACAGGAGCCCAACACGGTTCCGGGGCCCGGGAGCCCCCTGGTAGCCCTGCGGCAGGCCGGGCCTCAGTCAGACCTCAGACCGTCCAGGGGGAGAGGAAATGGACCAGGCACCCCGGCTCGCGTTTTCTGTGTGTTCCGGGAGACCGCCCGGCCGCCGGGCCCACGCCCAGGCCCTGCGGGTCACTCGGGCCCCGCTAGGCTCGCGGGTGTGGAAGGCGGCTCTGTCCGGCGGACCGCCCGGGACACACAGCCCCCCTCCCCCGCCCCCCCAGCCCAGCTTCCACGTCCCGGACGCAGCCGGGGCACCGGGGGTTCAGAGCTCCCCCTCCGCACTCCGCACCGGCGCCGGGCCAGCGGGTGTGGGTGGGGTGGGACCCCGCCCGGCCCCGCGGACTCCGCGGGGGGTGCCGGCGTGCCCATCGCGCCCGCTCCAACCCGCGCGCCCCGCGCGAGCCGAGCTCCGGCGTCCCCGCGCCGTCCGGGCGGCCGCCCGCCCCCCGGGGGGATGGGGACCGCGGGGACCCCGAGCGCCCGCGGCGGGGCAGCGCGCCCGGGGACCGCCGCGGAGCGGGGCGGGGTCGCTCAGGCCCGGCGGAGCGCGCGGATTGGTGCGCGGCGGGGCGGGCCGCGGCGGGGCGGGGATAAAGGCTGCGGGCCGCGGGGCGTGGCGTCCCGGCCTCCCGCGGGCCGCTCGCTGCACGTGGCGCCCCGGCTCCCGCGCCCCGGCTCCGCATCCCGGCTCCCGCGTCCCGGCTCCGCGTCCCGGCTCCGCGCCCCGGCTCCGCACCCGGCTCCCGAGTCCCGGCTCCGCGTCCCGGCTCCCGCGCCCCGGCTCCCGAGTCCCGGCTCCGCATCCCGGCTCCCGCGCCCCGGCTCCGCATCCCGGCTCCCGCGCCCCGGCTCCGCGCCCCGGCTCCGCACCCCGGCTCCCGAGTCCCGGCTCCGCGTCCCGGCTCCCGCGCCCCGGCTCCCGAGTCCCGGCTCCGCATCCCGGCTCCCGCGCCCCGGCTCCGCACCCCGGCTCCCGAGTCCCGGCTCCGCGTCCCGGCTCCCGCGCCCCGGCTCCCGAGTCCCGGCTCCGCATCCCGGCTCCCGCGCCCCGGCTCCCGCGCCCCGGCTCCGCGTCCCGGCTCCGCACCCGGCTCCGCGTCCCGGCTCCGCACCCGGCTCCGCACCCGGCTCCGCATCCCGGCTCCCGCGCCCCGGCTCCCGCGCCCCGGCTCCGCGTCCCGGCTCCGCACCCGGCTCCGCATCCCGGCTCCGCATCCCGGCTCCGCGTCCCGGCTCCGCACCCGGCTCCGCACCCGGCTCCCGCGTCCCGGCTCCCGCGCCCCGGCTCCGCGTCCCGGCTCCCGCGCCCCGGCTCCCGCGCCCCGGGCGGCTGCGCCCGCAGGTCAGTGCGGGAGGTCGCGGGCGTCCCGGGAGCGGGGCCCCTCCAGGCTCGGCTCCCCTCTGCAGCCCCCCGGGCCTGGACGGGGCGGCTGGAGTCCGGGCCGGGGCGCGCTGCCCCCCCCCCCCCCCCGAG
Source organism: Perognathus longimembris pacificus (assembly GCF_023159225.1). NCBI lineage: Eukaryota > Metazoa > Chordata > Mammalia > Rodentia > Heteromyidae > Perognathus > Perognathus longimembris. The sequence continues at coordinate 4,029,791 of NC_063181.1, read as the reverse complement.
CGAGCCCCGGCGCCCGGCCGGCCCGCGGTCCCGAGCTGCAGGGGGCGGGACGCGCACCGGGCGCGCCCCTTCTTCGGAAGGCTCCCCGGGTCCCGCCGAACGGGCCCGTCCGGTCCTGGGAGACGCGGCCGGGAAGGGGGTCCCCGCCCTCCGCTCCGGGCGAGGCGCTGGCGTGGGGCGGGGCGGGCGCCCGGCGAACCCGGAGCCCCGCGCCCGGCGAGCCCGGCCTTCCTCCAGCCCTCCGCGGCTCGACGGGGCCCCCCGGCTGCAGGCGGTCCCCGGGGCAGCGCGGGCTCCCAGAGACCGGGTCCAGGGTGCCCAGCCAGAGCCGGGCCTCGCGCGGCCGGTGTGGGAAGCCCTGGCTTCGGAAGCCTCCGAAGTGCCCGTCCCTTTGTGGCATCACCGGTTCCAGGTCTCTGGTGCTGGACACAGTCGTCAGGATTTCCTTCTCCCACCCCCCCTTCCTTTTGTGCTGGCCCTGGGGCTTGAGCTCAGGGACTGGGCACTGGCCTTTGGCTTTCCCCCTCGAGGCTAACATGCTATCTATCACTTGAGCTCCACAGCTCCACGTGGGGTTTTGTTGTTGTGGTTGTTGTTGTTTTGTTCTTGTTGTTTTTGGTGGCCCCAGGGCCTCCTGCGGGGCTGGCTTGGAACTGTGATTCTCAGATCTCCACTTCCCAGTAGCTAGGATGAGGGCACCCTTGCAGATCCATTTCCTAGCGTGGCGGTAGCTGTGTTCAGTCGGATCTGTTGTGAACACACTGCTGAGATGTCATTTGCAGTCTCCATTCTCCCTCTTACCTGTTTCCAGTGGCTTCCCAGAAACCAAATGACTCTAGCTTTTCCTTTCCTGACCTGTGCTTGTGTACCCTTGCACTTCTAGAATCTTCTAAGGTATAGACATGTTTATTTCTCAGAGGTGAAATGAGTTTGTTCAGGGTAATTTTCTGTCTTTACCCAAACTTGCTCTTGTCTTTGTGACTTCAGATTCTAGAGTTTTCTTCTGTCAATCTGGGAAAACAATGAAAGGTACTTGTACTTGGTAGTCTTGATTTGAACACTGTTCTCTATATATTTGTGTGTGTGCGCGCGCGTGCGTGCGTGCATGTGCACATGCCCATGCTTGAATACCAGTTCTGGGACTTGAACTCAGAGCTTTGTGCTCTCGCTCTTTTTTCTTCATTTTTCTTCAAGGCCATTTGAGTGTGTTCTGCCATCTGAGCCAAATGGAGGTAAGAATCTCAGATTTCTCTGCCCAGGCTAACTTTAAACTGTGATCCTCAGATCTCAGCCTCCTGAATAGAACGGGATTATAGTCACAAGCACCCAGCTCTTTTGCAGACTTTTAAAAACGTGGTATCAAATGATTGTTTTACTTAGCAATTACTAATTGCCATCATAGAAGAATAGCAAGAAGCATAGCAAGAATAGGTTGTTGGCTAAGAGAGATCTTGGTCCATGTCTGTAAGTGCAAAAGCCCTTCCCATGGAGGTTCTGCAACCCTCTCCATTGCCTTGAGCCCCTAGACTTCGAATCACCGTGACCTTGAGCGGTCCGTGCATGCATTACACCATGGCCCGTTGCCCTGGGAAGGCTTGTGCTGGCGTGGCCATCCAGTCAGAGGACTAAACAGGGGAAGGGCGCAAGTGGGCTCTGTAGAGTCTGATTGGGTTTGGGAACCGGTAGGTCCCACAAGCTGTCCTGTGACCTTGACAGTCACAGAGCTACACACACTGCCTTCACTCACCTGCAGAGCCACCCAGGCAGCTCCCCCCCCCCCCGCCCCGCCATTAGCAGGAGCTCTGGCCCCCCCCCCCCCCGCCATCAGCAGGAGCTCTGCTTTTTTTTTCTTCACTACACCTTGGCTGCTTTATTTCTTTCCATCTCCTTGGACTCGTTCTCCAAGACCCTAGAGACGAAGGACCTGACCCGGGTGTTGCATTGAGATTAAAATGGCTTTTCTGTATCGCCCTTTTGAAAGCGATGGCCGTAAAATAAAAACTATTCACAACTTGCCAAATACTGCAGGAACGTCTTTTTCTCCTAACCACGCGCTTTTCTCATGGGGGTCATTCCGGAGATAATGTGTGTGTTTAGTCTGGGACCCGTTTGTCCCCTCAGATGATAGGCGACACCTGGAGTCAGGATCGCAAACTTGGCTGCTAGTGGTGTTCTGGGCGGCTCTCCACTGTGGGCTTCCGGGGAGCCCTGCCTAGGGGCTCGGTGGTGAGATCCCTGAATTCCCTAGCCAGCTCTGCTCCGGAGCTGACGCGCGCAGTGTTGGTTTCAGCTGGCGAGCTTGGGCGAGGCGGGGCGAGGCGGGGCGGTAACTGCACCCTTTTCCCTGCAGGTCTTGAGGATGTGGCGTCTGCGCCCCGCCTGCCCAGGCCTGAGCACTCTCCTGCCCTCCCGGTTTCTGGGTATCGCTCCCTGGCAGGTTCCAGCAGGTGCCAGGTTCCAATCCACCTCTATCTCTGAAGCAGACCTTCCAAGGGTCTTGATTACAGGTTAGTCTTATCTTATTGTTAATAGTGATAATGATTACTATTTCGGGGCTGCCCCTTCGCGTCTTCGCTTAAGGCTTTGCCAGTGGAGCCAAACCTCTACTTCTGTCTTTCAAAAGTGCTTAGTAGTAGATACGAGGGCTGGAGACTCACCTATCCAGGCTTCCCCTTAGTCTCGTGACTTCCTGCCTTCCCGGTCTTTCCCCTTGACCTTTGTAGCCCCGCCCTGCCACATCCCAGGTGGGATTCGGTGCCCTCCCCCCAGGAGGGGGATGGGCGACTCCTAAACCCATTGAAATCACCAAAGGCCTGGACCCAACGCTGCTCCTGGCGCTCCTGCCCCCCCTCCTATCGCCCCCCCCCCTCGCTGTGGCCGGAAGTGTGGGGCCCCTGCTGCGTGGACCTCGGCTGCCCCGGCTGGACAGCGGTCATCTTACTGTCCCTCGACATTCCGGGAGTGAGTGAACTGGCCGGGTTTGGGTCAGAGTTTCACTGCTCTTTCTCCTCCATCTAGGGGGTCTCGGCCAGCTGGGCGTGGGGCTCGCCAACCTCCTCAGGTAAGAACCCGAACGCAGCGGCCTTGGGGCCGTCCAGCCAAGTGTCCACTCCCCAAGAGAGTGTGTTAAAGGCGGCAACGTCCACACAGCCACCTCGGGGCTGGCAGAGCGGCGTTTGCGGTAGAGCAGCTGTCTAGCCAGTGTGGTGCCCCGAGTTCAAACCCCGGGACTTCAAAACAAACAAACAAACAAGTAATTGCTCAAAATCCATTTCCTTTTGCCCTCGATGTGGCAGACTTGGCGTGGGCCTTGACGCGCGGGCGCCACCCGAGCCCTCTGCTCTCTTGACTTAGGCAAGGGGAGGCTCCTGACGGCGAGGGCTCACGGGCCTTTCGGTGTGGGGCGGTGTGGGGCGCGGTGAGGCGCTCCTGGAAACTGGCAGGGCACCCTGGGACTTGGAGGAGGACTGAGGAGGGAATGAGGAGGAATGAGGGCCGAGAGTGGGTGACAGAAGTAGAAGGTGTGGGACGGGAAGGCGCTAGGAGCCCGACGGGGACAGGACCCGGGTGGGGAAGTGAAGAAGAAGCTTCCGCTAGCACCTGTTAGAGTCCACCTGCTGCCAGCTCGTGTGTTTTGATTTTTTCCCCTGTAGGAGACGATTTGGGAAGGACAATGTGATTTTATCAGACATAAAGAAACCCCCTGCTCAGGTCTTCCACAGTGGTAAGAGACGGATCAGCCCCGCTGCTGCTTCTCTTTGATTTTCCAAGAGCCATGAAAGAGAGACGGCTTGTGCAGTCCTTGTGCACCAGGGCCGGAACCAGGCTGGAAATGAGAGGGAAGGGACCCGGCACAGCCGGGGGCTTGAAAGTGTTTTAGATCTGCAATAATGATGCTGTGTTCAAGAGGACTAAGGCTGAGGAGGGAACCTGAAGTTAAGCGGTGGAATGGTATCTTTGGATATTATCTGGAATATTAGCTTCGGGGGAGAAACATCTCGAGTACTCTCATTTGAGTTATCACTAACCTTATTGGCTCAGAGAGCCCACCAGGAAGAGGAACTTGAAGAACACCAGGGGCTGGTGGTTTACATTATAATCCCAGCGGCTTCCGAGGCTGAGATCTGAGAATCAGGGTTTGAAGCCTGCCGGGGAAGACAAAACCTTGAGACTCCTCTCTGCAATTAGCCAGCAAACTCTAGACGTGGAGGTGTGGCTCAAGTGGTAGAGCACCAGCAGTGTGTGAGAAAGCCTAGGAGAGTAAGAAGCCCTGAGTTCAAGACCCAGTATTGTCTTGCGTGCACACACACACACACACACACACACATACACAGGCACACAGAGTTTGGAGAAAGATTGGGTATAATGGTGTCTGTCTATGTAATCCCAGCCCTCAGGGGGTCTAGACAGGAGAATCTTGAGTTCTTGACCAGCTTGGGCTACCTAGTGAGACCTTGTATGGGAAAAATACAAGCAAATAAATAAACAAGGAAGGCAGACGCAAATGGTGCCGGACTGGCCTAGCTCACACGGACGCTTTTGTTTCAGCCAAGCACTGCAAAGAAAAAACAAGCAAACCGAAACCCTGCAAGATCAAAACAAATGAGTGATAATGCGATGCAGAATTGGTTTTGAGCCGATGCATGCGCGTGCGCGCGCGCACACACACACACACACACACACACACACACACACACACCCCTCCACCTCCTACATCAAATGCGTCTTTGCATTTTAGTCCTCCCTCTCCCTGCTCAGCCCCTTGCTGCTTCCCGGGGGGAGGGGGGGTCAACCACCAGTGTGCCCTAAGTGGGGGCAGTGGGCACAGAGCCACGCCGGCTCTGGTGTTATTAAGCCTGACGGATGTGGTGCGTTGTTAAAACCAGAGCCTGTCCCATCAGCGGCTGTGCCTGTGGCAGCCGTACTTCTGCCACCCATTCCCGCGGTGCCTCAGTTTCTTTGCCAGCGCAATGTATCTTCCTCCAAGACCGTGAGAGAGTGGACCGGGTGAAGACCCCGGGGCCCGGCACAGACAGGGTCAGCTCCCGTGTCGGCTGCCGCCGCCTGGGGCGGCAGCCGGGGCTCCAGGAGAGACCCGCTGCCTGCCGCCCGCTCTCCTCTCCCTCTGTGGTCACCGGAGAGATTCACGAGCCAGCGAGGGCCCGCCAGGCCCCGGCCGCTCTTTTCACTCCCCCCCCCCCCCCCGCTTCCGCCCTGTGCGCCTCGCAGGCCCGTTCGTCTACGCCGACATCTTGGACTACAAGCACCTCCGTGAGATCGTGGTCAACCACCGCATCACCTGGCTGTTGCACTACAGCGCCTTGCTCAGCGCCGTGGGAGAAGCCAACGTGTCCCTGGCCAGGGCTGTGAATGTAACAGGTGAGCGCCGGGCTCTGCCGCCCTCCACCCACTTGCCCCAGCTCTTTGGTAAGAAGCCGTTTTCTTTTCCTTCTTCGTGAGACTATGGTGGTATCTGTTCGTTTCAGGACTGCATAACATTCTAGACGTGGCAGCGGAACACAATCTACGATTGTTTGTGCCCAGTACAATTGGGGCGTTTGGACCTACCTCTCCCCGGAACCCAACCCCAGACCTCTGTATTCAGAGACCCAGGACCATCTATGGCGTGTCCAAGGTGCACGCGGAGCTCATGGGAGAAGTAAGCACCAACGGATGCATGTGTGGGGCCCATGGTTCTGTCTCCCGTGATGTCAATCCACGTCGAGAGAACGTTCCACTCTGCCATGCCCGCCTTGCGTTCGCGTGGCTCCCCGTGGCTGTCAGGTGTCAGGTACCCTCTGTTCCCCGAACGCCTCAGCACCTGTGGCCACCTTCCCCCCTCCTGGACACCCCCAGGGGCTCATGCTTTGCACTTGCTTTCTGTTCTGTGGATGGTAGCGTTAGAACTTCCTGTTATGGAGGCTGGAGGTTCACGCGTATAATCCCAGCATGTAGGAAGCTGACACGGGACGATCGTGAGTTCAGGGTCAGCCTAGTGAGGCAAGAAATACAACAACAACAAAATCTTCTCTAGGGGCTGGGAATATGGCCTAGTGGCAAGAGCGCTTGCCTCATATACATGAGGCCCTGGGTTCGATTCCCCAGCACCACATATACAGAAAATGGCCAGAAGTGGTGCTGTGGCTCAAGTGGCAGAGTGCTAGCCTTGAGCAAAAAGGAGCCAGGGACAGTGCTCAGGCCCTGAGTTCATGGCCTCGGACTGGCCAAAAAAAACAAAACAAAACAAAACAAAAAATCTTCTCTACTATGAAAAACTTGAAATGCTCTTGTTGGTTCTGTTTTGTTTCTTGTACTCTGTAGTGGAGTGGTTGGTGTTGTCCTGCAGCAGGTTTGTATGTCCTGGTCATTGCGTTCTGGGTCTCTGCCTTCCCGAATGGAGGAACCCTAGCAGCCGCTCAGGACCGGGAGCAGCAGCAGCTCCCCGCTGGAGGCCGAGTTATCGGTGACAGTATTCATGCAGTTCTTGAAAGATAAAAACTTGGCAGGTCAACCCAGGCCTGCAATCCTAGCTCTTCAGGAGGCTGAGATCTGAGGATCAGGGTTTGAAACCAGCCCAGACAGAAAAGTCTATACGTCTATAAGACCTTTATCTCCAATTAACGGGCAAAAAGCCAGCACTGGAGGTGTGGTTCAAGTCACAGGGCACCAGGCCCTGTACCCTAGAACACACACACACACACACACACACACACACACACACAACTTAAGCACGTTTATCAAAGACTCTTGGAAATTCTGAAACATTCATTTTCTTAGGAATATTTAAATATAACTACATAGATTAATATTTCGGGAACATGCTATTTCTTTGTTGCATCTGATTGTGAAAGACAGTGTGGGGAGACAGGAGGCATTGCTCAAGTGGTAGAGCACTGCCTAGCAGGCTTGAGACCTTGAGTTCAAAGCCCAGTCCTGCGAAATCAATAGCTAGAAAACCAAAGGTTCTCTTTTTTGAGTAAGCACTCTCTTTTTCACAGTATTATCATTACCGGTATGGCCTAGATTTCCGGTGTCTGCGATACCCTGGGATCATTTCAGCCGATTCCCAGCCTGGAGGGGGAACGACGGGTAAGCCATGCCCTGGTTTCCCTTGTGCGGGGGGACAGGCCCTCATTGTCGGGAAGGGTCTGCGTGGTGGTGAATGAACCCACTTCCTGTAGCCATGTGCCGCCCAGAGCTTCAGTAACGCTCTTGAACCCTGACAATGAGCCCTTGCTCAGGGAAGTCCGCATTGTTGGCGTCTCCTGCCTGCTTAGCATTGGTCCCCCGGAGCTGAAATAGGACGGGTAACAGGAGAAGGTGGACTTACTCTTGACAGTGTGGCAGGCCCCCAGGAAGCGCCACCTCTTTCTTGAATACAGACTTGGCTTCTTTTGTCATTTGTTTCTGTTGTTTGTCTTGCTATATAACCCAGATGGGTCTCAAACCCATAATCCTCCTGCTCAGCCTCCTAAGTGCTTGGATTATAGGCATGCACCCCCATGCCCAGTGTATCACTTCCTTCTGTGTCGTTCTGACCCAAACACCTAAGAGAATGTCTTGAAAGGGAAAAGATGTGTTTTGCCAGACTCACGGAGCCCTCTGAACCATGGGAGCTCCGTCTGTGGTTTGGTCCTATAGGCTTAGACAGAATGTCATGGTGACAGGAGTGTCTTCACCTCGTGGTAGGCAGGGGAGAGAGAGAGGGAGAAAGGGAGGGAGGGAGGGAGGGGAAAGAGGAGGAAGAAGAGGAAGAATAAGAGAAGGAAGAGAGACAGACAGGGACAAGAGAAACAGAGACTGAGAAACAGGGACAAGATACCCCCAAAGGGTAGCCTTAATGACTATCTTCCTCCAGCTAGGTCTCACCTCCTAAAGTTTCCAGAATCTCCCAAAATATCACCACCAGCTAAGGACCAATTATTCAGTATACAAGCCTGGGGGCGGGGACAACACTTCCTATCCAAGCCATAAGGCCAGCCAGCGTCTGTCTCTTTCTGTAGAGACAAAGCTCTGTTTCAATGCACCGCGGGCACTGCACCTGTGAAAGGAGCCCCAGCTGCACTGTTCTGCACCTGACCGCGCGTCGTTACCCTCAGTGAGCTCAGGATCCTGTCCATGGCCGTGCTGGGAGGGGGTAGCAAAGATTCTTAGGGCAAGCCCAGGGGTCTTGGGGGGAGCTTTGGTTTTGGTAGCTTTTAACAAGCCAACCAGGGGCTTCTCTGTGTGTGGTGCGGTGTGAGGGTCCCTGGGAAAGACCCTTCTAAGGAGTCAGGGGGTCGAAACTCCCTCCCTAGCCACACGGGGTACCGGCGGCCATTGTCCCTCCTCTTTCACAAGGCTGCTGGGGACAGGAAAGCGAGTGGAATGCAGAGGTCGGTGGAGGAGACGGCTGTCTCCCGTGTAACCCAACACGAAGGACGTTGCCAAGATATAGAACAGGCCATCTGTGGTCACTACGCTTCGCTTGGAAATCATATTCTTTTCCCCCATAACATTCCATATGCGCTCGTATGTGATAGGTGCGTGTCATTTTTAGATAACAGTAATTAGAAAAAAAAAAACAACCCAGTTAACTACTTGAATAAATACTGATTTCGGTCCCATTGTTCAGCTCTCCTTGGGAGTCCTCTTTATTGTTATTATAAAGGTGATGTACCGCGCCACCCCTTCCTCATTCCCTCCCAGTTTTCCCCCTCTGGTCCCCACCCACAGAGTCCCAAGAGATTCTCTCAGGCCGGAGCTCCTTTGCCATTCTGCAAGACTGCCGTTCTCTTTCAGACTACGCAGTTGAGATTTTCCGCGCTGCCGCCAGGAGCGGCAAGTTCGAGTGCAACCTGGCCGCGGGCTGCCGGCTGCCGATGATGTACATCGAGGACTGCCTGCGAGCCACCCTGGAGATCATGGAGGCCCCCGCCGAGTCCCTCTCCACGAGGGTCTACAACATCAACGCCATGAGCTTCACCCCCGAGGAGCTGGCCCGGGAGCTCTGCAAGCACGTGCCGGGCTTCCGGGTCACCTACAGCGTGGACCCCCTCCGACAGGCCATAGGTGGGTGGGTCCCCGGGCCCCAGGCCAGCGTCGCCCGTCACTGTGCGTCCTCTGTGGAGGGCTGCCCTGCCAGGCTGAAGGGCACAGCTCTGCCAGTGCCCTTCTGTGCACAAGATTCCTACTTAAGAAGGTGTCTGGGTTGTTTGTGTGTTTGCCAGTCCTGGGGCTTGAACTCAGGGCCTGGGCACTGTCCCTGAGCTTGTTTTGCTCAAGGCTAGCACTCTGCCACTTGAGCCACAGCGCCACTTACAGCTTTTTCTATATATATGTGGTGCTGAGGAATGGAACCCTGGGCTTCGTGCATGCTAGGCAAGCGCTCTACCACCAAGTCACATTCCCAGGACTTGAGTGGGGTTTTAGTGATAGGAATAGCACTGCATCTGAAAGCAGATGTATGTCCTTGTCTTCTGAGATGACCGTGTGTGTGTGCATGTGCGTGCGCGCGTGCGTGTGTGTGCACGTGTGTGTGTGTGTTTGTGTGTGTATAAGTGTTGTTTGGCTTCACTCTAAGGGAGAGATTTTCTTCTTTGAGCCTTCTACCATCAACTTTCAGGTAAAATGCCTCTCAGCCTTCTGCAAATCTAGAGCCCGAGTTAACCCAAGCCCTCCTCCTGTATCTCCCTAGCGGACAGCTGGCCAATGAACTTGGACGACAGCAATGCACGGAGAGACTGGGGCTGGAAGCATGACTTTGACCTCCCGGAGTTGGTGACGTTGATGCTGAACTTTCACAGTTCCAACACCAGAGTCGCCCGAGCCAACTGAGGGCGGCGAAGGGGTGGCTCCCACCCCCGCCTCCCACCCCCGCCCGGCGGGAGGGGCTGGGGAACATGCTCTTTACAGCCCGGGGGGCTGGGTGGACTGGATTTGTCAGCTCCTATTGAATTTCTGGGAGGGAAGTAGAGTTCTTTATCATTTTCAACATTTTGGGCGGAACTCCCAGCATTTGTTGAGACCGTAAACTTGATTCAGTCACAGAAGGAAGACCTAAGTTGCAGTGGGGATGTTGGGGTCCTTTCTGGGGTGGTGGAAGTATGCAGATTTGCATTTAATTTAAATGTCATTCCTGAGACCAGTGATTCCATTGCGAAGACCTTCAAAGATACATTCCTCATTTACAGCTGTTCTTTAGTACCTAGAGAAACATGAGAATGCTTGACCTCCTAGTTCTAGCCTCACGGTGTGGGGAAAGCAAGCATCCCTTCTGGTTCCTTTCCCGTGGGGAAGTGTGGGGGGGGAGGTAAGCGTGTTCAGACGGCGCGCCTGGTGACGGGTAGCCCTGCTTCATCTCCCTCCCTCCCCGCTAGGAAGCTCAGTGGCTTCTAGGGACCACGAGTCACACCACGGCTGGACTCAGCCATTCAGAGCGGCTCTGCAGGCGCTGAAGAGCCCTGGTGAGCTTCCCCCGGTGCGGGGGCGGGGGGGGGGGGGTGGGGTGGGGTGGGGTGGGGGGGGTGACCGCGCCTGCTCCCGGGAGAGCTCCTCTCCACCCATGCCATCGCTCCAGCCACCTCAGGAGCCGCCAGCCGGCCGACTCCCGGTCCACGCGCCGACCGGTAACGGTGGACTGGATGACGGTGGTCACACATCCAGAGGTGTTTCTGGTGTGTGCGAATGACAAGAAATGGCTGTGCCGTTGGGATTTTGAACTGTCGTGCTTCCGCGTGAGGTTTTTGGAGTCATAACTAGAGCTAAGATCTGTTAGGCTTTGAAGGGAAGCACTCCGATTGTTGTGTTGCTTTTCGTAGTTAGGTCAGTATGTGTTTCTCCTCCCTCTGCATGGTAGAATTAAGCTTATGTTGGTAGATCTTTTTCTGAGTTACTCTTTTTTGTCAATGGTGACGTGTGATAACAAAACAACATCGTCTTGAAGTCCCCCCTGAGCTTAGGAACGGACCCTTTCCACTGCTTTTCCTCTGGCAACTTGGGCCTGTGTCATTTTCTTACTTCCCTTGGTAAAATACGATGGAAGGTGAGTTAATATTTCTATTTCCTTTCACTTCTCAAAAAATTATGGTCACCATACGGTAATTTAGAAAAGGAGCTTTCCTTCAACCCATTCAGCACTTCTGTAGGAAGGCAAAATGCTTTGTCTTGCTAAGAGCTGGGTGAGGGTTAAAATCTGGGTTTCCATGAGGTGAAATGGGTGGAAGGCTGCTCCACCGCAGTCTGGAAATTCTTCGTGTTCTTGTTACCGTGTATTGTTGTTTGGGGAAGAGAAAGCCCAAACAGTTGCTAAATATCCGCCATCTGCTTTGGAACTAATTTTGCAATGTTTACTAACTTCTAGAAATGAACAACTGTGCCGATATATTTATTCAGTTTTGAAACAGATGGGACTCTGAGGAAGGAGAAAGGAAATATTTTAAAGGCTCTTTCTATTTTGCTGAAGATTTCAAAAGCTATCCCTGTTACTATCGGATGCTGGTCCTGTGTCATTCACATATTCATATGGAAACTTTTCAACGTTTCTGTTCATTAAAAACAGTCCACATTCCCTGAAAAAACATAAACAGTTATACATTGTTCCTCATTTGGTATTACTTTTATTTACGTGTATCAGTATGGAGGCTTGGATTCAGGGACTTGGCCATTCTTGCGTGGCTTGCTAGATCGCCGCTGGTGCTCTGCTACTTGAGCCATGCCTCCAGCCTGATATTTTGCTGATTAATTGGGAGATGAAAGTATTACAGACTTTTCTGCCTTGGCTGGCTTGAACTGTAAATCTTCCAGGTCTCAGTCCTCTACATAACTAGGATTATAGGCATGAGCCACATTCAATACTTTGATAACTATTTCCACTTTGCGATTACGTTTTTATAGGAAATATCAAGGATCCCAGGACGACTTCATAATGACAATTAGTAATAATCACATCCCCGACAAACCTCATTGGCTATGGGATACTGCCACTGCACAAAGCTGTGGCTTCGTCACTTAGAAAACCTTGCACTTAGACCTTTCCTTTCCTCAACAGAGAGTTGCCAACACTGGCTTGTTTATTTTCCCCCTTGTGCTTACTGAGGGCCACTCTCCCCCCCCCCCAGGGCGACCCCTCCCCCAGCCCCCAGCCTTCCTGGGGATGCGCATTCCATGGGAATTGGTTACATTTGTAATCTCTTGCTTTGTCTTGCGTTTTGAGACAGGGTAACCCAGTACCCCAAGCTGGCCTCCACTCTCTACCTAGCCCCGGAGGCCCCCCCGGGGCCTGCGGTCTTCCTGCCTCCGTGGAGCCCTGAGATTGTAGGGGGGCACCGCTGTGCCTAGAATTCACAAGTTCTCATTACCTAGATCAACTATATTTTTAAAGTGTTAAGTCCGAGGCGCGTACACGTGCGTGCGTGTGTGCACACGCGCACACACGCACGCACTTCCCCCTCCCCAGGCCATCCACGCCACGCACGGGAACGGCACGTTTGGTAACATCGAGGAGCCGCGCGGTCGCCCTGCCCCTTCCCCTCCTCCGTGCTCCTCCAGCTCCTCCTCTCTCTCCCAACCCCGCACAACCGCTGAGCTTTTTGCCGTCTCGTGGGAAGGTCATGGATCAGGATCACCCCGCGCCCGGCCACTTCCCGCCGGCCTGGTCCGCGTCTCGCGTGCCGCTGTGCCTTCTCGTGGCGCGCTGACACGTTTCTTTTGTGTAGAAACGTAGTCTAGCGTTAAGACGCACCACAGTGCATTCGTTTACCTAGGTGGCAAAAGAGGAGCTAAGCACCGTGCACAGAAACCTGTGTGTAGGGCCTAGCGGCGTGGTTCGGGTGGGAGGAACGGAGATCCCAATGGGTAATGGGTTCGAGTCCCAGTCTCTGATGGGGCGTGGGGGCCCCGGAGGAGAGATGCGGAGTGCCAGAAAGCCGGTTCTGAAAGGGGGCGGGCTGTGAGATTTCACTTCCCACGTTATTTTAAGCGGCAGTGCCGTAGGGACGGGGAACCCAGAGTGTTGGCTGGGTGGCGGTGCCAGCCCTGCCCAGACGGGGCCCCGCGGGCCCTGGACGTGGTCTGCCCTGCCCACCTTGGGGACAGCGTGTCCGCCGTCACCCAGGCTCCGTGTTCTCTGTGGAAACCGGTCCATCCAGTCGCTAGCCCGCGTGCGTGCTTACCCTTGGCAAGGTCACCATCTTCCCTCCGCCTCGCCCGCTTGGGAACTGCCCACCTGGGCGGCCCGCGGTGGAACCGAGACAACCGGGAGCAGCCGCTCCCGTCCCTGGGCAGCCGGCCAGGGCCGTGGGGAGCAGCGTGGAGGTGACGGCGGGCCCCGGGTCGCTGGTCTCCCCGCGGTTCTGGGACGGGAGGTGGAGCTAGGGATGAAGGGCTGGGGGCCGGGGGGCCCTGAACGAAGAGCGACAGGAAGGGGAGACGTTCCCAAGTGGGGTCCTAAAGCTCCGTCCTCAGAATCCGGGCCTGGGGCTGAACCTTCCAGAGCCGGCTGGCATTCCACTCCTCACCCGGGAGATGCCACCTGCCGGGGAGCCCTTTCCTGTGAAAACCCAGTCCCTGGTGTCTTTGCCAAGTTTGGGGAACTTGTCTCGAAAGAGTGTCAGACTGTGAGTCCAGAGGCTTCCGTTCGGGCTGGGCAGAGAGAGCCTGTGGAACCATCTCAGGATTCACCCAGAAGGGGGCCCGCGAGCAGACCGCGGCCAGCCAGGCAAGAGGGGTGTCTTGGAAAGATGGAGGGAAGTCTCCATGGGAAGGGTTGGGGTGTCCCTGCCCCTCTACATTACAGACGCAAGAACCTGCAGCCAGAAGTCAGGAAGCCTGCCCCGGCCCAGCCACTGGTAACCTGAGTGATCGCGACACCCCTCAGTTAACTAATGAGTTACTTCACGGTTGCCAAGGCTGGATCTCTGGGTCTCGTCTGTGTCACGGAGCTCCAGTTCCAGCAGAGGCAGCACAGAGCTTTCTGCTTCAAACAGCAACAACAAAATCCTAGCTAAGCCTTCACGGTCCACAGCGTCAGAGTTATCACCCAGTAACTGTTAGTTGAATAGAAGAATAAAAGAAAGCATCACCGAGGCTGGGAAGATGACTTAGTGGTAGAGTGCTTGCCTCGCATGCACGAAGCCCTGGGTTCGATTCCCCAGCACCACATACACAGAAAACGCCAGAAGTGGTGCTGTGGCTCAAGCCGTACAGTGCTAGCCTTGAGCAAAAAGAAGCCAGGGACAGTGCTCAGGCCCTGAGTTCAAGGCCCAGGACTGGCCAAAAAAAAAAAAAAAGCATCATCAAGTATTCTAGAGAATGTTAGTGTATTTTCCAAAGGTGGAAGCTGTCACTCCCGCAATCCTTGACTGGAAACACATTCCAAGGCTGACCTACGGGGTGCGGGGTATCACACAGTCACCTCGAATGTGAAGTGTACGCCGCCCCCTTGCCCCCTTTCCCGGGGGGACAGGCCTGGGCCGCTCAGCCGCCTCGGGCCCCGCCGAGCGTGTGCAGAGGAAGCCGGAGCCGGCTGCGGCCCGGCAGAGCAGGGCCGGCTCCACGGGGCTGGGCAGCCGCTCCAGCCGCTCCGCCGTGGCTTGGGGCCCCCACGCTGCCAGCTGATAGCATCCTCGCCTCTTGCCAGAGTCAACAGGGCTGGGGCCTGGGGACCTCACCCCTTTGCCAGGGGGTGGGGGGGGGAGGTCGGGCCGAAGGCCACGTGAGCTCCTGGGGAGCAGGTATGTGTGGCCTTCGTGGTAACAGGCCCCTTATCTTCTCCTAGGGACCCACAGGGGCCCACGGGGGGCCCACCGGGCTCAGGGCTCAGGGCTCTCCCTGGCCTCGGGCTCTCTAGGACCACTGTCGGGAACTGATCATCCCCAAATCTTGGGCCTGTGGATGTGACGGGCTTCTCTGTGGAGATCCTTGCAGCGCCCCAGCGTCTCCACGCGCTCAGGAATGGAGTTGAATGGGGGTGGGGTTCTGGCCGCCCCTCCCCGGGGGCCGGGGGCAGAGGCGGGGCAGGGAGGCGCGTGTGGGCTCAGGTGCAGACCTCGCACAGACACCTTCCGTGCGTGGGGGAGAGCTTAGCTCCAGAAGCTTCCGTCCTGGGTTAATGGACTCCGTTGCTTTTGCGCCCATGGCAGGGTGGGCTCGGAGCAAGGGCGACCAGGTCATGGCAGCCGGAAAGCAGAGACGGGCCCCCACGCCGCCTTCCAGGTCACAGCACCGCACCTCCACCCGCCAGGCTGCCCCTTCCGGAGTCTCCACCCCTTCCCAACGGGGCTACGGTGGGACAGTGGCCGGCGGGGAGACCAAGATGACAGCACACGGGCCTTTGGGGGACATCTAAGACCAGAGCCGGGGCTGGGGATATGGCCTAGTGGCAAGAGCGCTCGCCTCGTATACATAAGGCCCTGGGTTCGATTCCCCAGCACCACTTATACAGAAAATGGCCAGAGGTGGTGCTGTGACTCAAGTGAGCAAAAAGAAGCCAGGGACAGTGCTCAGGCCCCGAGTTCAAGGCCCAGTACTGGCTAAAAAAAATAATAATAAGACCAGAGCCTCTGTGACCTTCAGTGCCTCCATGACCTTCACGTGCTGCCGCTTTGCTGGGCCACGCCCATGGAAGCGCCTAAGCAGGGTGCGTCCGTCAGAGGCTCAGCCCTGCCCGGGAGGCCTGGGCTGCGTGACCCCAGCTTAGACGTGGCTGGGGTGGAGGACAGGCCGCCCAGAGCCTCCATCGGGGGAAGCAGATGGTCCACATCTGGCTGTTTTTATTTTGTTATTGGTTAACTGGAGATAGGAGTCCCTCGGATGTGTCTGGCCGGGCTGGCTTCAAACCACGATCCTCAGATCTCAGCCTCCTGATGAGCGTCTCCATTCGTTAGTTTCTCTCCTCTGGCTGTCAGGTTGGCAACACTGAATTAGCCCCGGGGGGGGAGGTGAGGGGGGGGACACTGGCTTCAGATCGACCACTCCCAGCTAGGAACTCACCGTGAGTTTCCCAGCTTCTCAGAGCCCTTCCCCGGGGCCGAGGCGTGGGAAGGCCTGGCGGGCGGCAGGTGCTGGCACCTGAGAATTCTCCTGCTGAGGTTCCTTCTTGGCTGATTCTCCGGGGTGGACTGAGGAGTGGCTATTTCCAGAACGTGCCAGGTAATGCCGATACAAGGTCAGGTTCTTATCACGTATCGTACCTGACACCTGGAATCGCCCCCAGGGAGCACACGGGGTGTGGGGACGAGGCTACCAGCCTTGGAGAAGGCTCCCCAGCAAGGGGCGGAGGCATTCTGCAAAGGAGCTGGTGGGAGGAGCCAGGGTTTGTGGCTATGGGTGCATTCTTCGCAAAGGCACTGATGTACCCGGGGGTGGGGGGTGGGGGGGAGGGACGGGGGGGGTGGTGGTGAGAATGGATGCATCCGTTTTCAAGGTGCCACACCAGAGGCTTGGCTGGGAAAGGAAGGATCGCGGAGGCAGTGCAGAATGAAAGCGTGGAACTGGCGTTGGAGGGGGAGCAGCTAGGGTTTTGCTCCGCACCTGACGCTTCCTGCGGCTTGCTGTTTTGAAACTGTATAATACATGCACACAGAAAGTGCAACAGAGGTGTGCGTACATGTACGTACTTCAACAAATACAGAAACCTGTACCTTACAGACAGAAGCCTACAGCACAATGAATTCGGAGTCCACATTCATGGTCTGTATCCCCCGATTGTACTGACCGGGGTGTCGGAAATACTGACAGGAAGGCCCTGTGTCTGCTCCATCACTATTCCCTAATGACACGGCATAGCCACGACTAGACAACGTTACAGCGCAGCCATCGTACCGGCAGCCTGAGCCGCTCAGATAGGATGGAAAGCGTGCGTAGGTTTTACAGGCACACCACGAGAGCGTCCACGGCTTTTTCTGTTTTCTGGTAACCGTGGCTGTTCTGGAGCCCGTCCTGGTGGATGGATCGTGGGTCCACTGCCTTGTCAAGCACCGCCTGCTACCAACCAGCTCAGGGGAGGAAATGCCCAGGCCCAGAGGCGGGGGGGCGGGGACCCCATCGGACTGCTTCCCTCGCAGGAGACAGAGCACATGCGTTGTGCATGTCCATCTTTGCTCCCATCCTGGGAGCAAATCACCAAGTGATGGGAAGATGAAGAGCTCCTCCTGTTTCCCTTCATAATGGGGGAGATGTCTGCCTCGACTAGAAAGAACAGCCTTGGAGAACCCGAAGGAAAGCACCTGGGTAAGCAATAGGTTTGAAAATCTATCGCCCTCTTCAGGGAGGTAATGACCATTTTCTTTTCTTTGTCAAGTGTTGGCCCCAGAGCAGAGGTTGAATATGAAGTGCGGCTGAGATGGCGGGAACGATACCTTTACCAGAAAGCCAGGGGCCAGCCAATCCTCCCATACGGCAAGAGGAAGGCAAGACTCCAAACCAGGACAGGGGACAGGAACGTTTATTAGGAGCATGGTGTGGCAGAGAGAGGAGGAGGTGGCCCTTCTGCGCACCACCTGCCATGCCCAGGGACAGATAAGAGCGCTAGGGTTAAGAACGAGGGGCAAGGGACGAAGGTGCACCGGATCGGAGAGTTACCGCGACAGGTGCGGCCTCTCAGTGCTGGTTCCGGGTTCTGGAGGTGTCATCAGTCATCACTTGAGGGGAGCAATCTGGCTCCCAAGGGATGGCTCCTAGGGCTCTGGGGAGAGGCTCGTGTTACGGGTACGTGTGCTCGTTTGGGGAGAGGCTTGTGTTATAGGTAAGTGTGCTCGTTTGAGGACAGTCTGTCCTGCAAGGCTCTGTTCTCTCTTAGGGGCCGTTTCATCGTGCCCTGTCCTCTTTGTGTCCTCTTTCCAGTCCGGTTTCTTCTAGAACCCAACTTGTAGCCTAGTGACTATGGCGAGCACAGCTTAGAACGATCCCCACCAAGTGGAGGCAGAAACGCCAGGCTCTTGTCCTGCTTGTAAGCAGTTCAAGGACCTGTTGCACGTAGCTCCCGGAGGCCGAGGGAGGGCTATGGCCGGGGCGCACACAGCAGCCCTGCCTCCGGGGTTGTCTGGGGTAATTCCCATCCTGAGTCTTCAGAGCTGGCGCTCACCTGGGAGGTGGGAAGTGTGATTACTTTTTTTTTTCTCTTGAGAGACCTTGTGATCTCGTCCTCCGTTTCGGGTCTCCCCCGTGCTCAATTCTGGCTGTTACCCGTCCAAACTCCAGCACTCCATCTGATCGCCGTATTCTCCCCTCCCAGGCAAGACGTGTTTGTCGATTTAATTGAATTGTAACCGCTGAGTATTTGAGTGTACAAACTTTTAGGTATTCTAATAAAATAGAATAAAATGGCAAGCGCTGGTGATTGCAATGCCAGAAAGGGAGGTGGGGAGGAGAGGAAGCAAATTTACTGGTTTTGCCAAGTTGAGAAAATACACGTCTATTCTCCGTTCCGCCAGCAGGGGGCACTTTAAGATTTGTCTACCGCAGTGGGTCTGAATGATAGCAATCATTAAGGGGGAAGAATGTCAACAGGGAGTAGAAATAAACGTGGCTTCCCTCTAACGTCGCTCATCCTCAGCAACTGTCTGCCAGCCGCAACGCCTCTGCTTCCTTCACTCCACGTCTAAGTGGCGTCCCTCGGAGAGCCCCCAACCAGGCCTTGTCACCCCTACCGCGGCCGCTCTACCCAGGCGTGCGGGTGCCAACTGTCGTGGCCACCCAGCTGCTCCGCGGCCTCCACTTCCTACCCCGACTCCTGCGCGTGTGAATCATGTCACCATCACTCAAGAACCTCGCGGTGCTTCCTGACACATCCGGAGGAAGTTGGGACTCCTTCGTCCTGGCTGGGACAGCATGGTCTCTGAGGTGCGCCCGGGTGGACGGCCCGGTGGGCGCAGCCCCGCACACCAGGGCACCCGTGGCTCTTACAGTTGCTGCCGCTGTTCCAGGCCGTGCTAACTTCCCTCCGTGTGGACACAAGGCCCTGGGCTGCCGAGGACCGACGGCTGGCCCCTCCGTGTCCTGAGAACCACGTGCGAGGCACATGGCCCAACGTGGGGTTGGATTTCCATGGGCTGCCCTCCCCCTCCCCCTCCCCCTCCCCTCCCCCTCCCCTCCCCCCCAGTGCCTGTTGTGTCACCCGCTCCTTGAGGAGAGAACATGATAACCAATCCAGGGCATTGCTAGAAAGCTGCGATTTACAGTCAGGACCCGGGCAGCGTGCTCCCAAGTCTCCGAGACAGGACCAGTTCCGGGCTATCCTCAGCCGCTCTGCTTCGTCTTCCAGAGGCTTCCTGGCGGCTCTCCGGGTCATACGCCAGGAACGGATTCCCGGGCCTGTTCTGGAGCCGCACGGCCAGAATCGACGTCCCCCGCCGTGTGCGCTTGCCGGAGCCCCCCAACCCACCCCCGCGTCACGCACTGAGGAACCGGTGAGGCGGCTCCGGGAGAAGCTGGAGAAGCACAGGCACAAGCCCTCCCGAGGGCACGGTGGTATTTTCACTGTGGAGAGGATGCATTGGCTTGGCTTGGCTTGGGTCAAATGGTGGAGATGGGTAAATTCGCACCATGTGCCCTACAGCGCCGAGGTAAATTGCTGCCGCTGGGCAGCCCTCCCTGGAGAAAGGAGGGAGTCGAGAAGAAGAATGGTTCAAGCTCATATTTCTTCCCACATGCTCATACGATTGCTTGATTCTTCCATTCACCTCTTCATCCATCCATCCATCCATGTATCCCAGCATGCATCCATCCCCATATCCATCCATTCCATGCATCGTATCTGCACGTATGCATGTGTCATCATACTTGCATTCATTCACGAATGCAGTCATCCACCCCTCCACCCACCCCTCCATCCACCCCTCCATCCACCCACCCCTCCCTCCATCCACCCACCCCTCCCTCCCTCCATCCATCCATTCCTTAAATAAGGGGCTTGGCCCTAGGTGTGCGGTAACGGGAACAAGTAGGAGAAAGCCAATCCCTCCTATTTCCATAGATATCTTCCTTTGAAATATTTTTATTTTCCTTTTTCTACCAGTAATATAGAAACAAATAATCATAAAAAATAAAACTGTCCATCGATGATGTAATAGCACTTGGTATTGCTATGGGGCAGGTCTTGGGCAAGGCTCGGTCGTGGTCCAGCCTGGCGAGGCTTCTGTGATTGCTACTGAGCCCGCGAAGGCATCAGGCAGGACCACGCTGGCAGCACAGTGGAGGCCTGGTGGGTTATATCCTTGGGCACAGTGGGCACAGGGCACAGAGACGGCTAGCGCAGGACACCACGAACAGTGTTGTGTACATGTAGAAAGCCACAGAGGAGGCAGCGGCGCTGTGGCCAACGTTGCTGCTGCTCCACCCAAAGCAGGAACATCACCCAACAGAACTGGTTGTTTGTGCTTACTCTGGAAAGTAGGGGGCCGACAGACACTGGACCACACATAGGACACAGAGCTGCCCTCTCCCCGGCACTTCTGCAGTCCCCCACCCCCCCTTCCCTTTTCCACAAAAACCCAAAACACTCGAGGGAAGAACTGCACAAAGCAGCCAGGGCACCTCTAACCGATTCCAAAATGTGCCTGGGTCTTTGCTTCCTTCAGGGGAGCAAGGCGGGAGGAAAGCGCCCAGCGAGCCCGTCCGCCGCACGGCCACACCCAACACGAAGGCTCCGCTTCCCAAACTGGCTTCCTGCAACTGACTCAGAAAGGAAACCAAGCACAGCCAGTTTGGGCATTTCCTCGGCATGGGGGATTTGTCCTCCTCTGTGTGAGTGTGTCCCCGTGTCAGAGCCAGCGGGCCACCCACCGGCTCCAGGCCTGCCCGCGGAGGACAGGACAGGGCAGACCCTGGGAATGGCAGTGTTGTGGAGGGCTGACCTCTGAGGCCAGACCTGGAGGGCGTGACCTCAGACTGTGGGGCCACAAATCCTGGCCACGTGGTTCCACCTTCCTCGCAGAAAGCACCAGCCCTCGAGCGTGGAAATCCCCATTCCCCATTCCCTCTAGCCACTTGCATCTTCCTACCCTCAGCCTCCCACCAAGCCCTCGTGGACTGTGGCACGCACGGACACGACCCACGGAGGTGACGTGGGGGGAGAGACGCGGCCAGCCGACCCGGACTGCGCGAGGGCGATGAGAGCGTCACACCCGAGCGTCTCTCTCTGTCCACCATGACGCTCCTGCCTCCCAGACACTCTGGATGGCAAAGGGGGGTGGGGGGAGGGAGGGCCCCGCAGGGGCTGAGTGGGGAGGAGAGGAGGAAGGTTGGCAACTGTGGGTTTGGCAAAGCATGAGGACGGTCTTTGGGGTTCGGGTTCATTGTGATCTGTCTAGGCGTCGTTCACAACGAGTTCCCATCTCAGTATGCTATGGCCATTACACAGCTGTGTGACCCAAGGGGCAGCACCTCCTCTCCCGGGCATCCCGAGACTGACGGAGGGCTCCACGAGATGCCCCTTGGGGGCGACACTTGCGGCGCCCAGGCAATATCACACAACAAGTATATCAGAGCAGGTTACGGCCCTGGCCCGCTGCGCTACAGCTGCGAGCCGCCATCGGCTGTGAGGAAGCCCGCCTCGGGTCCAGAACTGCCTCGACCTACCCAACTGGCCTCAGCATCTGGCGAGAGGCAGGCAGACACCAAGGGGCACGCAGCGCATTGGTAACTACAATGAGTTGTGTAGGCCGGGCACGGTCTGGAGGCTCGGGAGGGACTTCCGGGGACCCCAGGGGGGGTCTCCTTGGAGGGAGATAAAGTGATGTGGATGCACCCATCGGATCCCCCCAGGAGGCCTGCCTGCCTCACCCCAGAGAAGCCAGGATGGGACACCAGTGTTCCACCCCCCTTCTTCCATCCCGGCAGCCCCCTCGCCGGTGCTTCCCCGGGGGTGAGGGTGCCGGGAGAGGCTGTGTGTTGGTTGTGGCTGGAGTCTGTGGCCAGGGGAGGCACCGTGGCACCGGCGAGCCGGGACAATGTCCGGGTGCACCCAGCACAGCCCGGCAGGTGTTGGAGGCTGTCTACACAGCCCGGCAGGTGTTGGAGGCTGTCTACACAGCCCGGCAGGTGTTGGAGGCTGTCTACACAGCTTTGGAGTGCCACGGTGGAAAGTCTGACAGTGGCCCGGCTTTCCCCCAGAGTCGCGGGGGCCCGGCCGGGGCCCACCCTGCTCTTCCCTTTGTTTTCCTGTCCTGGGGGGGGGTGTCCGCTGTTATGATTGCCAAGTCACCCGTGGGGGGGGTCACCCTGGAACTTGGAGGGTGGTGGCAGTGCGGGAGGTGGCACGTGGAACACGCCTCCTCTCCCCAGGTCCCCGGAGGGGGGGGGCACCTGCAAGAATAGAAAGCCGTGGGGGAGGGCTCTTTGGGGGTTCCAGTTCATAGCACCAGAGGTTCCGGGATGTGGGTGTGGGGGTCACCAAGGGGAGGCCTGCGGGATCCTGTGGGAACCCCAAGTCTCAGGTAGTTTCCGCACACTTTTTGGGTATTGAACACAGGCTGGGCCCCCTGGGCCCGTCTTCCCAGGCCTTGGGGTCAGCCCTCCCTCGGGGGGGGGGGCTCTCAGCTTCCCCCCCCCCCGCCCTCCGCCCCTCCAGGACCGCTCAGCAGAGGGAGAACCTCCGGGAGTTGATGTTCATCTTGGTGACCCCGATGAGCTTGAGGGGCGTGGAGAGGCTGAAGGAGGAGGCGAGCGGGGAGTCGCAGAAGAGGTCGGCCAGCTCGTCCCGCTCCTCCAGCTCGTAGGTGGCGGCGTTGAGCATCCTGCGGTGCTGCCCGCACGTCTGCTCGATCTTCAGCTGGTTGATGTCTCCGCGCAGGCGCATGAGCTGCCGGGCCAGCTGCTGGTCCTGCAGCCGCATCTCCGCCTGCGAGGGAGGAGCAGAGCGCAGGAGGGGTCACAGCTCCGCCCCGGGGGGGGGGGGTCACAGCTCCGCCCCGGGGTGGGGGGGTCACAGCTCCACCCTGGGGTGGGGGGGTCACAGCTCCGCCCCGGGGGGGGGGTCACAGCTCCACCCCGGGGTGGGGGGGTCACAGCTCCACCCTGCGGTAGGGAGGGGGTCACAGCTCCGCCCCGGGGTGGGGGGTTCACAGCTCCACCCCGCGGTAGGGAGGGGGTCACAGCTCCGCCCCGGGGTGGGGGGGGTCACAGCTCCACCCCGGGGTGGGGGGGCATCACAAGCAGTGGCCCCTCCACAGGGGCCCCCACTGACGTCAGGGGACACACGCAGACTGTGGTCCTGGAAACACGGGGGCCCCCAGCTCAGGGAGGCGAGAAGCCAGCCGCGCGAAGGCCACGCGGTGGATCCCGATCCTCCTCCGGAAGAGGTGCAGGTCTGCGCTGGCCTCCGGGCACCTGCGGCTCCTTCCCCTCGTCTAGCGATCGGCCCGGGTGGAGCGGGAGCACCCCGGAAGGGGCGGGCCACAGCCCACGCGGGAGCCTGGTTCCCGGGTGGCAAGGACAGGGCCTCCCCGGGGCGGGGCCTCCGAGGCCCGTCCACACGGTAGCGTGGGGCACCGGCCAGGCCGCCTGCGCGCCAGTCAGCCCGTGGGCACACGCGGTGTCCACAGCGTAGCTGAGCTGCTCTGCGGGGCGCGCGCGGAACCCGGGCCTCGCCGGGCCTGCTGCCCAGCGCGAGGCCCTGCGGGTCCCTCCTCCCCACTGCCTCTGAGTGTGTGTGTGTGTGCACACGCGCGTGCCTGCGCACGCTCATGCTCCGCTATGTGGTCCGCCTGCTGTTTGGGGGGGCTCTCCCTGCCGCTGTGGGAATGAAGGCAGGCTTCTTCCCCTCGGGCTCCGGGACACCGTGAGCGGCCGGTGGGAAGCATTCCGGGGTTCAGCTCCTCTCAGGCTCCGCCGTGGACAGCACACACGCTCCCTGCGGTCCAGGGGCTGCTCGGGACCAACCAGCCTGGAGCGGTGGCAGGGGAGCCCCGTGTGGCCCCCGCAGGAGGCTCCTCAGCCTGGGACCCCCCCCTCCCCATGGAGAGAAACAGTCTGGCGGCAGATAGCTGGCGAAGGCCGTGAGCCCCGGGGGGCGGGAAGGAGACAGGGCGTCAGCTTGCTGGT
Source organism: Perognathus longimembris pacificus (assembly GCF_023159225.1). Classification (NCBI taxonomy): domain Eukaryota; kingdom Metazoa; phylum Chordata; class Mammalia; order Rodentia; family Heteromyidae; genus Perognathus; species Perognathus longimembris. Next base: position 4,005,773 of record NC_063181.1, on the reverse strand, counting down.
ATCCGTCTCTGTCCTGCCAGGACCTCCCAGGCTCAAGCCCGCCCTAAAGAGTCGGGGTGCCCAGCCCTAGATTCCATCAGCTTTCAGGTCTGGGTTTCATGCTGTCCCCTGGCCAACACCCCGAGGAAGACATGTCCTTGGCCCCCTTCCTCGGGGGGGGGGGGGCAGCTGTTGTCCCACAGAGGCCCCGGGCTCAGGGGTGGGGCTGCTTGTTCCAGCCCTCGGGTTATCAGGACAGGGATGGGAAAGGTGTCCCGGGTGGGAGGATGTGGGTGCACCACGGAGAGAGGGGGTTCCCCGCTGGGGTAGAGGAACGCGGAGCAAATCCATGCAGGTTTCTTCGCGGGAGCTAACATCATCTCTGGAGAGCTGGCCTGTTTCTTCAGGTAGGCGCCCCGAGGCGATTCTTACAGAACAAAACCCCATCATTACGGGCTCTGGGGGAGGAGGAGAGATTTCCCGACTTCCGAGCCCAGGAGCCCACGTGGCCAGGTAAGGAGGCAGAGGGGGCTGCGGGAAGGAGGGAGGGAGGGAGGGAGGGAGGGCGGCCTCTGAAGAGACACGGAGACCAGCAAGCTCCCAAGCGAGCGAGGTCCCGGACAGAGAGGAGAAGCCGGGTCCTGTCTCCCTGGACTGGGAACTGAAGGTTGGGAGGAACTAGCAAGTGAAGGCTGCAGAACCCTCTGGAAAACAGCAAGGGGGCGGGGCAGTGTCCCCAATAAAGGAAGCAAAATTCATCACCACCAGCAAGATCATCCTGAGATGGAGACCCAAAACAAGGCAAGGCAAAGACTCCAGCAGATTCTCGCTTCCGCCACTCACAACTATGCCCCTCACAATGGCTCAGAGACAACTGAGTGAACACACAAACCGGAATTCGGTCCATACGACACTGGGACATCAATCTTCTTCCTACACCGGGACATCAATCTTCTTCCTACACTGGGACATCAATCTCCCTATACCAGGACATCAATCCTCGGACACTACATTCAGCCTTCACAAAGAGACGAGCACATAGCACAGGCGTGTGAGCCTGGAGGACATTATTCTAAGTGACAGGAGCCAGCCACAGGAAGAAAAATACTTGGTGATACCACAGGTGCAAACTAGCTAGCATGGTCAGATTCACAGAGACAGACACCAGCGAAGGGTCCTCCAGGGGCCGGGGGAAGGGTCCAGATGTCACGCACAGGTGGGTCAAGATAGAGCCCCAAGGCGAAGGGCATTTCATTCACTTCCTTCTGGGTTGAACCCGTACTGTCATAGCTAAGAGTCCAAGCAAGTTTCCGGTGGATACCGCAGGAGACTGGGTACGAGATCTGGGGCATTTCCTCCTTTTTCCTAGTGTGTGTGAAGTAGAGCTGCATTTCCACACATTCACCGTGGGCTGTAAGGCCCGGTTCTTGACGGCTGTAGTCTTTGTAACCCGTCTCAGTGTTGAGTTTCACGTGAAGGTGTGCCTTATTGTTCTAGTCTGTATTGTGTCAGGATCTCGGTGTAGAAGCCAGGATGGAACAGCAGTGAGTGAATCTGTCTGGCCTGTGAGCAAGAGCCACTGTGACGTGTGTGTGTGTGTGTGTGTGTGTGTGTGTGTGTGTGTGTGTGAATTCTTCTGGGATGGGGAGCAGGAGCCACGGAGATTCCTCCCTGAGGGTCTGGGCTGTGTTGGCTCTGTCCCCTGGGCTGGGTGGGGGTACAAGAAGGATCTAGCCGGGGGGCCCTCTTGCTGGGCTCCGAGAGTTGCCTCCCCGGGAAGGGGGGACAGACCAGAGGCCCGGGCCTGGCAGGGAGCAGGAGGTCTTCCCACAGCCAGCGTCAGATGACCTGAACAGCAAAGGCACTGCTGAAACGGTACGGCCTCGGATGATTCCAACTTAGAAGGTTCTAGAAGACCAGAAGGCCAGAAGACCACCTGCGCCGCGCAAGGCTGGTCTTGGGAAGATGAGGAGCTGGGGTCGCCCCAGGGCCCGGCTTCCCGCCCCAGCACAGCTGCCGCTGAGGTGAGCATCTACGGGCCAGTGTGAGCCCCTGGCAGGAGGGGGAGACAGGCCCCCCCCCCGCCACTGCTTCAGACTGCTCCTGGGGTGCCCAGGGTGGGGTGCACGGAGGAGTTCCACCCGCCGGGGGGCAGAGGGGGTGGGCCACTGCGGGCGTGGTGAGGGCTGGAAGCCACACTGCTCAAGAGAGGAAGTACACACGGCCAGCCAGAACCTGAGAGGATGTTCCCTGTCACCGACACCAGGAGAGTGCGGAACAGCCCCACCCTCACCTGGGCAGCAATGCCGGGACAATGTGGACAAACGAGAGCTCACAGACTGCTGGTGGAAGTGTGGGCTAGTGCAGGCACGGTGGAGAACAACTGAAAATAGAACTGCCCTTTGAACCAGCAGGCCCCTAAAAGAAATGAACTAAAACCAGTGTATCAAAGGAATAGCCGTACTCCTGTGCATAGGACTTCACTATTCACGATAGTCAAGCTGTGGGGTCAACGGAGAAATGCATCGATGGATAAATAGATGAAAAATGTAGTATGGACACTCCGTGGAATATTATTGAGCCACGAAAAGGAGAAATCCTGATTTGGTGGCCATGTGGACCGAGTATGAGTGCATTGTACTAAGTGAGATAAGCCAGACACAGAACAAGAGGCACCTACACGTGCTCACACAAGCTGAGCCCGTAGAAGTAAAGATTAGCCAGGTGCTGGTGGCTCATGTCTGTCATCCTAGCTGCTCAGGAAACTGAGATCTGAGGATCATGGTTCAAAGCCAGACCAGGCAAGAACGTCCTTGAGACTCTTACTTTCAATTAACTTGCAGCGAAACTGGAAGTGGCGCCGTGGCTTGAAGCGCAGGCGTGGTAGCACTAGACTTGAGCTCAGCACTGTGACACGCGCGTGCAAATGTGCCCGGCCCCAGGCAGACACTGTGGCCAGAGGAGCCAGGCAGGTGTCCAGGAACGCCGTGTCTCCATGTTCCCTTCCCATCACCCTGCTGGAAGGACTTTACCATCTCCATGTCATGGTGATAAAAACCAAAGAGGATTAGGCGCATTATTTTTCCTCTGGCCAACATCATTAGGATGTGGTAGGACTTGAAATCAAATCCAATTACGCATTTCATGCCTGCCTCCTCCTCCGCAGCCTGGCCAGCGCCCGGGCCGGTGGGGTAAGAGTCCTCCGTGCGTTCCGGTTCACACTCCGATGCCGCCAGACTCACAGCCCGAACCGAGAGCCGGAGGAGTTGCCCTTTCACCAGGTGCCCTGGGCCCTCCTCTCTGCTTGTGGGTCCCTCCTCAGGGGGGAGACCCTGCCCCCTTGGATCTCAGCTCACCCCCATGTCACCTTACACCAGCACTCGGGGGCTATGGGCAGCACTGCCGAGATGGGGTTGGCAGGAAAGACCCCCCCGCCCCCCCCCCCCCCGTCTACCTGTGGGGCGCGGGTGGCCTCTAGCCGGTTCTGCTGAGCTACTCCCCTCTGGCCTCTCCTTGCCTCCTCTGGGAGCCTGCAGGGAACTGTGGGCTGGGCCTGGTCATGGGGGCCGCTTGGGCTACCTGGCCCCATCTGGCCCCCTCCCACGCCGAGGGATCACCTCTGGGAACCGGAGGCCTGGTTTTCTGTGTCTTATTCCGGGAGATCTTGTGCTGTGCTTAGCTATAGACTACAGAGCCAGGGCTGCGTCCTAATTATGCCAGCAAGACAAAGGTTATGTATTGTTTCATAATGTTTCTCTCTCTGATTATAAGAAATACCGCTTTATTGTAGAAATACCAGAAACTACAGAAAAGCAGAACAAATAAGACCAGAAATGAAATGCCATGCTTCTGGGCACTGAAGCCAGGCTCGGACGTGATAATTAGGCGTTCTCTCCCACTGGTCCACACTGCGGCCCGAAGCAGCCGGTTCTGAAACCGGGAGGGTTTGACAGACAGCGCATGCACGTTGGCTTGAACCGGCCGTGCGTCTAGAACACGAGGAGGAGACACCGAGCCAGGCAGGTGGGTCCCGGGGTCCCCAGCCTGGTTGCCTTCCTCCTTGCCCCCCGCGGTGGGCTGGTCGCCTAGCCTGTCTGCCAGGCCTCCAGCCCCGCGGGGCCCTCGTCTTCTCCATCACGGGGGCGAGCAAAGCCTGGGCCTTCCCGGGCGGGAGAGCTCTGGGCCCCGGGAGCTGCCAGCCGGGAGGGGCTGCCCGGGCCGCGCCCGCCCCGTGGGTAAAGGTGACCCTCGCCTGACGCGCCCTTCGGCGGGCTGGCAGGCCAGTCCGGGCCTCGGAGAGCTGTGCCTAGACCTGCCGACGCCGTGCACCGCCAGGCGGGCAGCCTGGCCCCGGGAAGCTCCCGGAGAGGCTCTGCCAGGAGCCGTCTCCGCCGGGCTGGCACCACGTCGGGCTCACGGGGCCCAGCAGACCCCGGTCCCCGGCACGTAGGCCCGCCTGGTGGCCCCTCTCCCCACAAGCATATACAGCTTCTGGAAGGCTCTGTAGGCAGGGGTCAAACACTAAACATATGTCTGTGGCTGGCACCCAGGGGCTCTCGCCAAGAAGAGGCAGGGGGGCCTGGGGTGTCAGGAAGAGAGAGGGGGAGGGGGCAGGGGGGGAGGGGGCAGAAAGGGGGAGGGGAGCTGGGGAGTCGGGAAGAGGCAGGGGGAGCTGGGGTGTCAGGAAGAGAGAGGGGGAGGGGGCAGGGGAGGGAGGGAAAGGGGGGCAGGGAGAGGGAGGGGGAGGGGGCAGAAAGGGGGAGGGGAGCTGGGGAGTCAGGAAGAGGCGGGGGGGCTGGGGTGTTAGGAAGAGAGAGGGGGAGGGGGCAGGAGAGAGGGGGGAGGGGGCAGGGGAGGGGGGAGGGGGCAGGGAGAGGGAGGGGGCAGAAAGGGGGAGGGGAGCTGGGGAGTCAGGAAGAGGCAGGGGGAGCTGGGGTGTCGGGAAGAGAGAGGGGGAGGGGGCAGGGAGAGGGAGGGGAGCTGGGGTGTCAGGAATAGGCCAGGGGAAGCTGGGGTGTTTTATCTTTGACTTGACCCCCCCCCCCAGGCCAAGCCGAAGCCATTCTTGTCCCTGCTCTTCACCTCCTGGGTTGGCATGGGGGGTTCTGCACCCCACTGCAGAGGTGGGAGAGAAGGGAGCCCCCAGGACTCCTGGGGAGACGCTCTGTGTCCCAAGCTCAGCCGGAGGGTGGTAGCAGGCACCCACACTCTACGTCCTGCCCCGTCCGCCTCCTCCTTCCGGCCACTTGGCCACGTGGCCACGTTCCAAGGTGGCTCAGAGGAGGGACGCGGGGGGCTGTGACCTTCTGGTAACCCGGACAGCCCGCACCAGCAGCCGGGCACAATGGCCACCTCACCAGGCCCTGAGTGGGTGTCTGGGGACAACAAGTCTGACCTTAGCCTGGAGGAGTCCGAGGCTGCCGCCCCCCTCTGCGCCAGCCGGCTGGGCGGCCCCAGCTCTGAAGCCGAAGTCTGGCCCCAACTGGACACGAGGTGGGGGCGACTCCACTTCCCTCCACTCCAGGGCATCGGCTACTGGCAGGTGCCAGGGTGTCAGGAGAGACTGCCCTTTGCGTAGTGGAGACGGCGGGGGGCGCGGGGGGGCAGGAGGGGCCGCCAGCCTCTTCCCCCGCTTTGGAACCCTGTGGAGATGAGGCTGCCGCACGCAAGAGGGGCCCACGAGGCCTCCAGGCCCGGCCCCTCCCCCCCAAGCAGGGCAAAGCCGACAGCTGTCTCTGCCTGGACTAGTCGCTCCCGGGAGCCGCCAGTCGGTCGGGGACAGGTGGGGGCCCGCCCCTTGCTGGGACCTGGACTTCCGTTGGGCTGGGAGTTCGGTTTTGCCTAGGGAACCCCCCCACCCACCACGCACTGAATTATCATTCCAGTCTACTTCCTTGTTTTGACTGAGACCTAAGAACAGGAGACCATGCTTCTGCCTGGCGAGTTGGTGCTTCATTTCTGTCCCAGGTAGATGTGTGTGCCACCACTGTCCCTGTCCTGCCCGCCCGCCCGCTTTGGGGAGACCTTTGGTGGGGGGGTGGGGCTGTGGTCCCTGAACCGTGTGCTTTGGGATCACCCGGATTCCTTCCCTGAGGCCACGTCACCGTCTCAGCGCTGACGGTGTGAGCCCGTGTCGGCAGGGACAGGACCTGGAGCTCAAGCCTGGGGGGGCCTCTGGCTCTGCCCTCGGAGGCCCCTGCTTGGTGGCTCGGCCCCATCGGTGCCTCCTTCGGTTCTCTTCCCCTCCAGAGACAGAGAGCATCACCTGAGAGCCTGGTGGAAATCCCTCATCGGGAGCCTCACCCCAGACCCCTGGATCTAGAATCTTCCTTGTGACACGGGACTTGGGGGTGGGAGAGTCTATAGGATAGAGTTTGTGGGTCACAGCTCTCTCAGCCCCCCCCCCCCGCGAAGCCGGACCTTCTGCGACTGGGTCTCAGCTTCCCAAAGGTGAAGCCTGCATTAGAGTCTTGACTCTGCCACTTTCCAGTCCTATCATCCATCCCAGGGGGGTCACGTGACTTCTAGGAGCCTCAGTTTACTCCTCTGTAGAGTGGAGACAGTCACAGTAAGCCCACAGGACTGTGGTAAGAACCAAAGAGAACGGGTCCTCATTCGACCTCGTTTCTCTCTGCCCGTGGCCCGTGGACTTGGGCCACCACGGCTGTCTGGGTGCGTGTGTGAATTCACAGATTCGGGGCGTGGACAGCCTGGGGACGACCAGTGTGCGCCCCGCTTCCTGCCCGAGAGGGGGGTCCATGAGGAATGGGAACTTGTTTGGAAAGTAAATAGCTCTGTTCCCAGAAGCAACAAAATCTCAAAGGAACCTGAAACCGACAAACTGTATCCCTGGTGGTTAATGGGAACATTTTCTCTTCCTCCTTATGAAAACAGATCAGAGCGGCTCAGCCTCGGAGTGTGAAGAGCAGTGTTTAAGGTCCGAATGTCCATTTCTCTGTCTCTCACACAACCCCACGAGCAAGAATCCACAGGTGATAGCTACAGATCAGAATCCACGCGTGATGGCCTTCCACACACGCCAACAGCCTTGCACACCGCCCCCCCCCCCGTTACTGATCACACGCATTACGGGACGTGTGTTCTGACAAGCACTCTCAGCCTCCAGCCCGAAAGGTTTCCAGCTAATCAGATGCCTGCACACTCTTCCAGCATCATTCCCTCCTACCCACAACCCACTGCGCTCGCTGCAGGCGGAATTCCGGGCTCCCGGAGGGATTTGTGCCCCCAGAATTTTGCTAGACAAGCCAGTAGTGTTTTGCCTTCCTTGTCGTCCTGAGATGACTACCAGCGCTGGAAGGCAGGCCCCTCGCTGCTTCCACGGCCGGAAAGCCTGCCGAGCAGGCGTTACCTGGGCCTCAGGGGATGGGACTCGCAAAGGCTTAAGCGCACGCTTGGCTCCGCTGAGAAGCCACCACGCTGGAGGACCAGCGATTTTCCCCTGGGAAGAAGGCAGCACAAGGCACCCAGGCTGTGCCCCTACACTCTGTTTCCCCAGGCTGCGGTTCGCGGCTCTGCGGTGGCACGGGATCTGCCGTGCCGGTGGTCAGGAAAAGGGCAGGGCCGCTGCGGTGCAGCTCACGCGTCCCTCCCTTTGCGTATACTCGCCCGGCCCTGCCCCGGCTTCTGGGCGGGCTCGGCCTCCTGGCTGAGGCCTTAGCTCAGGCAGGACCAGTCATGCGTCCCCGGGAAGCCTGCAATGATGGGCTCAGTACTTTCCAGGCTGGCTCTCCACCCTGACCGCAGCCCCTCGTACAGCTACAACCCACCCCCCCCCCAGGAAGTCCTCCTGCAGTTGCTCCCCAGTACCCAGCTTGAGGTCAATGCCCCGGGCACAGCAAGACAGCTGGGGCACAAGGCAGGGGAGGGGGCTTCCGGGAGCGGGCAAACCCCAGCACGGGGTGCTAGATGCTGATGGTTGCTGTCTAGTGGGGGGTAGGGAGGAGGGCATGTCTGTGATTAGGGGCTGATCCACCAGGTCCCGTGTAACCACAGAGAAACGAGGTCTGTCCTTTGTCTAACAGGACACGTCGTAAGTTGGGGACGTGGCTGAAGGCGAGAAGATGAAATGAACGCTCTCACAGGGCTGGGGTGGGTGGGGGTGGGGGAGACCCACAGAGGAAGGCAGAGCGAACTCGGCATCCTCTCTTCCCCTTTCCGGGGGGCTCCTGGTGCGGGGGAGGGGGGGGACACTCACCAGTTCCTTCCTGAGCCAGGTTATCGCCTCGTCGATGTTTTGGAAGTCTTCCAGCTTGCCAGCGGACGGTGGCGCCCCGTCGCCCCCGCCGGCGCCGCGGGCAGGTGGGGGGTGCTCCCCGGGCTCCCCCGGGGGCCGCAAGGGCTCCCTGTGCCCGCCGTCTCCCTCTTCGGCCTCCTGCTCGGCGGCGGGCCTCGGGAAGGGCCACGTCTGCTCTCCCAGCCTCGCCTGCCACTCCAGGTAGGAGGGCCTGCGGGTCTCCAGCCTCAGCTTCTCGGTGAGGGCCTTCAGGCTCCGGAGGTGGTCATCCGGGGGGCCCGCCGGCCCCTCCTCGCCCCCCGCGCCTTCGATTTGAATCTGGGGCGCAGACATCCCAGCGTCCGCCCCGCGGTCAGACGCGGGAGCCGGTGAGGAAGGCTGGCTGGGTGGAAAGGCTGGCTCCCACTCCGGGAAGGGCCTCATCCAGCTGGGGCGGGGGCTCCTCAGGGCATCACTGGGCTCGGGCCCAGCCCTGGAGGGGGGGCCTTGGGGGCTGACGGCGAGGGAGGCCGTGGAGTTGGCCCCGGGGAGGGCTCCCTCCAACCGGATCCGCCCGGCGCTCAGGGTCCGCGGTCCGCCCTGGACTCCTCTGGGGGGGCCTGCTTCACGGAAGACAGGCACAGACAAGCGGCAGCAGGAATCTCCGGGGGCCGCCTCTGCCAAGATCCCTCCGTCCCGAAGGTGCGCTCAGACCGGGCACGGGCGGGAAGCGGGGGGTCGGGCGCCTTCCCCTTGGGGGAGGGCCGGCGGTGCCAGTCCTGCAGGGAGGATGAGAACCGGTCAGCGCGGACCCCTCCCCAAGCCCCCGGAGGCAGGCAGGCCCACTCCCTACGAGGGGAAACTGAGGTGCAGGGAGGCCAGCGGCGGGCCCTGCACTTGCTGGCGGGCACTGGAAGGGAAACAACCTCATGACCTTCCCTCCCTGCAGAGCGGTCGCTGATGAAGCCGGGCAGTGTTTTTCCATTTGCTACACCTTTCTGGTTCTCATTTCGTTGACTGCTCACAGCAAGTCTGTGATTTTGCTCCCCACTTTACACCCCAGGGCTCCAGGACTGAATGACTCACCGGCGAGCAGCGCGGGGTCGGGCCGGCCGGGCCGAGGGTGAGCGCGCGGCCCTCTCCTCCCGGCGGCAGCTGCTCGTGGGGCCCCGACAGGCCCGGGGACAGGCCGGGCGCTGCCCCCACGGGCAGGTGTGTCTGCCGGCCCTCGGCGCCCCCGCCCCCCTCCGCCCGCCCCCGGGCCTGGCTCCCGCCACCCCACCTCCGGCATCTGACCTCACCGCTCAGCCGGAAGCAGGTAACCCCGCAGCCGGGGGAAGGAAGGAGCCGGTGCCTTCCACGGGGCCTGTGACTCACCCCGTGGGAAGATGGCTCTCCCGGTTATCTCCAGTGCCCACGCAGCAGGGCCTCCCGGCGAGGGCCCCTGCCGCCATCTCATCTGGCCTTCCCTTCTCCAGGGAGGGCTACCAGCCACGCTTCCTACCCCACTCTGCCAGCTCGCAGCCTCCCCTCCACAGGGTCACCAGGAGGGAGGGGGCAGGCCCAAGGGGACGTGGGCCTTGAACTGGGCTTTTAGAGGAGGTTTAAAAACTGTGATGGGGGACCGACACCCTAAGGAGAAGAAGCCACCTCTAGGCCGCCTGCTGCGAGCCGCCCTTGGGTAAAACAGCAAGGGGAGAGAGGTTTTGTGACTTGCATGTCTTTCTGATAAAGGAAATTCCTGCTCAAGGAAAAATAAAATAAGATGTGGCGCGATGGGGACTGGGCAGGCAGAGATGAGACGGAGGGGCAGAATGAAGATGGGGGGGGAGCATCCTGGTAGCGCGGACCCCCAGGAGGCCTCGGGGAGACAGGGAGAACACAGCTAGGAGCCTGCGGACAGGAGGATGGGGCCCGCCCTCCCAAGGCTCCGGAGCCCCCCTCCCCCCCCCCGCTCCTGCCGGGAGCGTCTCTGGGGAGAGGAGCGTGCAAGGCTCTCACCACAGAGCGCCCCACCGTCCTGGGGAACTCTGCCCCCCCCCCCCAGGACTCTGACCCCACCCGTCTGGGCCCTGGACTCAGACAGCATATCCTAAAGTGCGCAGCGGACTCTGAGCACCGCTGCCCTTCCACTCGCCGGACTCGGCGCGGGATGGGGTCCCAGCTCTAGGCCCCCCTCCTCCTCGTCTCTACAGTGGGTTGGCACCGCCAACCTCCCGGGCCCTTTGCGTTTGGCGGAACTAAGGTTCTGGTGTGCTCTTCGGGTCTCGGCGTGCTCCTCGATACACGGATACTCCTGGGGCTCTTTCCAGCCCTTCCCCGAGTCCGTCTTCTCAGGACCTGTCCCCTAAGGGTGCCCGGGGCGGCATGCCTGCCCGGGACCCCAGCTCGCGTTGCCTCCAGCAGAGGGGGCTGGAGAGGGCCCAGCTGCCCAAGGACGCGCGGCCTGGCTCCCCTGCCCTCCGCCCTGTGCGAGATGACACCGGGCCGGGCTCCTCTGCTGGACGCGTGGGGGGTGCGGGCAGCAGCGTCCTACACGCCTAGGCGAGGGGCCCCCCCTTGGGGTGGGCAGGCACTGGGAGGCTGACGGCGTGCAGCTGTGCCAGGTGGGAGTGGGCTTCGGTGGTGGGGGTGGGGGGGGGACCGGAACAGCTGATCCGGCCCAGGCCAAGCCTTTAATGTGCTGAGCTTTGTGACGGCCGCACACCTGGTGTCGCCCGGCCCGCTCCAGCCCCTTTGCCCACAGGCAGGTGGGAGCTCCTGTTCCACCAAGGGGGCCACGGGGCCCCCTGGGGGCAAACACCGCTTGGTTCTGGGTCAGCCTCTGGTTCCAGAGCACCGGGCTCCCGGTTAGCAAGGGCAGTCCCACACATTTCTGGGTGGTGATTAGAAAGCATCTAAGAGAGGCGAGGGGCCCGGGCCGTGCCTGACGCCCGCCCCGCGAGGCCCGGGGCTTCCGTGCCCAGGCTGAGCTGTTGGCATCCGGGCCGGGCACGCGGGAGGCAGAGACCACGCTGCGCTTTGGAAAGCATTACCCGCCCCACGCGACCTGTCAGGGCCGCCTCAGAGGCCTGTGGCCGTCACCGCACCAAGCGGCCGCTTAGCCCTCTGGGGGGCCCGGGACCCGCTGGGTGGCCGGAGCTGATCTCAGCCCCCCGACCTTCTTCATCCAAAGCCTGGTGACACGGTCAGCTGACCGCACCCGCCCCTACTTTTAGTGGATCTGAAAGACTTCCAGAGGCGCAGGCCTGCCTCCGGAAGGCGGGAAGGAACCCGGTGCCTAAGCAGCAGCACCCTGCGCACCCTTGCCCGACCCCGCCCGTTCCTGAACGCATTTGAACGTCCAGCCGTGGCTTCAGACACTGGGTGGCCACGGCTGGCCCGTGTGCCATCCGCACAGCTGCCCAGCTTCAGGCCGGGCTTCTGGTCTCAGTGCTGCCGCTGACCAGTCCAGGATCCAGGCCCGTCCCTCGGGGGCCGACGGAGCAGGGGGCGGACGCTGTCTCCAAACTGTGAAGAGCCGCACCCCTGAATACGGCGTCATCCGGGAGGGAAGATCGGGGGACGGGGGTTTGCCGTCGTGGAGAACGGAGTCCTGAGCGCCCGGCAGGACAGAGCCCTGGACTGGGCAGTGTCCCCGGGAGCCACACCCCTTCCTTGCCTGGTATCTCGAGCAGCCGGGAGGGTTTCCTCCTGTCCAGCTGGCGTGGGAGCTGAGTTGCAATGTCACCCACCCAGGCTCCAGGGGGGTGCCGGGCGTTGTCAGCCGCTGCCCACTTATCCGGCACTCGGCGGGCCCTGTCCGGAGCTGGTGGGAGATACGGGCTGGGTGCCGGGGACCAAGGCCAGCTCAGGGCAGCTTCCTGCGGGGGGTGGGGGGCAGCACCCAGAGCTTCTCACCCTCTTTTCAGGGATGCCTGAAGCCCAGGCCCGGGATGGGAGGGCCTCCACCCCACTGGACAGGGAGGGCCATCCGCCAGGCTAGGTCCTCCCAGGCCCAGGGGAGCAAGGATCAGAGGAGGAAGCCAGAGGGGGCTGCCAGACTCGGGGGCCCGGTATGGGGCAAGCAAGCTGAGCCCCCGGAATCCCACCGGGCAGGGGCGGGCCCCGCCAGGCAGGCCCGGCCGAGTGGTGGTCACGCCGGGGGGGGGGGGGGCACCAGGCTTCCCAGGTCGCCCTTCAGACTCACTTCCTGGCTTCCTGGGCCACGCCGGAGGCCCTGCCAGGCTGAGCGGATTCCTGGGCGGTGGCGGGGGGAGGCGGGTGGGCGGGTTCCGCCGGCCAGCCAACACCTGATATCATGGTGACGCATGTGTCCACCTGGACAATCTTCAACCCCGCGTTCCTGATGGGCTGCCGGGCGGGGCGGGGCGGGGCCTGCTGACTCTCTGCCCCTCCTCCCTGGCCCTCCATGCTCCCGCCAGCCTTTTCCCACTCTCAGCTTCTTCCTAGAACTGTTCACCTGCACACGACACACGTCCTGACCCACACGAGACACACACGTGTATAATTCACACGGGACGCACACGACGACGTGTGTGATACACACACAATACGCACGCCACACACATAACGCACGCTCAACACACACAGTAACGTACGATACGCACACGATACACAGCGCACTCCCGTAACACCGGCCCACCGCTTCCCATACCCCGGTCCTCCAGCCGGGAGGCCCTGCCCTCGCCTCGCTTCCTGAGTTCTCAGGGAGTTTTCCCCTTCTGGAAGTTCTCCTTCCCCTGGCTGGCCCGTGTGCCGGCGGAAAAACAATTATGTCATCACCAGATCAGCTAACGCTCACTCTGAGCAGCCACGCCGGAGGGTTCCGCGGGCTCCGCCTGCACCCGCACACGGGGCTCACGCAGGCCTGCAGAGCCAGCGTCACGATCCCCTCAGAACAGAGGGGGACGGAGGCACGCGGAGGCCACAGAGCGAGCGAGCTGGGGATCCGGGGCTAGGGGCCCTGCCGTGCCAGGCTGGGCTCTAACCGCTGGACTTCCCGGGCATCCTCGCATCGGGCTGGGAGCACCGTGCTGAGCACGGGCCTCGCCTCCCGCTTCCCCAGCACCGAGTGTGGCGCTGCGCTCTGCGCACCGGGAGGAATGGCGGATGGAAAGGTTTCCCCTTTGTGCGGGAAGCCCGTGCAGCTCGCGCTGAGCCGGCCCACCTGGCTGGGCTCCGAGAGGCGAGGGAGTTTCCCTGGGATGGTTCCTCTCCCAGTTATCTCCTAAGATGCCACCCGCCTCTCCTTCCCTGCCCCAGGAGGGCTGGACACGGGTGTGCAGGCTCTGCACCCGGCACAAACCAGGACCAGCCTCGGCTTCTGCCAATCCCTGGGACTTTGAGCTGGAGGCCGGGGGGGGGGGGGGGAGGGGAGGGACTCCTCGGCACCCAGCCCTCCCCTCACCTTTGGGAAGAGCATCTCCCCTTGCTGGGGGGAGCCTGTCCCTAGGACACACCTGTTCCCAGAGAGGTGGTCACATGGCTCCGCTGAGCTCAATCACACAGTGCTGCAGGTTGTTTTTGTTTTTTTGCCCAAACTCCCCACCTCCAAGGCATCTTGCGCCCAGCCAGCTTGGGGTGGGTGGGGGAGAGGGGGGCGAGGCCTCTGGCTCTCACGCGGGAAGGCTTCGTTGGTCACAAATCAAAGCAGACAGGGCGGCTGGAGGCCCCTGATCAGGCCCTGACTGCACGGCTTTCTACCCGGAGCTGGGATTCTCACGGTGGTAACCGGCTAGCAAACGCACGTGTTGCCGAAAGCAGTGAATGGCTGTGGCAAGAGTTGGCTCATATTTGGCTTTTGATACGAGGCCTCCGTCTTCCGTCAGCTCCAGGCCCTCCCTCACCTGACCGCAGGGCTAGCAGCCCAGGCGTCCCCCTCATTTCTTCCCCGTGACCAGAGGATCAGACCCCTCCCCCCGCCCCACGCCTCTTCCTCTGCCCAGGCTCTGGCAACTGAGTCCAGCGTGCGACTGGCCCTTGGCTCCGAGTTGGTCCTGTGAGGGCCAGTGGCATGGACGGTGAGGATTTGGGGGGCCGCCTGGCCAGCCCTGGGGACAGATGAGGTGCACCCCCGCCCGCTGCCTCCTGCGTCTGCCTGCTTTCTCTCTCGGCTCTTTCCCTCCTGCCAGTCTGCAGGTTCTCACCTACCCTGCGATCCTGTCCTTCCTGTCCATTGCTCGCAGGCGTCCTTGGCTGGGGGGAGTGGGGAGGGGGGAGGGGGGCGGGAAACGCAACTGGACACAGGGGACAGCAACGTATTTCCAACAAGGGCCAAGCAGTGGCATAAAGTCTTGTGGCACTGCAAATGGCTCTCCCTCCCCACCCCGCCCCATGTGTCCCTTGGGGCAGGGGGGGTGCACTGCTTGTACGTGAGAGCCATAACTTGGAATCCTGAAGTTGCCCGCTGATCTCAGCAGAGGGCTTGGGGGTCTTCACTTGGGAACAGGGGTACATTGTGGAGAACATAGGGACCCGGTGAGCTCACAGACATTGACCAACGCCTGCCTAGGCTAGACAATAATAACCGTGCACAAAGGGCTTTCACACTTCTGGGTCTCACACCGGTCCATCTTCACACACAATCGCCGCACAGGCCGGCTCTCTGGAAAGTGGGTTTGCTCGGGAGACCTGGGGCTTCCCCACAACCTGGCGGCTGCCTCCCACGCCATGCCACCTGACCCTGGGCCCAAGCCGGGGCACAGGTGCGGGCCCCTCCCTTTTCCTAGGAAGAAACAGTAACACTGTGCAGCTGCGAATGTTTATCACATGCCAGGCATGTGATAAACGCCTCTGTGCCTGAGATCTCCAGAGCTGCGATCATGCCATTGTACAGGTGAGGAAACGGAGGCGCCCAGGCTGTCCGTGGCTGAATGGGTGGGGGAGGCCGGCCAGGCTCTGTGGTCCCCTCCCTCAGACATCATCGCCTGGGAACCAAGTGACCCGGGAGGCAACCAGCACTGTCCTGACCCGACACTGGCCTCGGCCCTGAGGCCCCCGGCCTATGCTTGTGGACCCGGTGAACACAGCGAAGAAAGATGGGAAGATCTAGTCCCTCCCTGACCAGGGTAAACTGAGGCAGGGACCGGAATGTCTGACCTGCGGCCCCAGGTCTTACACCCTCACTCTTTGGGGGATGCAGCGCCAACCACTTTCTAGAACAAACTGTCTGGACAGGGCCCCATCCAAGCGTCAAAATGTCCACTGAGAGGTTTCTGGAGTCCGGGCGCTTTCACAGGGTGTGGAGCCGAGCCGTAGCCAAGACCGGGCTGGGTGGGAGCCACTGAGCTGCTGCGGGTGTCGGGTGAACCCTAGGCACCATTGGGCTGGAGAGGGCAGGCCTGGGACAGGCAGGCTTTTCCTGCCTGGGTTTAATCGCCTATCTGGGGCTTCTCTTACCCAGGGAGTCCAGGCATGAACGGGGGCTGCCCCCGCCCCCAGCCTGGCCTCACCCAGCACGGGAGGTGGCCTGCCCCCCATCCCCACCACCGGCTGGAGGGCAGCCCCGTACCCCCCTGCAGAGCTGTTGACAGGAGCAGAGCTGCCCAGAGCCCGTCTCCTCCTCCTTGGGGTTGCCATGGCGACCGAGGCAGGAGGGACAGCGTGGATCTGACACTCACTCGGCAGGTCAGCTTTCTCCTCCCCAGGCCCATCTTTATTCTAGCTCCTGGCCAGAGCCAAGACTGGAAGAATGGTGGGGGGTGGGGGGGGAGGAAGGGGGGTTGAGTGGGAAGATGGGACAGGGGGAAGGAGGGGAGACACCATGCCGATGCCCAGATCCTGGCCCCAGCTGTGTGGATCAGATGGTGAGAGTGGGGGTTGGGAAAACTGTATCAGCGTGTGTGTGTGGTGTGTGTGTGTGTGTGTGTGTGTGTGCATGACTGCACACACATGCGAGCTCCTTTCACCCTTGAAATGACCCTGAGGCTTTACTAAGCCTCCTCTCTACTTCGGGTGAGGAGCCCGTCCCCGCAGGTGGGTGGAGAAGGCCGCCCTGCAATGACTTCATGGTGGAAAAGCTGTGGGAACACCCACGGTAGGCTGCTGCGCAGTTTTAAAGTCCCTTGTCCTAAGAAACCCAGAGGCACACGCACGACCACGTCTCCACATTCCCCCGGCCACGCTCAGCCCTTCCGGCCGGAACTAACGTGGCCGCTGTGCGGGCGCGGCGGGGCCTGGGTGGCTGAGGGCCTCCTCTGGAGACAGGCCCCGCGGCCGCAGGGCGCCGAGCTGCGGGAGGACGCCGCCACGGCCAGCACGCAATGAGCACTTGAACGGGGGAGAGGGTCACTCCATTCCTCCCCTTGCTCCGCCTGCAGTGAGGGGGTGGCCTGGCCCCCAGACCCGTCCTAGGGCGGCCTTGATGCTAGGCCCAAGGCTGCCACTGCGGGAGGACAGGCAGAAGGGGTGAGCCACGGGGCGGGACCCCGGACGGGGGCCTCTCCAGTGGCCTTGTCCTGACAGGGGCCAGGCATAGGGCATGGAGGAGCGGTGCTTCCCTTCCCCTTGCCTGCTGTGGAGGGCGATGGACATCCGTGCCCATGCTCTGCTTCCCTCCAGAGGACGGGGAGGGGTCGGCGCCGCACCGCCTGGGCAGCGGGGGGGTGGGGGGGTGAGGGGGGCGAGGGGGGGGCTGCTTACCTGTGTTCTCCTGGACCTCTGCCCGGTGAAGTTCGGTTTACGGCCTCCGATGCCAGTGCTGGCTCCTCCGCTTCTATCCGCACACCTGGAACGAAAGCACAGTCAAAGGTGCTTTATAATCACACCCAAGTTCACGTTTTCCCCTCTACTCCGTGGCTTGGGCTGGGAAGGCCTTCCCAAGAGATCAGAGCATGGAGAGGCTGGCCAGTCAGAAGACTGGCCCAGTCGTGGTACCGGCTGGGTTTGGACCTGAGTCTTCTTGCTTCCATTGGGTAGGGAAGAGGGCGCCTGTCTTACTGGAACATGGTGAGGAAAGGATCTAAAAATACCGGGTAAGACCTTTGCAAACACAAAGTGCTGGGTCAGTGCTGAATAATTGATGGGCTCCACTCCCGGCTTAGCACTGAGGCCCAGACCCAGCCGTGAGAAGCCTGGGGGGGGGGGGGGTGGAAACCTTCCTTTTCATTTCGCCCTGTGAAAGAAGTTGTTGAGACAATTACCAAGAAAGAGTTGTGCCTCCCTGGGGTTCCGGGAGAGGCCCTGGCTCCTGGGAGCCTCACGGCTAATTTACAGTCTCCCTGAAAGGAGAGGAGAAAGCTCAGGGCTGAGGCAAGGAGGGGGGCGCTGAGGGGACACCCCGAGTCCCTTCCAAGGCGTGGGAAAGGGCAGCTCTGCTAGGCAGGTAGCGAAGTGCCTGACAACCTGACAAGGGCTGAGCTTGCGGCGTGGGAAATGCACAAAGTAGCTTTCCCCCTGTGTCAAAATGGCCCACGAGGCAGGGATGCCCAGATAGGGGCTAAGGCAGCCGGCAGCCCACCCCAGCGCCTGTCAGACGCGAGCACAGGATTGCTCTGATCAGTGGAGGTTAGACCCCGGAGCCATTTGTGGAGAATAAAGCCGAAAGCAACCCCGGCGGGCTTCCTCCCAGCTGATGGCACTCGGGGGGCCATTCCACAGCTCTGACATAGTGGCCTACCAGAGTCTCCCCAATGCATGTGTCCCAGACCCTGGGCACAGGCGTTAGGCCCACTCAAACCCGCAGGGTAACTGGCTTCAACTTCTAGGAAGCACAATCAACAAAGTCCAGTTCACGTGAGAATTTGTCTTGACTATTGGTTTTCTGTTTCTCTCTGCAAAGTTCCAGAGCCCAGACGGTCGGCAAGAATTTCCTGCGAGGTGGCCTGATGCGCACCTGTGCTCCTCGGAGTCACACACTTCTAAGCCAGGTGCGTGGATTCGGAGCCATCCCAGCTACTCCACTGACTCCCACTCGTGGCCAACCGAGTTTCTGTTCATCTTCTACCTTGGCCAGCAGATCAATGTCCCAGGGAAGGGACGAGCCATTGCCGGGCCCAGCAGGACTCCGGGAGGGCGGGGGTGGGGGGGAGGCCTCGCCACTCCCGTGGAGTTTTCTACCAGCAAAGCAGCCTGGTGTGTGAGGGATCTGGGAAACAACTTCCTCACTGGCGCAGGCCTTGGGGCTTCCTTCTGCCAGCAAGCCCTGCCTCCAGTTACGTCAGCCTCCTCCCGACACAGGCCGAGCTGGAGACGGGCAAGTGGAGGATGGTCACCGAGGCGTAACCTGTGCTCGTAACTGGGAAGACCAGGGTAGAAACGAGCACACAGGGGCTGGGGACGGCTGGGGAAGAAGGGCTTGGAGTGGCTGGCCAGGCCCAATGGCAGAGTCGTCCGGCCTCCACAGAACCGCTTTGCCGGCTCCCCAGAGCTCCCCAAGGTGGCAAGAGACCGGACTGGGAGCTGAGCCCTTCAGCATGGCGGTCGCCTCGCGTCCCCCGCTCGGGCCGCCGGCAGGGGGGATTGCCTATGCGAATATAATTTCTCGAGTCTCCGGTCAGCAGAGGGGATCAGCTGATGCCCCCTGCTCATCTACCCCAGAGCTGCACCCACTCATCTGACCTCTTGGACTCAATAAATAATAATAATAATAATGTCCCCTCTAAGGGGATCTGAAGCCATGGGGCCTGAGGAGGTAAAGGGTTCTCTGGGGAGAGACACCGTCACTGTGGCCCACTGTGGGCACTGCCGAAGCTGCTCTGCCAGGTCCCTTCAGATGGCTCCCGTCCCGACACACAGTGAGACTACAGGAGCCCCCGTCCCCCACACAGTGAGACTCCAGGAGCCCCCGTCCCCCACACAGTGAGACTCCAGGAGCCCCCGTCCCGCACACAGTCAGACTACAGGAGCCCCCGTCCCGCACACAGTCAGACTACAGGAGCCCCCGTCCCGCACACACAGTGAGACTACAGGAGCCCCCGTCCCGCACACAGTGAGACTACAGGAGCCCCCGTCCCGCACACACAGTGAGACTACAGGAGCCCCCGTCCCGCACACAGTCAGACTACAGGAGCCCCTGTCCCGCACACACAGTCAGACTACAGGAGCCCCCGTCCCGCACACACAGTGAGACTCCAGGAGACCCCGTCCCGTACACACAGTCAGACTACAGGAGCCCCCGTCCCGCACACAGTCAGACTACAGGAGCCCCCGTCCCCCACACACAGTGAGACTACAGGAGCCCCCGTCCCGCACACACAGTGAGACTCCAGGAGCCCCCGTCCCGCACACACAGTGAGACTCCAGGAGACCCCGTCCCGCACACACAGTCAGACTACAGGAGCCCCCGTCCCGCACACAGTCAGACTACAGGAGCCCCTGTCCCCCACACACAGTGAGACTACAGGAGCCCCCGTCCCGCACACACAGTCAGACTCCAGGAGACCCCGTCCCGCACACACAGTCAGACTACAGGAGCCCCCGTCCCGCACACAGTCAGACTACAGGAGCCCCCGTCCCGCACACACAGTGAGACTACAGGAGCTCCCGCCCCGCACACACAGTGAGACTACAGGAGCCCCCGTCCCCCACACAGTGAGACTACAGGAGCCCCTGTCCCCCACACACAGTGAGACTACAGGAGCCCCCGCCCCGCACACAGTCAGACTCCAGGCACCACAGCCCCTGGGCTCTCCAGGGTCTGTCCCGCCTCAGGCCCGGCGCAGGGCGGGGGCACGGGGCGCGGTTCTGGAGCGGCCAGGCACGGCTGACAGACAGGTGTGGTTGAGTCCCCAGGGCTGTCCGTGAGTTGCGGAAGCCGGGAGAACCTGTTGCGGGTGTGAGACAGAAGCCAGGGACGCCATCCCCCTCCCCCGCCTAGCCGGGCACCGCGCACACGGGCCCCGCACGCTCCACAACCCCGCGCGCTCCACAACCCCGCGCGCTCCACGGGCCCCGCACGCTCCACGGCCCCGCACGCTCCACGGCCCCGCACGCTCCACGGCCCCGCACGCTCCACAACCCCGCACGCTCCACAGGCCTCGCACGCTCCGCGGTCCTGCACGCTCCACGGGCCCCGCAGGCTCCACGGGCCCCGCACGTTCCACAACCCCGCACGCTCCACAACCCCGCACGCTCCACAACCCCGCACGCTCCACGGCCCCGCACGCTCCACGGGCCGGCACGCTCCACAGCCCCGCGCACAACAGGTTTTCTAAAAGCACCGCTTCCATCCCCCTTGGCAGAGGGGAATGCGGGCGAGGGGCTGTCCTTGGCCTGCCCCTCCCCAAGGGCCCTCTGGCTGGAGACCCCGGGCCCCGGGCCTCGCCCCGGCGGCTTCCCAGTTAGAGGTGACACCCCTGCGTGGGGAGTTCCTTCCGTCTAAGAGGACGTGGGGGTGGGGGTAGGAGTGGGGGCCGCCCGCGTGCACAGCCGCCCTGGGTTAGGCTGGGGGGGTGCCCTCCCCCCAGACTGGACCCCAGAATTTTAGCCCTCGCAGGCGGCAGGCGGCTGGGCGGGAGGCTGGAGCAGGTGGGGCAGGCGGGGTCCCCCCCACCCCATCCCGGGGTCTCCCGCCCCGGGACCCCCGCGGGGCCCGGGGAGCCAGGCCGGCCCCGCTTCCCAGCCCGGACCCCGGAGCCCTGCCCAGGCCCAGCCCAGGGCCGCCCGGGGAGCCGCCCGCCCGCCCACCCGCCCCGCGCGCGCCCGCGGACGCACCTGGAGCACCCGAGGCCCCCGGAGAGGAGCGCGGCCGTCCCCGCCGCCGCCCGCGCCCCGCGCCCCAGCCCCGCGCCCGGCCGCCGCCCCGCCGGCTCTCGGCTATTCTCTGTTCCTGGTTGCGTCAGGGCGGTTGCCAGGCGACGCGGGCCCGTCCCCGCCAGCCCCGGCCCCGCCAGCCCGGTCCCCGCCAGCCCCGCCGCCGCCGCCCGGCCGCCCATTCAAGCCCCGGCCGGCCCGGCCTCCCCCGACGGCGCGCGGGGCCGATCGCCCGGCGGCGGGGTCCTAGAGCCCCCCGACTTCCTCCTCCCCGCGCCGGCCCGGCCGCACCGGCCCCGCAGCACCCGGGCGGCGGTCAACCCCGAGCGTGGCCGCGTGGCCCGGGCCCGTCCCGGGTGGAGGACTCCAGCCTGCGCCCCAGCCAGCCCCGGGCTCCCCGCAGCGCCCGCCCGCCACGAGCCCCGGCCCCGGGCCCAGGAAGGCAAGGGCCGAGAGAAGCCGGCGCCCTCCTGGGGAGCGAACCGCGTCTGGGTCCCCAAGGCCCGCCCCTGCTCCCCCTAGACCCGGGTCCTGCTCCTCTAGACCCGCCCCTGCTCCCCTAGACCGGCCCCTGCACCCCTAAACCCGCCCCTGAACCACTGGACCCGTCCCTGCACCCCTAGACTCACCCCTGCCCCTAGACCCGCCCCTGCACCCCTAGACCCACCCCTGCCCCCTAGACAACCCCTTCACCCCTAGACCCGCCCCTGCTCCCCTAGACCCTCCTCTGCTCCCCTAGGCCCCGGTTCTGCTCCTGGATGCCTTGGCGCTGAAGGCGGACCCTGGTGGGGGGCTCCAGAGGGGCCCTGCCGCCTCCCACCCCCAACGTCTAACCCCAGAGGCAACTTCTCCTCCCAGAGGCAGAGGCGGGAGGGGTCTCGCGGTTATCACGCAGTCCCTTGGCTCCTGGTGAGGTTTGGGGTGGTTCTTTTTTAATGTACCCACACCGACATGGGGCTTAAACTCAGGGCCTCCTGTTCTTGCTTGATTTTTTTCCATCAAGGCTGGTGCTCTACCACTTGAGCCACATCTCCACGTCTGGCTTTCTTATTAACCCGAGACTAGAGTATCACAGACTTTGCTGCCCCAGCTGGCTTCAAACTAGGGTCTCAGCTCTCAGCCTCCTGAGTAGCTAGGATTCCCGGTGTGAGCCAGTGGTCCTCGCTTGGGGGATGACTCCTGACCTTTCCTGCAGAGCTAGGAGGCACTTTAGGGACGACCCTGGAGTCTGGGCTCTGGGTGGGCTGAGCCCCACATCAAGTATCAAGTGTGGACCGTGAGTTTGCCGCCTTCATCCAAGCGTAGCTTGCGTAAGGTGTGAGGGAGTACTGTGAGCTTCCCGGTGCGCTGCCTCTGGGGAGGTGGCTGGCGATACTGTCAGCTTAGAGTGGGGGCCCCTGGGTGGGGTGGGGATCTAGGTATGGAAGAGGGGATCCTGTTTGGAGAGACGCGGCCAGTCCAGGGGCCAGCAGCTGCCCTGACTGGTCAGCCCATGTCACAGACCACTTGGACTGCTTTCCTTTGGGAGGTCAGCCAACCTGTGCCCCCCCACCCCTGCCTCCACTTACCCTTCAGCTAAACCGGGGAGTGGAGAAGAGAAACCCCTTCCTCTTCCCACCAAGCCCTTTTTGTGCTGGTGCTGGGGTTTGAACCCAGGGTCTGGGAGCTGTCCCTTAGCCTTTTCTACTCAAAGCTGGTGTTCTACTATTTGAGTCCCAGTTCCTTTCTGGCTGGTGCTCTGCCATTCTACCACCGCTCCAGGTTTTGCTGGCCAGTACTTAGTAAAGAGTCTCACAGACTTCCCGTCTGGACTGACTCTGAACTGCGATCCTCCCGTCTCAGCCTCCGGCATAGCTGGGATGACGGGAGCCGGCTCTAAGTGCCCAGCTTGCCCGCGTAACATGGTGAGCTTCGAACCCGGGTTGCCCACCCGTTTTTCATTGTCTGTAGATCCACTCGCCACCCATTCCACAAGTCCCCATCGATTGGTATTCGGGAGGCGACTGTGGGCTCCCAGGGGAACACGCTGGCTCCCCTTGCCTCTCGGGGCCCCCATCCCAGCGGGAGCTGTGAGGTGGACGACCGACAGAAGAGGCAGAAAACCACGTCCGCCTGGATTGGAAGTGACGGTGAAGGAGGAGCACGGCGCTCTGGAGCAGGGCGGGCAAGGGTGACCTCATCCGCGAGAGCCAAGAAGGAGAAGGACCTGTTCTGGATGCGCTGGTAGAGGGGG